>NW_006434709.1:11983863-12002911 GCF_000325575.1 Pteropus alecto | reverse complement strand
GAAATCAAACAGTGACAATCCAAGAAAATAAATTTCATATTAACTTCATTTTTAGGCATAGATTTAAGCATTTTATGTAAACTACTAATAAACTGAATTTGACAAAATATAAAAAATTCACATAAAAAATGCAAAGATTAGTCAACATCAGCAAATTTATTGATAAAGTTGATAATTATGATTGGGCAATTCACAGAAATGGAAACCTGAATGAATAATAAACATTTAAAATTATGCTCAACCTCACTAATAATCAGGGAAATGCAAATTTTAAAAACTAGCAACATTCCTAACTGGTATTGAGGTATGAATAGGGTCAAGGAAAAGTAATACATTCTACAAGTGGGTTCATTCAGGATGCAGTGCAGAACAAAGAAGTGACACCATACACACACACACACACACACACACACACACGCATGTGTCAAAAGAAGGAGCAAGTCAACCAGAGAATCTCCACATACGTTGGTTCGCTAATGTATGTGTATCTGAGTGTGTATCGTGTGTGCAGTTAGCAAGAAATTTTAATTTAAATGTTATGGAGCAGGATGATCCCAGTAAGCTGAAAGAATCGAGACAGATATTTGATGATTCTATATAATCACTTCTTGTAGATTTTTATAGGGATCTTCCAGTTCTAGTAGCGCTTTCCCTTTCCTCTTCCCTCAGCAACAGAACACTTCACGAACTATTAAGTAGTGGAGCATCTGCAGAAAAGATGGGCAAAGAGAACTTTCCAGTGTGACTAAACTGCAACTCAGCCTTGTGATGCATAGTTATCTTTTGAAATAGAATACACCGCCATGAGCACTGAAGCTTATTAGCTATCTAGGTATCAAGAACAGCACTTCAATCTTTACTTGTCACTTAGGAAAAAAAGGTGGGGGTCACCAGGGATTACAGGTTTTACTGGGTGACACTCTTCAATGGATTTGTAAGTACAAACCTCAGAAGATTGTTTAAGAGAAAACTACAGGTCCAATATGGCATCACTTGCACTAAAGCCCATGATAACAAACTCAGAGTTAATACCTGACCTAATTGCTCTTTCAACCTTTCCTAGAAATATAATCTTAATCAGTCTGGAAATTTCTGGTAAAGTATCAGTAAGGAAATTTGTCACAGAAGCCCTCTTCATTCCTTCATCTCCACAGAAAGAGGAGGCAATCTCCATGACAAAAAACCTTGTCATTCCTTCCTCCCAAAGAAGCTGTGTTGGTCTATAAATAATCCTTTCTTTTCTTTTGTTATTAGCCCCCTTGCCCCACCCTTCTTCCCATAAATACCTTCCTTTTTGTATAACCCCTCAGAATACCCTTCCAGTTAGTTGCTGCCCAATTTGTGAATCACTTAATAAAGCCAATTAGATGTTCAATTTTCTCAGCTGAATTTTTTTTTTTTTTTTTTTTTTTTTAAGAAGGCTATCAGAGAATCTCATGGTAGAGAATTAAAGGGAAAAGAAGATAAGGCTCCACCTTGGTACTATTTAAAAAAGGGTCTACTGAAAATCTCCCAGTTTGAGTAATTTCCTTCAATGAAAATACTGACTAAACCATAGATGAAATAAAGGTGACAGGGAAGAAAGACCTATTTTGGAAAACTTTAGTGAAGCTGACAGATATTTTAAATAAGAGCTGAGTAAAAATTAAAATTGTTAAAATATACACAAATTCTTTTACCTCTAACAGAAAAATTTTATGTTTGAAGTATAATTAGAAAAATTCCTGGGAAGCACATAAAGAGAAGACACTCAAAATCATTTGTATGTAAGGTAGATGTGTACTTCATAGTTTAAAAAGTATACTCTCAGGTTAGGTTTCTAATCTCTCAGAAATTTTTAAATTCTACACTCTTTGCCTCTCATCCTTATTTTAGAGTCTCCATAAAGTTCTACTCCATCGCTCTTCCCTCTACTACTACTACTTTGAAACAATGGTTTTACAACTGTGCTTCGAAGAGCCTTAGGAAGTCTATTCAGGTCCCTCAATGATAAGCACCCGCAGTAAGAGAGAGATGGTAAGCATACCATTTTACCAGAGCAAGAAGCAAGTCTGCTTCTATCAGTTTTATTTGTTTATGCTTCTAGGCATGACTTTTTTGAGTAAAAAAATAAAGTTTGAGGGCAAATGTGCTGGCAAATCCCTAGATACCTGCTTGTAACATTAGAAAAACTGTATTGACATGCTTGCTGTAAAAATGAGATTCATCTATAATATATCTTGCTGGAATTCATACAGTAAAATGAAATCCACATTTTAAAATGTAAGGAGAGAAACGATTTAAAAAAAAGTTGATAAAAGCAAATGTTAGGTTTGAAGCTTAATGTAGAATTTGTATTTCTTAAAGTTTCTCAGTTTTGATTCAACTAATGGAAGACTAGAGAAATGACATACTAGGTTCTATGTGACACTTCAACCCTCAAATTCCAACCAAGGTTCATACTGAAATAGTAGTTACTACTAATAATTAATAATATAACAATATAACAATAATAATAGTGTTTTAAGTATATTTAAAACTGTGTGAGCTTTCTTATTTTATTCTTATTCATGACCGTGAGTATCCCATCAGGGCAAATGGTCTGCATCAGAAATATTCACCATAACTGTAGCTTTGCATTCTGTCAAATGAGCTCTGAAATTTAGGTAGATCATGAGAGAGCAGTGGGTATTACTGATTTGTGAAGTGAATTATTTTCAAGATGCTAAAGGAGAAGCACTGTTTCCAAAATAAGAGGACACTCCCATTGTACTGCTAGCCAGAATGCTACTAAAAACATTGTGTTTTGTTCTTGATAACATACTTTAGGAAGAATATTGACAAACTGGTGCAGGATCTGAGGAGATAATCAAGTTTATGAAAGGTCTGAGTACAATGAAATACCATGTCATTTGATGGGCTTTAGAAGGGTTTCTGTGGAAAGTTTAGTCATGAGAAGCCTTGGAAGATGGTGGTAGAAATTTTTGCTCTCTTTAGTCAAAAGACTATAAAATAGCAAACAAATTAGCCTGAGGGCAAAACTAGGACTAACAATTGGACATTTTATGAGGCAAACTATGCTGATAGAAACAAAAATAATGTGCAGATGTTAAAAAATAGAATGTATTCCTTTATGAAGTCATATACTTCATTTTTTCACACACACACACACACACACACACACACACATCTAGATTTTGGATTATGTCTGTCCAAACTGTTGGAAAGGAATTCCTATCTTGGAAATGATTTCGTCCTAGAAAAACTCAAGGTCCCTTCTAACTCTGAATTAATATAAAATGCCACCATCATCCTTTGAAAAAAGTTTGAATATTTTAGGCCTCTTTACAACTCAAGAATTTAAAGAGCTTCTGCTATGTTACAATCATTAAGTATACATTTTATATACATTATCACAACCTGTTACATTCATTTATTCATTCATTTGACAGATATTTTCTGAACACTGTCTGATAACTATGCTAGGCACTAGGCCAATACAGATTGGAGTCAGGCGCCAGTTATTTGGGAAAGATTTACTAGGGAATTTTAATGTTAGACTAAGGAAGAGTGAAATGAAAGGAGGCTAAACCTGCATAGCACACAGGAGTGCATTCTATAGGTGGTCTTTGCTGTAGGCAGCTGGGTCCCACTGGATCAAAAGCCCTGAACAATGTATTTCAGATTTGTCTGCCCAAGAGAAGAATGGAGCCTTTATCCATATCTCATTCCCCATTGATTGAGGCTTGCCCCACAGCATGTTTACTTTCATGCATATCTAGACCATACTTGCATGAGGGTCTGGCAGGTTTTCACAAGCATGTTAGCCACGTAGTCAGGAAAGCCGCAGGGAAGAAAACAAAAGCTCCATGGGAGATGCTGCCAGGTACAGCTGCATGAAACTAGCTACCATGGTTGGATAAAATGCTGGCCCAGGAGACTGTGAGGTAATCTATGAGAAAGGGCTCATTCCACTCTTATCCCTGATTCAGTTCTTATCTATAAGAATTTAGTCCTTTTCCTTTGCCTTCCTCTGGTTCTTCCTTCTCTTCTCACGTTCATGTTTCTTATTAAGAAAACATCCTCAAATTTTCTGTAGGAAGAAAATGTGCATGACCTCTGTCTACCTCCGGAGCTCCAGACTATTTTTGCACATCTGAGGCCTAGGCAGAAACTGAAAATACTACTTAAAGCCCACTACATTAAGCTTTAAGCAAACCATTTCCCAGCTCTGTTGTTATTTGGTGTGTGCAGCCTAGCGTGGGGATGGGGTGGTGGTGATATTTGTCTTGTCATTTATATAAAAAATGAACTACAGATACTGGAGAGTGATAGAAGGAAAAAGAAGATGACTTGACATTATAAAAGCAATATGGTTGGCACTCTAGGTATCTTGAAAGAAAATAGATATAATTAGAAACAAATTTCTACTCTTTCTTTTGTGCCATTGGAATGTTATGTTCCAAAATGTGACTCTTAAAAATACAATCAAACATTATCTTCATCATATTTTGATTGAAGAGTTTACCTGTCTCTTGTGAAAATTATACATAAATTCTGAGAAAGAAAAACTTGTACCCATTTATTTTGCTGATATCCTAGTTTGAAATAGTTTGTAATAATGAAACAAGAAGAGTAGTAAAAATAAATTACTATCACTAACTATTAGAAATTTTATATTTTTTCAAAAATATTAACTCTTGACTATACAATCAGAATTTACCTTAATTAAAAAAAAAAAAATTAAAGCAAGATGTCTTCTAGAATTTTTTACAAAGTTACCTTCCATGTGCCACATTAATCATGGTTTACCTTTCAGAGCCTACAAACGTGTTGGTAACATTCATACATCCATTTCTCACAAAAGGTCAGGGCAGAATTCCTTTACTTGTAGATTTTTGAAGAGAATGGTAATTTCTAAGAGCCATTATCAGAACTGTTATGTCTAGCAAGATGCATTAGATAGCCATCCAGGTGTTTTTATTTTTAAAGTATATCTGAGTTCATATAGGAAATCAGCAAATGTTTTGTGAAATCAGGAGCGAGGTACATAGGGTAAAGGAAGAAAAGCAAAGCATGAGTGGGAGAGGGTTATGAGGAGGAGATGGAATGAGCTGAATCTCCACAGAAGAGTTCCTAGAAACAGAAACGGGAGTAGTGACCTCTTTGGGGTATCCCACCACTGCAAGAGGCCATAAGAAGTGTATATTGGCTATTCCCACATTTTTTGAACCTGACGGAAAATAGCCCTAAATTATCTCAAATCTTACACTTGTTTCAAAAGCACTACAGCACCCTAAGAAGCTTTTTCTAATGGTGCAGGAGCAGAAATAACCACCCAATAGCCACCTGGCGGAACTCAGGCCAGAGGAGTATTTGGTCAATATTCTACTTGTTTTTTAATTGAAATCGAATGTTTTTTTGACTAGCTCTAAACTATCCAGTTTCCCTTAGTCCTCACCATTTGCACTATTGCCCAGTCCACTTCACTCATTTATACATCTCACCTGGTCTCTGGAAGCACTTGAGTTTCAGAGCCTTGATACAGAAAACAAATCACACAGAACAAAAATTAGGTTGGACTGTGGAAGAAATAGCTGGAATCCAACATCATAACAGAGAGTGCTTGACCTAGAGATGGCAGCACAAGAACAAAAATTATGTTGAGAAATTAAGAGGGGAACAACTACTTCTTCAGAAGGAGAAGGGCAGGTGATCTCCATAGACTGCATGTTGGTGAAAGGTCAGGAAATACGACACTGATTGTGATAACTGACAGCCTGAAGAGCCAAATCTGATGGGGACTTGTCAACTCACATCTACCCTACTCTCGGTAGTCTGGGAGGAAAGGAGTGTAAGAGCAATTGCTTCAGTGGCCTGTGTGAGGTGAAAGAGGACACAGCCATTTTACCTTATGCTGCTGTGTCTGAGTTATCAACATGTATCAAATATAAAACACATAGTATTTGTATTAAAGTTTTTTATGCTGGCAACTACCTACATATTATGTCAAATGTCGTATAAATAGCTGTGACTTATAATACACTCTAAATGTTTTATTTGCCAGGAATTTTTCATCATTATGTCTTGGTTCTCTAGCATAATTTATTAAGGTAAAGATGGCAGTTTTTATATTTTAATTTAATTTTCAGAACATGCCATTTCTTATCTACAGAAATACTTCAAATTAAATGCTACTTTTGAAGTAAGAATCTCAAACATATATCTTTCTGAGATGTGGAAATTTATTAATGAAGTTTTCTTTACTTCTTATAAATAAATAGGTGCAATCAGACCATCAAAGTGAATAATATTTGTTGTGGGAGAATATAAATTATAACTAAAAAGTCAAAGTTTATTTAAACATTTGTGAAGTATCAAATTAGCATTCCTAAGACTTCAAGGGAACTTAAACACCAATCACCTTCAGAATCTTTGCATGGTGCACAGAATATATTTTTATTTTTGTTGCTTACTCATCTCTCCAATTTAATCTTTTCATACTACCCTCTGACCCTCACCCTAACTCTTACTTTATGGAAAAACTTGTAGTCCTTAAATATTCCAGCTGCCTCTTTGAGCCCTTGCAGATGTTAATTCCCTCTTGGTTCTTCACCCCATTTCTGATTCACCTATTAATGATTCCCTTATTAATCAAAGTCCTACTCATCCTTGGGTGAACTTTTTCTTAAATGGCTAGATAGTATATACTTTAGGTTTTGTGGCCCATAGTGCCTCTCTACCTTCCTATTTTAGCAGTAAACCACTCTACCTTCCTATTTTAGCAGTAAACCAGGCAGCCACACACATACATAAATGAATGCGCTTTGCTATTTCAGTAAATCTTTACTTACACAAATAGATAGCCCACCTATGGGTCACAGTTTGCTGATCCTAGCTTTAAAATTCAATTCAAGTTTAATTCTTCTGGTATGCATTCACTGAGCCCCAGATATGAATAGGCATCATACTCTATTGTAATGCTTGAATAAATTTTTTAGAATTTCAGGCTATATTGTTAGACATGAGACACTAGTAGGTAGGGAAAATGGACAAATCATTTCTGTCATAGTAGATGATAAATGTCTGTTTGACATAAGTGAAATGAGGTGCCTTTGGCTATTTTTGAGGCATGAAGAATACACATGAAGTCATGAAACCTATTTTTAATAGCCTCCAAAACTAGAGTGTGGAAAAATAATAAAGCCAATTTTCAACACTGCCTACAAGATCATGGTGTCTCAAATGAATAATGTCAGACTGATGTCTTTCCTTTTTATGAAAAAGAAAAAAAACCATTTTTTTAATGTGGAAAAAATTTGTTTGAAGTTTGTGATTATGGACTGAATTCTTTTCTAGACATTTGTTTTTTGTGGAGGAGGGAGAGTGAAGCATATGGGGCGAGAGTTGTATTGAGGAGTGTTATCTAAATGTTATTTTTAAATTGGTTAAGATTTTTTTAATCAGTCTTTAATAATTCAAGAAAGTATACATATTATGTATGTTGATAACACCAGACAGAAAATATTCATTTAAGTCCTAGAAGAAGAAAAATTAAGATATTTAATTGACATTAGCAGAAGTACATAAAGAAGTGAGGTTTCAACAGAACAAAGCACAAGGGGAGTGTGACTATTTGCCTAAGAAAAAGTAGACAAATGCAAAATTAAAAATAATTCTCATGACCTGGTACAGTAAGAACAGTTTCTATGGAAATAGAACAAAAGGTGATTCCATCACAAACACAGAGCCTTATTCACCAAGATAATTAAAGACGGTGCAGAAGCCCATTTGACCTGGCATATTAAATATCTTTAAATATCCTTCTCCTCACAGCAGCCAGTGATGTTTTAAAAACCTCTAATAAATGTCTATGAAACTTAGAAAAAAAAAGTATGGAACTTAAAACCTTCACATCGCAGCATGCACTACAAGCCCTGCAGATCTGGTCCTGCCAACCTCTCTGATAAAAACCTTCATCTTCATTGCTTACACAACTCCAGTCTCATCAGCTATTTAGCTATTCAGGAAATGAGGTCTTTTCACCTTACGTCTCTTCCTCTTGATATTCCCTCTACTTGATAAGTTCTTTAGATTTTTCTCCTCTTCATTCAGGTCTGTACTTAAATGTTACCTTCTTAAAAGACGTTTCCTAACCACGTTTCCTAATCACTCCTGCTCCATCTCACCCACCTACCTTTTACCGTATTTTATTTTCTTCATTACATGCATCAATAATTAACATTAAGTTGTTTATGTACTTGTTTATTGCTTGACTTTCCTAATAGAAGCAAAGCTCCATAAGCACGAGGAACTTTTCTCTCTCATCCTCTCTTTTTCCTGTTAAGAATGTAACTGGTGTGATATAGGACAAAATAAATATTTATTGAAAGTATGATCACTTGTAAATTAGTCATTTGGAGAAAAAGAAAATTCAAGAAGAGAAATCCCCCTTTGTATGATGAAACTATCTATATGGGTTTTAATGTATTGAAATGAGTTATTGAGGGACGTTAGGGGAGAAAATGAACATTGAGTTTATATAAGGTGGTTTATTAGATAAAAAGATATAGGTTAGGTGTCTTTTCATTTCCTCCTTAGGTTTATTTACGTGTTTGTTTTCTCAGTAGCTACCCATTCCCTCTCACCCAGAGGAACGCCCTAATTGTGTATTTATTATCTTTTATTATGAGGCCCATTTAAAATGTTCAAGATTATAGTAAAAACTGACTTTCTCTCAATTTTTAAAAATTAGTGTATAATTATTTTAGAATAAAGCATTAAGTGTTAAAGTCATTTGTCACATTTCAGTTTAATATTAAAATACTTATTAAACATACCACGTTACAGATAGCAAGCAGTAAAAGCACAAGAATATTATGAACACACTCTAATGAAATAACTTATGAGCATTCTTTTTATTTTTAAGTTACTTTTCTATATAGACTTCAAGGCTCACATTTAAGAAATATAAACTGTTTGCTTAGTAAATTGGAAAAGGCTTTTCAGTATCAAAATATCAAGAATTCTATCTCTCCATGGACAGCACTATTTTTTGAAAAATAACGTAAAGAAAAAAGTTCCCCTGCACTGTTCTACCATTGTGAATATCAACATTCTCAGTATGTCAGAATTTGCTAAAGCTAATTTAGGACAGACTACATTCTGTTTGAGGTCAAGATTGTATCTTCTACTTGTAGAATCTACTTAGTAAATCTATTTTCTAATTTATTTATGTAAGGATATATATTTCAAGATATGATTGCTTGAAAATCTTATAAATGTTCCTTAAAAAGAATTTATATTCTGGATTAAAGTGGGTATCACTTACTGTTGCAACCTATACTAATATTGAAGGGCCTGAAATACCTCTCATCCCCATTCAGTGATGCATAAAGGAGATGTCTGCCTGTCCACTTATTTTATTTCAAAGTAGAATTTTTTAGCTAATATGTCTCCCATTCTTTTAATCCCTTGCAACCTTTGTGCATTCATTTTTCTCAAGTTTTATGTGAATATATTCTGCCATAATACATGACTTTACTAACATTTGACTTTATCTTATTTTGTTCTTTCTTTTTTTCTTTAATGGCAAAGGACCTTCAAAGGCAGCAAGCATTCCTTGATTATTTATAGCTATCCATGCAGATTTCTTTTATCACATACTGAGAAAAAAAAATAATTACAAGGATATTTATGATAGCAGCACTGCTATTTCAAGGAACTACATTATAGTTCACACTAAAAATAAAAGGGCAGTACATTTTACATGCTGGTATCTGGTTTCCCTTGATAGATGCACTTGCTTTTTCTACAGTCTTAAATTTATCCTTCGCCATCTGCTCTTCAAGTGCTCCAGAAAATACAATATTGCATTCTGAATTCCCTTGAAAGTAAGCTATTCTTCCTCCCTACAGATTTCTTTGCCAGATTCATAGTCTTGCCTGCATACAAATGTCCAATATTTGGGGCGCTCTAGCAATCATATATTTCAATGTAAAGACTTGGGAGAGCATCCAGGCAATCATTCCCATAATGCTTTGGGCATGACTGAGGAGATGACAGAGGCATTTTTGTTTTAATAATGGGTTTTTAAAAAGTTATTGCTGAAACAGTTATATATCTTTTTTTAATTAATTCTTTCAGCAAAAACTTATTAATATATTTATTCTTGAAATTGTTTTGGAAAGAATTGTATTAGCCCTACTAACACAGACTAAATCATAATATATGTTGAATCATTTCCAGGACGCTGAAAGGACACTTATCCTGTCTACCTAAAATAATCCCCCAATCCAGGTAATACAAACTAAAACAAACTTCTTTCTTAGATAGTTGGTCCTCTGGTTTCTTAAAAATGTCTTTAAATGAAAAAACTTAAACCTTCAAATAGCCATGTTAATCCTTTCTTTCTAAGTGATTAACTTCCTAAACAATAGGGCTTTGGTGCAGTCTTAAGGTCTTTGTCCTTGGACAGAAGGAAAGAAGCAAGAGAATTAGGTTTTAAATACTGGGAGGACTAGTAATCTACAATAAATAAATATTTGTTGAATAGATATGAGAGGGTAGACAGAAAACACTAAGACAGATCTTCCTTATTGTAAGATACTGCCCTGAGCCTGTCTTTCTTTAGGCATTAAGACTTTGTCTTTGACTTTCAAATACAACTAAAGTTCTACTTCCTTTTAGTCACTGGACTCTATCTTTAACAAGGAAAGAAGATGCTTCACTTGCATATGATGTTGATAAATTCCCAGAGGTTCCAAAGCATTATCATATAGATCTTGATGTGAAGACAATCAAGGAATTCTTTGTATATCAGTAATCAGTCCTAAAACACTCACATTCAAAAACTTAACTGGAATTTACTGCAAAGTTTATAGACATTTGAAAACGGTGCAGTTGGTATGTCATGAATTGGTGACTGGCTGAGGAAGTGAAAGGAGTTTGCATGTGAGTTGCTTATGTAAGGATCAGATGAACCTGATAAAACTTGCCTGTTTATTTGTGAAACGGTAAGGTCAGACTTGATGTCTCTGGAGTCCCCTTTCACACTGTGACTCTGACTGCAGCTCTCTTCTCTGTAGGCATAGAACAGGAAGGTGTTCACTGCCAAAAGAGTGAAGATGCAAAAGTCCCCCACTGTGACTTTGTGGAAAGGGGCTAAGGTCATTTGAGAAAGATTCCAAAATGTGACCCTAATGTTTCACCTCATTTCCCTTCAAACACACCACAGAGAGAATCCTACTTTGCTAAGAGCATTGTTTTAGTTGAGAAGAATTGCCATAGTTGGCACTTAGTGTTTTTCTTTTCTTTGTTTTTACATAGCAAATTAGAAAAAACCCACTATTTTATTTTTACATTACTATGTTTAGAAGAATCTATCTAGAATCATATAATTTTAAGGCTGAATGAGACCTCAAAAGCAATCCAGTCTTTTTCTAATGCATAAATCCCTTTATAGCAACCACTACTGATTTATCAGCTCGAGCACTTTAAATGTCTTGGAATTTACTGCCTCATCAAACATCCCATTCTACTTTAGCAGCTTTTAGTATAAGAAAGTTCCTTTTTCTTTACTGAGTTGAAATCTGTACCATTCACCCCTCTGCAATCTGAAACCACCAATCCTAATTTTCCTTTTTAGAAGTATACAGAAAAAAAAAAAGTTCTCATTTACTTGATAACTTTTCGCATACTTTAAGCCATCTATTATATACTCATAGGATCATTTATAAATAATGAATCATTCCAAGTTTCTACAACCATTTTTTAAAAATTCACAGATACGTATGCTTTTAAGAAATAGAAGAAATATCAGAAATCATCCAGTCTATTTCTTTCTGCAAAGACATTTCCATGAGATACTAATTCTGGAGATTACAAAAGTAAAAAGTGCACAGTAAGTTCCTGATCAGTTCAGTCTTCTTATGCCTGTAATTCTTGAACTGTGGACTACTACTGTTGAAGTAACATGAAGGAAACCTCAGGATAAATCTGGTGGTTCTTTTTTTTTTTAATTTTACTTTTCCTTGACAATTTTATCAAAGAAGCTCCATTATTTTTACATCAGAAAGAAACATTGACATAATAAGAATATAAATAGAAACTTGTCATGATAGGAGATTTCAAATTTTGAAAGAGCGGTGGCTATGAACTGAATCGTGTCTCCTAAAATTCTTACGTTGAAGCCCTAATGCCAATGTGATAGTATTTGAGATGGAGACTTTGAGAGGTAAAAGGGTTGAGATGATATTAAGAAGGTGTACCTTATTGTTGGGATTATTACTCTTTAAAGAAGAGACACCAGAGAGTTAGTGTGTGCACTTGTGTGCGTGCTCTGTCGATCTGTCCATCTGTCTATCTACATCATGTGAGAATGACTGAACACTGACTATGTTGGCACTCTGATCTCAGATTTCAAGCCTCCAGAACTAGGAGAATATAAATTTCAGTTGGTTAAGCCACCGACTCTATGGTATTTTTTACAGAAGTCTGAGCTGTCTAGGATAGCAGCTTTGGTCTAGGCCAGTTGCTCTATGCCAAGGGTCATTTGGCAATATCTGAAGACATTTTTGATAATTGTAATTGGGGAATGTTACTAGGATCTAGTGGGGAGGGGCCAGAAATGCCATTAAACATTCTATAATGCCCAGGAGAGGTACCCACAACAAAAAATTATCTAGTCCAAAATGTCAATAGTATTGGGATTGAGAAACTCTGGACTTGGTTACTAGTAGGGGTTCCTCAAAGAATTGTTTGTTATTTATCACTATTTATTATTCAATTTTAAGTGCAGAATAGACAGTACTGTCATAAAAGAAATAGTTTTTCTAAAATAAAGGCCACAGGTATTTTCTTTTTTTCACCAACTTTGTAACAATTTGTAATGATCTCCAATCAGGATTTTTGTTCTAATCTCAATGGGATCTTTGTCATCCTGTGAAAAAGATTGATCAGATCACCTCATATTTCAAATAACCTCGAATAAGAGGGCTCTTAACAGATAGTGCTTGCACTAGTCAGCGATATCCAGAGAAACAGAACCAGTAGGGTGCATGTGTGTACTTTATTAGCTCACATAGTTATAGAGGCTAACCAGTACAAACCCCTAGCCAGTAGAATAGGCAAGCAGGCTGGAGAGCCAGGAAAGAGCTGGTGCTGTATTTCAAGCCCAACAGCCATCAAGTTACAGAATTCCTTCTTGCTGGGAGGATGTGAGTCTTTTGTTCTATTCAGGCCTTCAACTGATTGGATGAGGCCCATCCATATTATGTAGAGCAATCTGCTTTACTCAAAGTCTACCAATTTTAGTGTAAAGCTTATCCAAAACACCCTCACGGAAAATAACCAGAATAATGTCTGAATAAATATCTAAGCACTGTAGCCCAGGCAAGATGACACAAAAAGTTAACCATCATAGTGCTTCTTTCTGTGTACTCCATTCTGTGTTCATAGAAGAGGCCAATGATAAAAGGGATGGTGACAACCTCTACAAAGGCTTACTTTACTAGATTCTCCTCAGCCTGGCAGGCAATCATCGTAGTGTTGCTCTATTCTATTTGCTGCCTGATTTCACGTTTACTTTGCTTTTATTTCTGACCTGTATTTTTCCTCATGTTAGGGGAGATAATAAGGCCCATTTCTGCTAGGGAGTCCCATGCAGGCCAAAAACTTGACTTCATCCGGCAGATAACTGCAAGGGACTCTGAGTCTTGCCCTGAGATCCAGTGAACAGCAATTTGGGTGGGAGATATCTACGGATGATAGAAGATCATCTTTTACTTATGTCTCTCTAGGTAATAATGTTTCATTTTATTCCCTTACAGAAGTTTTTTTGTATTGACCAAGACAGTGTTGATGTTTCCATCAGCTTAACTAAACTTTAGACAGGTATTTTCCTGACTATAGGCCCCTGACCTCCCTTTTCTTAGAGCTTTAAATTCAGAAAACTTGCAATTAATTTTAAGTTATTTCTCTCCACTTTGCAATGTATGTAAATATCCCAGCTTCTTGCCAGTTTTACAAGCCAGGAAATGTCATTCTCAAGGACCTGGGAGACATCCTTTTGAAATGCAATCATCAGAGAAGAAAGCATCCCTATCTCCCAGTCTCTATGGGAAGATAGAAGCCATGGGTACTGATTATCAAACTCAGATGGCTTAATCACAGGGAAAAACATTTGCAAACTCAATAATATCTGTATGTGCTCACTGATTATCCTCCCCACTACTTTTAACCTCCTCCAGTAGTTTTCTACTAGCTCACAACAGCAAGTATAACCCCCTGCCTTTTATTTGAGTGAAACTGAATCCTGTCTCTCTCTCCTATTGCAGTAGCCTGGATAAAGCCTTCCTTGGCTGTTTAACTTTGTTTGGTGCATTTTTTATTTTGACAATATTCTTAAAGTAAATCTCAATTCCTGAACTCTAAGGATAAGTAATGGTGGTAATTTTAGGTACCACAATGCATCAGAAATCACAGAATAAGCTATTTTCTATGGCAGGCCGATTACAAAGAGATCTCTAATTTTTCAAGGAGAAATGGGATAATTTTGTCTTTGAGGAGAGATATGCTGAAAAAAGAAGCTTCTTCCCATACTTTCAACAGTTGATGGTTTTTAAGCTGTCATGAAACACTTCAAGTCACAATCAAAACAACTCTAACTTTAAAACTAATTTTAGAACTTTTCAAATACCAAAAATACAAGTAATAGTAAGGATAGAGACAACCAAGCTAACAGGAGTAGAAGCTATATAAAAATATTCAGAAAAGATATGAAAAGCTATTTAAGTTATATTCAAATTTAGAAAGACAACCATAGATCAAAGAAATAAAAAAATATATGTATATAAATTTTGCTCATAACTTCTTACATTACTATTCAATATAATTTCATTTTCACTTGTGACCAACCACCACTCTTTTCCTCAAAACTTCAGGCTTTAATAATGTAAGATAAAGATCAAGAAATAATGGATATTTACCAATTTGGTCCTACTTTGCCATATTTTTGTCTGCTTTTTCTTCCCAGGTTCCCCTTGGTTTAGTTTGTATCTGACAATGGCACTGACAATGATATAAATTATTATAAACTCATATTTTTAAAAGATTTTTGTAATAATGAATTAGCAACTTTTAAAAATGTAAGGTAAATCTTTTGTTATAGTCATTTATTCATTTTTAATTTTAAGCCTAAACTATGAGTTTAATTTAGAGTGTTCCAAAATTAAAGCAATTTATTTGAATAAATGTAAGCACAGCTCATAAGTAAAAAATTGGACTAGCTCCTTTGCTTGGAGCTAAATGTCTTCCAAATCCAGTTAAGTAAAAATTGATTTATTTCTTGTGTAAGTTAGAAAGAAAATAAAAGGTATCAAAGCAGTTTTAGGAACATCCTAGTACCAAGTTCATGGCAGTAATTTAAGTTTAAAAATCACTTAACAGGATAACAATTAGGATTCTTATACCACAGAAATTCGTTTTCAAACACGACATTATTTTCTCTTGAACATCCTTTGCACAGCATCCAGGCTTGGTGCTATGCAAGTATTTGTATCACACAATTGCCAAAATTCTCTGGGCTTTTCAGTGGATTTTTAATTAATTTTTAAAAACAAATTTGCTTCTTTTTAAATTGCCTCTCTACTCAAGAGAGCCTCAGTAGTTTATCTTGAGAAGTTTTAAATGTATATTATTTACTACTCATTTTAATGCTGGAATTTCTTTTCCTTCTGGCTAATTGGCCATTAACACCATTATTATTTGAATAATGTGCATAAAGCACCATCCAAATCTAGAAAAATTCTATGAACATTTAATGTTTAATGTGTGTGTCACTGATATTATGAAAACACTTATTTACTGCAAGGCTTTTGATGTCAAGAGAAGTCACACTTGGCCTTAGTACTTCTCTCTACTCTCTCACCCCCCGCCCCAGTTATATTAGCCCCAGAGATGATATTACTCTCTACCCTATTCTGAGTTGAAGATTTATGTACATTATTTTCTTTTCATGGAAATGTAATCTTTCCTGTAAATTACCATAGAATTAATTAATTAATTAATTAATTAAGGTCTTCAAAATGAACAAATCTGAGGAACAAATCTATGCTGACAAGAGATAGTCCTTTACTGGGATATGATGTATCATCTATAATTCACTTTTCATTGTTCTAACAGGGAAAGTTTACTTGGTCTTTCATTTTATTTTCCTGGAATAGAATGAGTTAACTGACCTGTGTTACATTTTTGTTCAATGAACTATGTCAGCAGTTTCTGTTCTCACTCAATATATGGAGGACTGCTTTTTTTAACCCTCAAACTGAGAAAAATCTCAAAGATATTTTCAAATCAGACACAAAATTGTCTTTAGTGCCCTACAATTTGAATAGATTTTTTAAAAAACTAATAAATGGATTCTAATTTATTATAACTTAAGCTGAAAACCAAAATAAATAATTAATAAAAACCAAATACTCAGATAGAATTTGGTATACTAGTTATTATGAAGAAACAAGATGGGATTAAGCCATGGGGCTGCTCACAGAAAGTTATAGTCCAGATATCCAGAGGAGATAAGTTCATAAATGATGATAGTTCAGAGCAATATTTGAAACATGGTACAGCAGGGACAAAGTGTATTAACAAAGTAGAGAAGATTGTGATCATTTTGGGTAGGTAGGACTTGGGGCAGTGATGAAAACGTCAAGAAGTAGGTAGATTTTGCTGTAGAAGTAGGTAGTACAGATGGGATGCATTTTCAGTTCCACAGCTGCTCCAGTAATGTCCTCAGGCAGATCTTCATTGACTTATTCAGAATCTACTTGCTATTTTGTTTGTTGAACTGTTGGACATATCTGATTTCAGGGCTTTCTAGACAGACTTAGACTTTATTTTGAGAGCATTAATTTTAGACCAGTAATATAAGATGTTTTTGTTCTGCAGAGGATATCACATTCTACCAACTCTACAGCCACTTTTTTTCTTTTTTCTTTTTCTTTCTTTTGTGAAGGGTCAGTAAAAGAATGAAGAGTGGAGAATTAGAGGGCAATGCAAAGATATCACATTTTGGAGGCGGAAATCTGAAATACATATCAGCCTGAGCAGTAGCTTGCTCTCCAATGTACAATTAGCAATAAAGCAACAACTAAGGCTTTTTGATTCTAAGAAAAGTAAGATTGCCCATTCTTCCATTTTATAATGCTACATAGCTTTAAAATGGAAATAAGGAAATACCAAATTGAAATATGAGCTAAGGAAAAAAATGTAGCATAAATACTTGAGGATTCAGAGGATTGTGTTGGAACCTAGAGGGTTCTATAATTATTTTTTAAATTCTTTTGAAATAATTTTAGATTTACAGAAAGTGCGAAAAACTGAACAGATACACTTCACCCAGCTTCTCCAAGTGTGAACAAACTACATAACAGTACAAACTTACAATCAGAAAATTAACATCAATACAATATTATTAACTAAACTATAGACCTTATTAGCTATTTTTCTGTTCTAGGATCCAATTCAAAATTCTCCATTGCATTTAGTTGTGTCTTTTTAATCTCTCTGAAGTCTACGACCATTCTTCAGTCTTTCCTTGTTTTTCATGACTTTGAGATTTCTATGAGTACTGGTTAGTTATTTTGTAGAATAATTTCAGTTATTTTTCAATTTATCATCATCTGATGTTTTCTCATGGCTAAACAGAAGTTGTGTATTTTGGCAGGAATAGCACAGAAGTAATGTTGTATCTTTTCAGTAGATAATTTTAGGAAGTATAACATGTTGATATGTCTTATTAATGATGAAGAGATAAGTATTGGTGAGGATGTGAGACAAGGGAACACTTGTATGCTGTTAGTGGCACTGTAAATTGGTGTGACCACTATGAAAAACAGTATAAAAGTTTCTCAAAAAATTAAAAATAGAACTACCAGGTGACCCAGCAATTCCACTTCTGGATTTGTGTCCAAAAAATTAAAATCAGATCTCAAAGAGATATCTGCTCTTTCATTTCACTGCATTATTCTCGGCAGCCAAGATACAGAAACAAACTAAATGTCCAAGGATAAAGAAAATATATGGTATACACATACAGTAGAATATTATTAAGTCTTCAAAAAAGGAGATCCTGCCATTTGGGACCACACGGATGGAGGACATTATGCTAAGTGAAATATGTCAGACACAGAAGAAATACTGAATGCTTGTCAACAATAGAATTGACAGTCATTTTAAATTTAGCTTTTCTTTCTGGTGTGTAATGGTATCACACTGCAGTTTAATTTGCATTTCCCCAATAACTAAAGATATTATGCATTTTTATATGATTCTTGGCTATTTATATATCTTTTGAATTGTCTATTTAATTTTTAGCCCATTTTTTGTTTTTTAATTATTTTTTTATTGTTAAGTTGTAGAAGTTCTTTATGTATTCTTGATTTAAGTTCTTTGTCAGATATATTTTTTCTAAATGTTTTCTCCTAGTTGATTTACACGTTTATGTCCTTACTTTCTTCTCTAGATTGTGTAAAAGCTCAGACTTATTCAGAATTGTATAGCAGAACTCAACTTGAGCTCTCTGAAACAAAAGAATGTAGGTTTTGAAGAAGTATTGTAAGAATATAACAATATATTACAAACTAAAAATGGGAGATACAGGTCTCGGGAAAGAACTAGAATACATTTTATGCTAAATGGCAATCTTTCTCCCCATTTTTGTCATCACATTGCCTTTACTGATTCTCTTCCTTCTATATCCTTCTTCAACTTTTAATTGTAATTACCTTGTGCACACCCAGATATTCTATGATAATGTTTTTATCTTAAGGTTAACTACTGTATCCTTAATTCTATCTGCAAACTTAATTCCCTTTTGCCATGTAAAACAACATATTTACAGGTTCTAGGAATTAAGATGTAGACATCTTTCAGGGAGCCATCATTCTGCATACCGAAAATAACATTTTCTTCTCTAAGAGTGATAATTATTAAATGCGTCAAAGTGTGAAGTTGATGGCTGTAATAATAACTGTAGTCGGTCTTAATGGATTTTGATACTACCTTTAGT
>NW_006434709.1:11981991-11983822 GCF_000325575.1 Pteropus alecto | reverse complement strand
TTCTGGAAAAATTTTAGTTAATCTTTATGGAACTTTTGAAATGTTATTCCCTAATTACAAAAGGCCATCGAGGAGGAGGACCTATTGCAAATACAACGCTTTGAGACGTCTTTTACAAGTGGACACGAGCTTTCACCCTTTTTCTGTTAATGTTGTCATTGAACAAGTTGGAAGACTAATATATTTGCATGATCCATAGTTCTTCAATTCGTGGTAAACAAACAGAATACTGAAGGAATATTTTTTCATTTACATGTATTAAGATGACATGGTAGGAGTTTTGAGTGGTTGGAAAGTTTGCAAAATTGATCAGGAAATCTTTTTGTTATTGTTTTAGAGAGCTCTTCTTTCTATATTTAAGTTTTGTCTGTTTCTTCTATTGCTCTCAGGTTGTTAACTATAACTTCCTTCTGTCATCATTGTGGCTAACTCAAGAGCTCCCTAATTCTGATTAATTTGAATTCATTCATAGTCAACAGCTAGGGAAGCTTTATAAAATATTAATACAATAATAAAAAATATTGAATTAAATATCAAGTGCTTCCTTGGTGAATAGTCAAATCAAGCGCTTTGTTAAATCAAGTCAAATAAAAAAATGTACAAATATCTCTTTCTATTCATATGGACCTTTCTTGATTATTACTAATTTCTCATTGATGTTCCAAATTACGGAGTGTGCAGGATAAGTGACCTTCAGATAAATGACTTGTTACTGCTTTATTTTCTCTTCACAGAACACTTGAGACATGATTAAGTCATAAATGAAAGGTTAATGCTTTTTCTACTAATGACAAAAATGTTGCATCTTTCTATTTTAGTTTTTATACTAGCTATATAGTGATTGTTTTCAAGTCATGTGTATGTATTTACATTTTTAGATAAATATAAAACAAAACAAAACAAAATTATTTTATTCCAGGCACTGAATTGCAGCCAAGCTCAACTAACATACAAGTTGGCTAAAATTCTCTTGTGCTACTCAAATGGCTAAGATGATAACATGTCTTCATTTGTTCAGTACAACTTCAATCATAGTGTGACTGTTCTGCCATTATAAAGCTATTTGCAAAGGTATTCAATGACTATGGAATATTTAAGGACCAGCTCAAGCATTTCATTTTAGTCACCTTTTTACTGAATCCATCTCAAATGATGCAAGGCCTTTGAGGCCCACTGATAAATGCTTAAGTGAGGATTGTTGAGTATGTCTTAAAGTGAGGATGCATTACCACTTAGTGACATTCATTTAAATCAGTAGAGGGATAGAAATAAAGAGCAACTATCTTCTACTTCTTATTTGCAATTTGTGAGCAATAACAGTCAACTATTATTGTTTCACTCCATGTTAAGTTACTTAGGATTTTTTACAAGCAAAATTCATAAGATATAAGTTGGATTTTGGAGGTAAATAGCTTACCTGGTTAAAATAAAATACAGAATACATGTTTAACAGAAAAGATATATGGAAGGAGAACTTCTGGGGAGAAAAAAAGGAGCTCTTCAATTGATCCCTTCATTGCTTTTCTCCTTGCTTGATCTTTTAGTTTACTAGGGCTGCAACAATAAATTACTACCAACTTTGGTGGTTCAAAAGACAACAGAAATCTATTTTCTTACAATTCAGGAAGCCAGGAGTCAGCAGGGTTGCTTCCCTCTGCCATAATTCTATTCCCTCAAAATATTGCAATTTTGCCATTAAAAAGTTTTTGTTTTGCAGGCTTTGAGGGAGAAACTTTTCCATGCCTTTCTCCTAGCTTCTGGTGATTATACAAAATCCTTGGCATCCCTTGGCTTGTAAATGCATCACTCTAATCTCTGCCTCCGTCTTATC
>NW_006434709.1:11958704-11981957 GCF_000325575.1 Pteropus alecto | reverse complement strand
AAAGACATTATCTTTGTGTTTTGGCCTAACCCTAATCCAGTATAATTTCTTAGCTTGGTCCTTACCATAATTACATGTTCTGAGATTCCTAGTGGACATGGATATTGGAGGGGACACTATAAAACCCATTATACTTGAGATTCTCTCTTTTATTACTGTTTTCAACAAATTGAGACGTGTGTGTGTGAATCTAGCCACACTGTTTTAGAATAATTCTGCCTCTCTGTCATAATTGATTGGTTTATTTTGGGAAACTACCCAGTATCTGTCAATAAGTATCCTTCTTGTGGAAATTTAAAATTGAATTAAGAAACCCCAACTCTATTATGAAGGGAGAATTTTAAGTAAAAACTATGAATAGTAACTTTCTGCCAAGTGGACTGAAATAAAGAGTTGACATCCACAGAGAAAAAGATGAAGCCAAGAATCACAAAAGGGCAGACTCAAGAGAGGGAAGGATTATTGTTTTATATAAAGTCTATCATTCCAATTTTTTCTCTAGGCCTGATAGTATCTCCCCTTTTGTTAATTGGGAAGATATTATTGTTATATTCTTACACTCAAGTCCCCACAACCAACATCTTTTGTTGTAAAGAGCTCAAGTGGGGTTTTATTTTATGATCTTGAATAAGTCTAAACTTCTATAGCATCCTTGTAAAGACATGGACAAATATTACATATGGGAAGTTTATGCCTGTGGCCAAGAGATAAGAAAATCAAAGCAAGAGAAACTTAAAAGAAAGTGAAAACTAAGAACAGAGTCTGGTCCTGGCTCACTCAGACCAGTAGCATCTTATTCTAGAACTCTTCTGTGCTTGGTGTTCGGAAGGTTCTATCCTTTTGTTATTCTTTGTAAAAAGGTAATTCATTCATTGAGACCCACACATACAAGTAAGCCCATAGATGGTTACTGACACTCTGGGGAAATTAATACCTGTTTGATATGACATTCAGAGAACTTAGAATATCAATATTGATATTATAAAAATTATGTTGAATGTAATTTGAATATTTGTTAATATTTTAAGCCCACTCAAATTTGTAGAGTATCTCATAACAATTATGATAAGTTCATGATTTAATAATTAGTTAATTAAGAGATTCAATTCAAATCATGAAACAGTTATTGAATATCACATATATGACCAATACTCTGTAAGGGGCAAGGTCTACAGGATATAGGAAAGACAAGACTGGAAATCTTAGGGAACTTGGCAGTGGCCAAATTATAAAACAGGAAAAAGCTATGACACAGAAATAATGGTTAGGTCTACGGTCATGCCACCCTGAACAAGTCCAATCTCATCTGATCTCGGAAGCTAGTCAGGGTTGGGCCTGGTTTGTACTTGGATGGGAGACTGCCTAGGAAGACCAGGTGCTGTAGGTGTAAAAAAATAAAAAATAAGGGATTGTAAACTGACAAGGTCCTTGCAATCTGTAAGGTTAACCAATAAAAAAATAAAGAAATAATGGTTAGGATTTTAATGAACACATACTATGTGCCAGATATTATTCTATGAATTTGAGTTTTATTTAATCATTTAGACAATCCTAAGAAGATAATATTTATTCCCATTTTACTGACAAGAACACAAAGGCATCATGAGATTAAATGAATTGTCACTATCACAGATTTGGAAAGCAGTGGGAAATATGTTAGAATCCAAGCAGTATCTCCCCCAGCCTGAATATATATCTAAGGATCTCACATATCTGATAAGAGATACTGGAATGACTGCCTAACTTTGGCTATGAATAAGAGATAAGACTTCGCACAGAAGGTAGCATTCCAACTTAGTATTTTATGTTTAGCAGCTTCATTAACAAAAAACTATACATATTTATTTAATGCATGCAACTTGATAAGTTTGGATATATGCATAAATCTGTGAAACCATCTCGATTTATTTTTTAAGGAGGGAATTTATCAAAATTAAAAAAAATAAGTAAGAATAGTTTGGGAAGAGGAAATAACAAATACAAAGGCATAGATAAGTATATAAAAATTGGCATATTTTTGAATAAGAAAATAAGAAAGATTTAAGCCAGCTAATGAGATCACTTTGCACTCATTTTAAATCCTAATAAAATATATGATCTAATTTGAAAATTTCCATGTATTTGTATTTCTATTGCATTCATAACATTTTAATATTCTATTTAATTATTTTCCTTTTAGTTTAGTTTAGTTTTTACTTTTGGATTAACAATCTGTACTTTAACAGTTAGATGTGAAATAAACTCAAAAGACAATGGATCAGTTCAACATACCTGGATTCTCCTACTGGCAATGTTTATCAGAAAGAGTTTTTAATGTCTAAAATGTATTTAAGGTTCATATGCTAAGTACATACATTATATATTGGAAGTATATCACCATTTTATAGCAAAGACTTCATCAAATAATCACTCTTATGTAAAGAGCACCTAAATGATGAATAGAACATAACCAACAGTCTCCAAAGTCCCTTTGATTCCTCTGCATCCCAAAAGGTAATTGCTTTCCTGACTTCACAAACCATAGATTAGTTTTTCATGTTTTGCACTTTATATAATTGGAATCATACGTAATGCTCTTCTGAGTAATTTCTTTTGCCTAACATTATCTATAAGATTAATCCATGCCATTGCTTATAATATTAATCACTTTTGATAGTCTCTCATTTATCTCTTTTAACAACTTAAATTTATTTTAAAATTTCTGTTAAGCTACTTCATAAAATTCATTTTATCAGGAGTGAGTACATAATTCTGCTATTAATTTGTTAACTTGCCTAGCATTAGATTTCTTCATGTGTTTGGGAATTTTGTATTTCATGGTTATTTGAGGGCAAAATTATCTATGTTTTTTCCTCTTTCCTTTCCTAAGAGTGGGATGGTAGTAGGGGGCCCTTAATTTCCCTAGATCTTCAGGTCTCCAATCAAAACCCAAGTATCATCGTAATGTACAAGAACTCCTACTCAGGTATAAGATTGATGGTTTGATCTTACAAAAGTTATTGTTTTGAATTTTGTGTACACTTATACAGTTGCTAAAATTTGTATTTTGTTTGCTAAATGCTTTTGGTCTAAGTTAATGGCACTGTTTTCCAGGCATGGGGCATTTTATGAATTAAAACATTAACCCAAAATAGGTTTTTTAATCAAGTAAAACTAAAGCATAAATGAATTTTTTAAATTGAAAATTATTGGGGTGACACTAATTAACAAAATCAAATAAGCTTATCAAATAAGCTTCAAGTGTATCATTCAACAGTGAGTTGTATATATATTGCATTGCGTGTTCATCAACCAGAGTTAGATTTCTTTCTGTCACAAAATATTTGACCCCTTTTACTCCTATCTACCTCTTCTCTCATGCTTCCCTGTAACCAGTAATCCACTGTCTGTGTCAATTAGTCTGTTTGTTTGCCGCATACAGGGACCAGATGACTTCATCAGTGAATTACACCAAACATTCAAAGACTTAATACCTGTTCTTCTCAAACTTTTCCCAAAAATTGAAGAAGGATCAATATTTCCTAACTTATTATATGAAGCCAAAATTACCCTGATACCAAAACCTGGGAATTTTTATTCACTTCCGATTCTTTGGTGCTATCTTGGTAAAAGTGATGAAGTTATACCAAGTAAACAATATCTTGTACTTTAAGTCATCCATGTCACTTTAGTGTGCAGTAAATAATTATCAGAATGGGTAAAAAAAAGTATATTTAGGGCAGAATACATTCCTGAAGAATTGATTTCTAGCATTATAGAGCTAAGAGTTTAAATACCAAGCACTAAGTTGAACAGCTCTTTGACCCATTGTCAGGTAAACCCCATCAATTTTCTCTATCTCTGACTACGGATAATTATAACTTTAGGGAAGCTCCCTTTCTCAATCACAAATACACAAGACTCTGAAGTGATATATTCTAATTCAGCCCAAGGAAATTGACTCTCTTATCATTCAAGGATCAAAATCAAAACACTGTAGGCAGTATGCTAGCCAGCTAGAGAGACTTTCTGATTCAGTAGATCATTCTGAAGCTGATTTCTTCTAGAAGTCATGTAATATAAAGCATGTGGTTGTTTACTAGAGAGGAGCTGAAGTCAGAATATGTCTCAAATTATTAGGGCTCAATTGTTTTGAGATGAATGCTCACCCACATCTTTCATGTCCATATTAGTAATATTTTCATTGTTATAGAATTTATAATGAGTGAGAATCACAGTAAGATTTCCCCATGGGTCCAGGATTTTTTGTTATTATTTACATTATAACTCTAATATAGGAGCTTCTTTTATACTCGGACTTCTTACAAGAAACCAAATGAGCTACCTGTAGATTTACTTTGAAAAAGAGAATTTTGTGGGGTGGCAACCAACTTTGGACACATGGGGTTTACAGCTCCATTTTCTGCCTGAGTCCAGTGCCTAAAACAGTGCTTGCCCGTGGTCATTTTGAAAGACAAATACAATTATACAGTGGTAGCAGCTGTGGAAATTAGAGTTTCTAAGACTAGAAAATTTGATGTAGGGTTTAATATGATTTTTTTAGCATGTGAAATATGACATCAAAAATTTCTAAGACTCAAACACAAGAAGAGCATAATAAAGGAAAGAGGAACTTAGCAAACATCTTCATGTAGTCAGATATACATGTATAGATGTCATGAAAGCAATTCAGATATAAGTCCAAAATCAAATTTTATTATACTTCTTATATGTTCCTCTCCCGTTTTCCATTTCTAATGGACTTATCACTACTATTCACCAAATGAAACAGAGTATTATTAGACGTTACCCTTTCCTTTACCTCCTCCATAAACCAACTCCTGCTCATTCTAATATTGAAGGAGCTCTCAGATTTATTTCTTCCCTCTCTGTTCTCTTTGCTGATCTCTCAGGTCAGAACCACGTTAAGGCAAGTGTCTCAGCCCCCTAACTGGCCTCCCTGTTCCAGTCTCTCTTTTTTTCCCATCCATTACTCTCATTAGAAGTGTTTCTAAAACCCACATTTAATCATGTAAACCTTCGACGGCTTCTCAATGCCTATAAAATGCACATTCTTCTCAGTATATGAATGATCTTTCACAACTAAACTTCAAATTCTTCTTTCAACCACATTTTCTCATATTCCTTAGCAGCTCTGTTACGCCACACTAAATTAGTATATACTTTCTTAAATTTGCCATAATCTTTCATATATGCTGAAGTATTTTTTTTCTTCTTGCATAGACTATCTATCCTTAGCATCTAACAGATTAGTTCCTATCCATTAATAACTCTAGTATCTACCACTCTTTAAATTAACTTCTACTATAACACTAACTATGCTGTATTTTTGTTGTGTTTACTTTTCTCTTACTCTCCCATTAAGCTATGAGCTATTTAATGTCTTTTTCAAATTTTTATCCAAACTTTTTTTGCTACCACTCTCATGTATTAGCACAGTTTCTTATAAATTATAGATGTTAACACATTTAAAATGAAAAAATAATGAATAAACCTAGATATGTAGAAAGAGAAATAAAGCAAAGATGTAGAAAAGTTTTCATAATAGAATTTAAATGTTGAGTGGGATGATAGTTCAGTCAATTGTTAAACAGTTAAGGGAAAACAATTTTTAGAATATTTCTGATCACTCTTAATGTTAACATGTATTATTCTGTATTTAAGAAACCCATGATAAATTAGTGCCACTTGAATTGGACAAAGTTGTAAAGATATTAAAAAGAAATTGTTATCATTCCTCCACCTTTTAAGCTTGCTATGTCTCTAAAGAATTTCTGTATAAAATTGCCCAATAAATTAAGATCTTAATGTTTTGTATATTTAAATAAAGGTGCTCAGCTATCCTTTGTTTCCCTCTTTATGTTAGAAAAGACCTTGAGATGAACAAGCACAAGTTAAAAAATGACGAGTTTTAATACCATACTTAAGTGATAAACAACTTGCTTGATTTCTAGCCTGTGTAATTAGCTCCGTAGTAGGACATAAATGTCTGTATGATATTCATCTTTATTATTATTATTTTTTAAAATGCACTACGTGGGTGGATAAAATTTCCATAGATTCCAGACCTATTGATCTCCTAATTTATATCATCATGTGATTATTAACCAAATAATTAAAATTAATGAGCAGTTTTACAATCATGTTTATGAACAGAATTCTCATTTTCAAAGTTAAAATCTCTAAGCATTTAATGTTTTTGTTTTTTGAGGATTTTTTCACCCTAATTAGTGTTAAGCAATAGAGTGGTGGTAAGAAATAAATTTACACATGAATGTTTGCTATTTTATTCCTTTTATTATAATATTAACTTATCTTTGATATATTTAGGCATGAATTTCATTGATATGCAGTGTTTTTAGCTATATGATTGTTCCCACATTATTTGCAGGGTTTACGTTTGTCTTATCAACCTGAATATATATTCCTCTACAGTCAGTATTTTGCTACTTCTTCAAATGAATATCGTATAGCTGTCTGCAGTAACGTATGTGTATGTATGTGTCTACCTGCACATTTTTATGTGTGCTTCATGTAAACTTTAATTATATACTGGTTTTTAATCTTAATTAATTAGCTTTTAATGTTTTAATTGGAAAAAATAAACCAGGTAGAAAACGGTTCAACTGAATATTCACTGACTTTCTCAAAGCTAAAGAATCTGCATTTTGGAAACTTGGCATTGAGAGGCATCATGAAATGGGATGAGATATATGTTCATCCAGATTTTGTCAAGAAAAGTGGATAGAAAGATTATCATAACAATCTACGATTTATTTTATTTCTATTTTTCGTGTTGTTAGAGAGGTCAGTCAAGGAGAAACACCACATGCATGGAAGGCAAATCCTTGCCTCTTAAGCCCATTCCACCTATGCCATGGAGAAGAGGTCCTGGTACCTTCATGGATGGGCTCCTCACATTTCCACCCAGAGGTTAGTAGATGAATGTAGGAAGAAAAGTAAAGACCAGATGATTGGTTTCTCCCATTTCCAATAGAGTACAGAGAGACATTCAGCTTTTACAGGGTATAACTGAGTAAATTCAAGATAGATCAGTTTTTTGTATTTAATTCATCTTGGTGAATTATTTTTCTTAAATCAAAGTAGGCGATAATGAAAAGTAGAGGTATCCTTGAGATAGAATGGATTCACTAAGGGAAATATTCACTTGAGAAATTTACTGAAAGCCAAACCTTCCTATTATGAGTACACTTTCTAAAATTAAAAAAAAAAATTTATAATTAAAACAATAATTGAGACTCATAATTTCAAAAGTATTGTTTGTTTGACTCCATAAATTTTTATTTCTAAAAGCAAAGCAAGCGAGTCAATAATTAAACCTTTCATAACTTCTGATTATATTTTCTACAACAAAGCCTTTGCTATTTCTTAATCTGATATGTAATTTTCTTCATACTTATTTTAAATTTACCTAAATCTTTCTCATTTCTTTTTTATATTCCCACAATTATTTTATCTTTTTGAAACAATTTTATCTTTAAACCATAATAAAAAGACTGACTCTTTCTTTTTTGACTGATGACAGCTTTTAAACATTATCCTTCCCTACTCCCTTTCTGATTCACATATATGAGCAAGCAGATAAGAAGGTCAGGGGACTCCTTTAATACTGGTAGTAAGTTCAAACGACTTGTGACAGCCTTTAGCCATGTTTTATCACCTAACCACCATAAAAATCCAAGCCATTTTCAGATCAACTTGGGAAATCTGCACTGCTCTCCCCAGAAAAACCTCCCTGTTGAGTAATAAAGATTTTTCATAAACTCTTGGTTGGGTGGTATCATCAATCTCAATACCCGAACCAAATTTTGGTTAGGGGTCTGTTCTGCTTCTTTAAGGTGGCCATAAAACAGTTAATCCATAAGTTACTATCAGATCTCTGTGTGCTCAATGCTAGGTATGTAATAAATTATTATTAAATGGTAAAAGGTTATCTTTTTCTTATTCTAGAGCATATATTTTTAATCTAATTGTTATATAAATATAATTAACTCATACTAAGCAATTTATTGAGAGGGAATTTTATATGGTTTGCAGTCATATAGCCCTGAACATATATATCTTTTAAATTTTATTTTACTGTGGTAAGAACACTTTACATGAGATCTCCCCTCTTAACATAGTTTCAAGGGTAAAATAGAGTATTGTTCTACAGAAACAAGGTTTTACAGCAGGTATCTAAAGCTCATTAATCTTGCTTAACTGAAGCTTTATATCCATTGATTAGTAACTCCCAATTTCTCCTTCCCCTCAGTCCCTGAAAAACACCATTCAACTCTCTGATTCAATGAATTTTACTATTTTAGATATCCTACATAAGTGTAAGCATGCAGTACTTGTCTTTCTGTTATTGATTCATTTCACATAGCATAATGTCTCCGAGGTTCATCCATATGATTGCACATTGCAGAATTTCCTTCTTTTTAAAGGCTGAATAGTATGTCACTGTATGCATATACCACATTTTCTTTATTTATCCATCTGTCAATAGACATTTAGGTTATTTCTACATCTTGGCTATTGTGAATAGTGCTTCAATAGACATGAAGTGCTAATCTCTTTGAGATCTTGATTTCAGTTCTTTTGGATAAATTACCCAGAAGAGGGATTGCTAGATCACATGGTACTTATATTTAATTTTTTCAAGAGAATTCCATACTGTTTTTCATAGTGGCGACAGCATTTTGCATTCCCATCAACAATGTGCAAGAGTTACAATTTCTGTACATCCTCACTCCTTGACAACATTTGTCTTTTGATTGGCTTTTGTTCTGTTTTCTAACAATGGGCACCCTAATGGGTATGAGGTGATAACTTCACCATGGTTTTGATTTACATTTCTGTGATGATCAATGATGTTGAGCACTTGTTCATATACTAGTTGGCCATTTGTATGACTTCTTTGGAGAAATGTCTATTCAAGTCCTTAGGTCATTTTTTAAATTGGGATATTATTTTTTTGGTACTGAGTTGTACAAGTTCCTTATATATTTTGGATATTAACCCTTATCAGATATATAGTTTGCAAATATTTTCTTCCATTTTGTAGGTTTCCTTTTTACTCTGTTGATTTTCACCTTTTCTGTATAAAAGCTTTTTAGTTTGATGTAGTTCCACTTATTTCTTTTTGTTGCCCATGCTTTTGTTGTCTTATCTATGAAATCATTGCTAAAACCAATGTCATGAAGCATTTCTCCTATATTTTCTAGGAGTTTTATAGTTTCAGGTCTTTTTTTTAAGTATTTAATCCATTTTGATTTTTGTGTAAGATGTAAGATAAGGGTCCAATTTCATTCTTATAAATATTGTTACTCACTTTTCCAAGTACCATTGAAGAGACTATCCTTTCTCCATTGTGCATTCTTGGAAATAAATAGTTCTAGCTCTGGCTTTGAAAATGTTTTGATTCTCAGCACTTATCTATCAAGTGGAAATGATAACATCCCTCTCAAGAGTTCATGAGAGAGTTGAGCAGACTAATATAAGTATATCATCAATGGTATTAGCATATAGATAACACAAATATTTTCTTCCCAAATATTCCCTGTTGGCTACAAAAAATGTGTAAGACATGGACCTTAAATTTTAGTTAAGAGATAACATATGCAATCATAAACTAAATATCATAACAAAATTTTTGTATATATACAACAAAATGTGCTAAACTTTTATATGTACAGTGGTGGAGATGAGAATCAAACATGCGTAGAATAATGACAGAATTAGCTTTCTTATCAAGTCAGCCAAACAGATGATTCCCCGCAAGACACCAAAAAATTTATTGGTACATTTGATATGACAGACACTAGATTGATTTATATTCATTTTTTCATTTAATCCTCACAAGTTTTGGAAAGTGATGATGGTGATGATGATGATGATGATAATGATGATAGACATAATGATAATATCATTCACTGAAATATGTGCTAAGGAATGTTCTGAGTGTTTCATATGTGTAGTTGAATCTTCATGATATTCTCATAGGTAGATGATGCTACTATTCTCACCATATAGATGAGGAAATTGAGACAGAGTCAAGTTACTTTTAAAAGATGACATAGATAATAACTGGTCAATGGAAACAGGATTGGAGCCAAGGTTGGGTTAACTCTTATGTCCATAAATATAATCACTAGACTCGACTACAGCAAGACATTCAGATATTCATTTGGTTCATTCTATACATCATTTGATAAATTGAAATTCCAGGAAGCATGTCAATAAAATGAAACTATAAGTGGCGTAAGACATATATGGAAAAAAAGGGGGGGTATAAATTAAGTATCCTGTGACTTACTTACATTTTTGTAAGGAGGGACAGCCTTATGCAATGGAGAAACATTGTTTCTCCTGTGGTATCTGGACTCTGCTAAGGTCTTCCACCCTTGAAATTTCTCCCATAAGAAAAGCCTGTGAGGATAGAGAAAGTTAAAATTACTTTGGAGAGGGAAAACATCTAGAATAGAAATGCCTCATTCTAAATCTCTTCTGACAGCTATTGTTGGAACCTTAAGCAGGAGGTTCCTGGTTGGAAGCTGGAAGGGATTCCCCTGAAGGGTATGAAGGAATGAGCACGGGTAAGGTCAGCTAAAACTCAATGAAAACGTCGTAGGCTTTACATTTTTTGTTACTGCTATTGAACTTATGTTTTTGTTTTATCTTATGGATCGTTTTTGAGTCTGTGCCGTTTTTAAACTGGTAAATCATGCCTTTTATTTAGCATGAATATAAAAATATTTGATAACATTTATTCACTGTAAGACAGTACTAATTTCTTCAAGCTGTACAAACCATTTATTTTGAGACCTTTTATAGTGATTTCCTTCTGTGGGCCTCCTCATTCTCCAACACAGAAAGAAACAGTATTATCTTATATTTTCTTAACAATTTGCTGGAATATACTGAGTTTTTCTTCATATCTCTCTTGTTTGTTGAAAATAAGGGGAACATTTTATTGTTGTCTTTTACCTTCAAGGGTGTAAGAAAAGGTAGCTGTACTTCTTAACTGATTAGTTGGAGCAATGATATTAATTCACTGTGGATGACACCTGTTGCATAAAAAATGATGACATTAAAGGAGCTACCCTGGCCCTCCCCGCCATATTTCCTATCACAAACATCATCACGTAAATCTAACCCTTAGTCCCAAATGGCCTTTCTCTCTTCCATGCCTATTCTAGTGACAACAATAAATTCTGTGCTTGCTTTCTTCAGTTAGTTCTTGATCAGTTTCCAGACAAAAAAGTTAAATAACAGAGAGCCCAGTTGTTATGTTGCTTTTTAAAATAGATGTCTATTTAGTCTGTAATTTTAAAAGTAGCTTTTAAAATGATGACAGGATAAAGTACTGAGAATGTATGAGCTACTACAATAATTCTAAGTCAAAAGATTTCATCACATAAGAACTAAAATGCTCTATTAGGAATTTGGAAACCCTATCATTTAAACAAGTTATAAAGATTAAATTTCTCTGATCTATGTTCAATGATATAAAAAATCAAGAAATAATTCAGAAGAAAATAATTTTTGATACCTAGCCAAAAATGTCTTGCTTGTGGAGCAAGAATGTAAAATAAACATAAAATCTAGTTTTCAATAGTCACTGTTATTTTATTTAGACTTGTATTTACCACATGTGATTTTTACACAGTGCATTTATCTTAGTTTCATCTTTAAATTTGTACAACTCAAGATATTCCTTTATATTGACATTATGCTGTCATATATTTTTATCCACATTTTCTTTGAAACTTCTTAATTATAGACTATCCACTGTAATAAAAAGGTTATCTGATCTTACGCTTTTAGAAAAATATGATATACCAAAGGTATATCCACTTTATTGTATCCACATCACTACCATTTGTGACTTCGAGGTGAGTTTGACAGTTCATGATACATTTTTCGAAATTATTTTTATCATTTTATATAGAATAGAGATGAAGATTTCTTTTTTAGATGATGGCTAAATATAATAAAATATGTCAGCAAAACTGATATTTTTCAGATTCCTTTCTAGGGGCAAGTCTTCATAGCTTTTTCTAATTATCTGTCTCGTCTAGTTTTTAATTTATATCTTCAAATATTCTATTATTTAGCTTTTAAATAAAATCTCCTCTGCCACTGAGTCAGCTCTGCCTCCCTCAAAACTAGATCTGGTCAGTTTGCCATATTTTATTTTGGAATTCTAATAGGGCCTTTAAATTGATTTTAAACCTTATTCTGAAATATTCAGAGCTCCTTTGGAGAATTTGGGTAAAGATATTTTCATAGAATAATTCTTGAAATAGTGTTGCTGTGCGATGTTAATATTCTAGAATATGAATTAGACTTCAGAAGACTCTCTTGAATGTTTGGTAATTTGAATTTGCATTTTCTTTTACAAAGAGAGAAAACCACACCAATATCATAAACCACTAGAGAGACAATAACATTATTCAGCCAGAAGTGCCAATTTTTTTACATTTTACATATATTTTGCATCTCCTTGTGATATAGACAGATTTAATTATAATTTGAGACAAACATCATATTTGTTTCCACAATGTCAGGATTTCTGACATTAGCACTTTAAAGCAGACTAATTCTCATTTATATTGATAAATGCGCATAGATTAGAAACAACCAGAGCTGAGTATTATACACTTTGTGGTTATAATGGCTGGATTTACCTTTTACCAAAATGGTATATTTCACAAAGACTAAACATTTTAATAAATTGAGTTTCTCTTGTTCAAACATGACTGTATGCTGAATAAGGGTATATGTTAACTGTTTTGGGTTCTTTTGAGAGAATGAAGGCAGATCACTGAGTGTATAATGGACAGAAATGGTCAAAAGTCCAACCTATATCTTTGTTGGTTGACAAGAAGTATCCAACAAAGAGTATACTGCTTTTTAAATCAAAAAGAAGTAACTTAACTGGAACTTATTTTTCACTAGGCATGTAATTTTTTTATACAAATTCTATCCCATTGTATACTTTGCATCGAAGTCTGCCCTGGAACTCCAGGCACAGTGACTCACTTGCTCTGTATGCTGCTAGCCTAAATGTTGTCTCACTTGGTCTCTCGTTTTTCCAAATTCAGGCTTATTTATTCAATATTTATATACTCATTCACTGAGCTAGGAACATCTTAGAAAGAGAAACACAAAAAGAACATATAAATCTCTAAAGTATAATAAAGGAAGGGCAAAACTTATTAGTACCATTTGTACAAATGGGACACCCAGGAGTAAGGGAATTTTAAAAACATACTCAAAATTAGAGAATGAAAGTATGAACTTAAATTAAAATATATATAATATCAAGGAAAATAAATATAGCATGTATTATCTAATTTATAAAAATGGCAGTGCTGCTGTAATGATCAAAATGAAAAGATAATTCAAAATACTTGAGAAAAAATAAAATATTTTTATCTCACATAGAAAATATTAAAAGTTATAATCTGTCTATCTATCTATCATCTATCAATCTACTCATCTATCCATTCCATTAATAGATAATTCACTAACTTCACCTTACTCCTTTCTCCATTTCCCACATTCAACTAAAAGTGGTAAGTAGGATATTTTCTTTCTTAGCTATGGATTGTCATGTGACTCAGTTCTAGCAGATGTGATTTTGCGTTCTCAACAGCAATATATTAAGTTCTTGTTGCTCTATAGCCCCACCAGCATTTGGTGTTGTCAGTGTTCCAGATTTTGAAGATTGTTAAATGTGTAGTGGTATCTCATTGTTATTTTAATTTGCATTTTCTGATACGGAACATCTTTTTCATTATTGAATTTATTGGGGTGACCTTGGTTAATAAAATTACTGTTCACTAATACTTCATACATATGTTGTATTGTGTTCACCACCCAAAGTTAAATTTCCTTCCGTCACCATATATTTGACCCCTTTTATTCTTATCTACCTATCTCCCACTTTCCCTCTGGTAACCATGAAACTGTTTTTAGTGTCTATGAGCTTGTTTGTTTGTCTTGTTTGTTTGTTGCATTCAGTTTTATGTCCCACATATAAGTGAAATCATATGATTCTCAATTTTTTCTGACTTATTTCACTTAGCATCTTTTTATGTGCCATCTGTGTATCTTCATATTTTATTTGCCATCTGTATATCTTCATTGGTGATGTCTGTAAGGGTCTTTGGTCCATTTTAAATCATATCGGTTGTCTTCTTGTTGAGTTTTAAATGTTCTCTGTATATGTTATACAACAGCCATTAATTAGATGTGTTTTATACTAAATATTACAGCTTAACATTATCTTAAGGTTTTATTTCTGTTATTTGTGTTATTTCTGAATATAAGTCCTTTTCACTAAATTCCCAACAATTGGTGCCTCAGTAATATTTGCAAAGCTTTTTATTACTATGTGCTAAATCTAAATATTTGTTTAGATATATAAGTTTAATCAAATATTTGTTTTTAATGAAAGAAAAAAAATTAACCCACTAAGGAATCACTCTTGGGCAGAAAAAAATAATGGAGATTTTTTTTTTTTCCCTCCAGCAATTACAAAATGTTGTAAACTTATATAGAACTGAGTAGCAGGAATCATTAGAAAACTTCACTTGGCTTAGATACAAAGAGTAATGAGAAAAGTTCTGTATCAGCTATATCCATAAGAAAAACAAAATCTCATCATGCAAAATGATGCCAATGCATGATTACTCTGGATTGTGTGTATGGGCATTTGGGATTTTTTCCCTTTGAAAGATATGTAGAAAATATCATTTTCCACTGGTCTTCATGTCCTTTTATAGTTCATTCAGCTCCTTCTTACAGTAAATATATCCCACTAGGAAGATAGAGTTTACATAGGCTTAAAAGCATCAAAATCAAGAGGAGTATAAAATTACCAACTACCTTTTTCATCTTTCCTGATAATGAGTTGAGAAAGAACAGCTTCTAATGTACAATTTCTACTTTAACTTAACATTTTGTCTAATGAAAATTAAAGATGAATGAGTGAAAAATATTAAATGGCATGTGAGTTCTTTGCCAAAATTCTGCATATCATTGATTAAACCCCTTGAGGGGTGGTCTTAACAAAAATTGATACCCAGCATTCAAGGGAGTAAAATGAAAAACAGCATTTGGTTTTCTAATCTTTTATATAAAAAAATCACCATAATTTTCATTAGAAACAATTATTGCTTCTTCTTCACCCTACAGGGATATATTACTGAATATAATAAGCAGTAATTCTCTATTTGAGACACATTGTAAGTTGGTATTTATGATTTTTTAATTATCATTAATTGAAACTGTTTCAACAGCTGTCTTCAAAGACTTGGCTATTGCAAAGGCAATGATTCATGCTCAGTTATGAAGCTCAAACACAGTTCATTTACTATCTACAATATTCCTTTACTAAACAGAGGTTGATGTATTGAGCCAAGTTGTCAGGGTAATAATAATCAAATAAACAATATACAATCAAAAAAAACAAGTGGAAAATGGAGGAATTCTGTTTGTTTGCTTTGTCTTAAAATTTATTTAGATTCATTTTCTCTCATAGAGAAGCCCTCCATTGACTTTACCTTGAAGACAACCACCTTCTCCAGTATTATCATAAAACGAACCCTAATATATTATTGATTACAAGCTTTCTTTTTTTGTTGGCATGTATTGGCTACAAAAATAGACCTTAATTTTGTGTTAGAGCAGCCACATGGGCTTTAAGTAACTAATTAAGGATTCTGGGGAGGAATTAAAGTATTATATTTTAGTCATATGTGTTATTCTTCTTAGTGTTAATGTTTATGTTAATGTTAGAAGTTTAAAAATAAATATATATACACACACATGAACAGTTATATATAAACTTATTTAGCCATAAAATTATATTAATTAATAATTGCTATTGTAAATAGTAAAAATAAGCCATTTTAACTGCATGCTTTGCATAATGACATACAGCAATCTCATGAGTTCTCTTGGTGAATGTAAACAGCCCTAAAAAGCATTACAATGTGCTTTGGAGTTCCATATATTCATCCATCAGATTAACTTACTTCTAATTAAATTATAAGCTCCTTATTTATACTTCTTGTTATCCTATAAAGTATTTTTGGATAAGTGCATAGATTAATTAATAGTGTTTCTCTTCTTTCAAATACATAATTAGTTGTTTAAATGAATTTAAGAAGCACTATCAAAGTGAACCTATAGAATTAAGCATGACCACATCTAAACAAAATGAATCATGTTAGATGAATTCAATTAAATAACTAATGATGAGAACTGGGCTAAGTCTTATTGGGAGAAAAAAGAGAAGTGAAACCTGTTCTTGGTAATTTATTAGTTAATTGATGAGAGCAGAAATGCATTAAAATTACCTAAGAAGCTATGTCAATTAAGTTGTAGAATCTGGTGCCAAATCAGAAGAGGTATTTAGCAGCATTGATCTCTAACTGTTTTTGTGGGAATATGTCTCTGTTGACAATGCATCTTTCAACATAAATGCTAAAAATTTTCAGTTAGTGCCCCTCTTTAGTCATAGTCGGAAACAGCTTGGAAATTATAATTTTTTCAGCTCTAATTATTAAAAATCAACAGACATACAAACATGCACACATACATGTATATAAAACAGAGATAAGAAATGAATCACATGGGCATAAAGAAGAATCTATTCACTATGTTGGTAGCCTAATAACTGGACCTGCTCCCAGCTCAAGGAAGATCAAAAAGAACGGAGGAGAGGGAGACTCATAAACATGGCTTTGTGTTGCCTGTTCACTGAAAGCCACGCTTCTAGTATATGCTCTCCTACATTCTCTATAGTATTTATTTTTGTTACCAAAAAACACTAGCAGTAACTGATCTTCACATCCCTTTGGTCAAGAATTTCCTCTTCTGGGAAGTATTTGAGATCATGCTGCTCCCCAGCATATGTTGTCAGTTTGGCTCTGATAAACTCTCGTAAAAATTCTCAAAAAAAAAATTTCCTCTTGTTTCAATGATTGTATCACAATTAACTTTCTAAAATACGACATTCTCTCTCTCTGAGAACTTCTGCTCCTAGAACTTCTGCGTTAGTTTATATGCATAGAGTTTCTATTGTTTGAAATGCATTGTTAATGATAGCAAACAGATATTCTTTTTAAGGAACATCTACTATGTAACAAGAAACCACAACAAATGAAAATATGAAACTTAGTAGAGAAATAGAACAAAATAAAAACTATAACAGAAGGTATTAGTATGTTAGAACAAATATGTACTTAAAGTGCTAGGTGAATACCTCATTCCCGGCAGGGATGGGGCCAAAAGAAAAAGTGGGCTGGAGATGAATTCTGAAAGATGAACAGTTTATTAGGCAAAACAGAGGTGCTGGCCACTCTAGATAGAGACATACAGTTCAGTATAAATGACTATAACATGAGAGGAGGATATGGCAGGAAACGAGGCTTCATGTCATGGTAAGTGTCCAGCTCTGTAACTTTTAGAAAATGCAGAATCATTGAAATGTTTTGTAAATCAGAATGATACAATAGATTTGCATTATAGTAAGCTAGGTCTTGCCCTATAAAAGGTGGATAGGAAGTGAAAAAATGCAGAGCATATACAGGAACCAGTGGATATTTGAGGTTAATAGCAGCACCAGGTTTGAACAAGTCAACCTTATCCAGGAAGGCTGAACCAAAAAATGCAGGACATAGTCTTATTTTTACATGCAGTAGAGGCATCACTGAAGACTTTGGAGTGGAAGATAGAGGGTGTTAATAACTGGATTGCTATTTCAAGAGATGTCTCTGGCAAATCTATGTAAGATTAATTGGAAAGGTAGTGAGAGTGAAGATGTGAAACTGATTATGAGTCATTTACAATAGATTAATTCTTAAAGAACATGTAACTAAAGTTGGGTAAAGGCAATGGAAAAGAAGAGAGTAGCTCAGAGATATTCAGCTCAAAGACTGCTTTCTTTCCTTGTTTAGAATGTCTCCCTTATGACTATCTTATCTACTATATAGATTTGCTAATTTATTTTGATTATTGTTTTTCTCTAGAACTGAAATATTAGCTCTACAGACATTTGCCTTTTTTTACTCAGTGTTGTATCCCAAGAATAGTACCTACTGCAAATTTGTTAAGTGAATGAAAAAAATGTATGAAGTTACAGAGACCCAAAGAGTTTCGAATCCTACCACATGTCACTTATAGTACCCCACCCCCAAAAAACCTCTGAAAATTAGAAAACGACTCTCATAGTTGTTAGTCTAATCCATATAGAAATGTTTTTGTAGTTGAAAAATAGCAACTTTTAAATATTATTTTCAAAAATGCAGTTGATTATCATTATTGATAATGATATGTATACATATCTCACATAAATTATAATCTTAAATACTAAAAATTCTCATCTTGGTAAATTCTATTTTTTTATTTACAGAAGAGAAAATGAGGTTCAGAACTGTTACAAAGTGACCAACCTGAAGTTGCTCAACTAATAGGTGCCAGATTTGGAATTTAAACCCTGTACAACTGGCCCCAGAATCACAGCTTGCTTGCTTGCTTGCTTGCTTGCTTGCTTGCTTATTTATTTATTTATTTATTTATTTATTTAGTAACTTGCAAGGGTGTTTTTGAAGGGAACATTCTCATATGATGCTGAGGTAGAGGACAGAATAAATAGTCTCAACTCTCTTGTGTAGGAATACTCCAAGAAATAAGTTCAAACTACATGATTTCAGAAGAGAAAGTAAAAATTCGGAACTATTGTGATCTGGAGAGAAATTACAAAGGGAAGGAATATTTTCAACACTCAGCTATTTTCAAACAATTTAAATATTCTGCCATTGTGGTTTTACTCCATGACTGAATGAGAGTACAAGCTGGTTATCTTCTATCAAGAGACACAGAAGGTCTAGCCTCTGACTTATCTGTGTATTGGCAGCTCATCTGTCCCTTTTATATAGAATGGACCAGTTTTGTCACTAAGAGAGTTGTGAATGATATCAGAATCCTTGGAAATCTAACCTCTCTTACCTTGCCCCAAATAGATATTAGACATTTTTTTTTTTGAGAGTCTAATAAAAAGAACTTTCAAAGCAACAAAGAAATTGATATGGAATGAAGAAGAAAGTGAGTGAGGGAGAGACTTCTGATTCAGGAGAAACAGTGTCGAAAATATCTGACTGTAAAATTGAAGATTTGGTATGATTTAGCTGATGTTTCTATATTAAAGGATGCATAATAATTTTTCTTAGATCTCAATTCCCATACCATTCATTGTACTTATCTTCCTGGAATGGACAGAATTGCACATATTTTCCTCATAAAAAAAGATTTATTTTTGTGAAATACAAGGCAGTTATAATGTCTGGCTGCTTCAAGGACCAGCAATCATTTTATTAACACGTAGTTGATATGCGTTCTGTTTTGAACACAAATTCCAAGAGATAGTTTGAAAAAAAAAGTTCCATTTAGAAAAACTTTTTGAATATTTTATACAGGTTGATCTATCAAAATCAGGAAAATATTTTATTTCCTCAGGTTATAATGAAGCCCTCATAATATTATTAAAATATTATATTTTGGCAATCATTTCCTCATTCAATTATTTTTCCTAATTTCTATCTTTTGTCAGTAGAACCTCCATCAACCAGAGAAACAACCTTATCTTGTTACTTTTTCTACATGTCAAACTCCAAATTTAGAAAAAATATAATAGAAAAGAAAGAACATAAAAAATGATAATCATATCATAAATGCATGATTAAGAATTCAAAAGGTTTAGAAGTTTAGAGAAAAAACAGATCATGTGACACAGAATAATAGAGAAAGTGAACTCAAGCAGTCTTGAAATGCTGATCCTATTTTCATTTATAAAGACAGGATTTGTTCTAGATAAAAGAACCTAGGAAGGAGGAGGAAGCTGTGATTTGATTGAAGGATAGATTTAGCACCCATCCTTAAAATCTCCTATTTTTGCTTTCCTGGTTTATTTTAAAAAACAAGACAAACATCTGACTGGTTTAAAATTTCATGTGATTAAAAAGGCATGTGTTATTTTGTGTTACGATTTTGAATCTACGTTTTCCCAAACTTAAAACTAACTTTACCACTGCCTATTTATTATCGCTGCATCTACCTATCTGCCCATATGGTGCTTTAAAAACAGGAGCCAGTGATCAACAAGTAGGTAATCTGGCATGTCTTTGAAGTAAATGATATAATTTTTCACTAAGGACTCTAAAGATCACCAAGGTTTCTAGGAATATGGTTCTCATTCTTCATAAAAGCTGCTCCTGTCTCCAGATTCCAATATTTTTTATACTTATTTTTTTCTTTCCTCAATTTTTGAAGATCATTTTTTCACTGTTCCTTATGTCCCTTCCCCCACTCATTCTTTGGTTTTTCTATGCTTCCATCTGGTTATTTTATTCTCATCTATTTCACCAATCCTTCTTTCTATTGTGTCTATTTTGCTGTTAAACACATCTATTGGGTTCTTAATCTGTTTTTGTTTTCTCCAGTTCTAGAATTTTCATTTAATTGCATTTTCTAGTTTCTTGTTCTGAATGAAATTCTTCTTTTTGACATTGAACTTATGATCTCCGTTAGGCCTTTACGAATTATTTGCTGTTTTCTAAAGGTTTATGCATTATTGATTGTTTATGAAAAATTGCATATGTAATTTGAGGCTCTGGAAGGTATTTCAGTCCTAATTTTTTCTTTTGGTGGCATTAAAGTAAGAATAGATGACCTGAACTCCAAAAAGAACATGTTTGCAACTGGCTTGCAGTGTTTAAGGGTTGATCAACTTCTGGTTCACCCTTGTTCCAAATGGTAGCACTCTGAGCACCTTTGCTGAAAGCCTGAGGTGGGGGCCAGGGACATTCCATCTGGAGGACTCTGAACTACTTTTGTTCTTCAGGCTTTATGACATTGTCAGAACTTGGATGATGAGGTTGCCATTTGAGATTTGGCAATATTTGGTAATATTGCATTATATTACCAAAGATTTGGCAATATTTGGTAATATTGCATTATATCTTAAGATATAATGCAGTAATGCAATATTAACTTATTACATTAGGTTCCTCTTTTGTTCTGCAGTATTCACCACCACCCCCCACCAATTCTCATTCTTTTGATGGTTTTTGATGCCCTTCAGTAGTTTATTACCACTTTTTAATGTACGAAGTTTTTCTAATTGTTCTTGGCCAGAGGGTTTATCTCATAAAAGCTAATCTGTCTCAGCTTGTAATGGAAGTTTCTACCAGTTTTTGTCTTTTTATGACTCCCCCGATTCTAATTCATTGTAATTATATTCTCTTTTGTCTTCTGAATACATTAAGTGGGTGAAGCAAAAAGTTTTCCTCTGGTTCTTGAGGTATATATTTTTTAGAATTGTTCTTATTCAATCTGGGTCAAATATCTATTTTCTTTATGCTATATCTTTAATCTGTTTTAAATAAGTATGCTTTTCTATGCATATCCATCATTGCTTTTGAGGATATATTTAGACTCAGCATTTTCTTATAGCTAAGGTGAGCTAGTGGTTGTCATTCTCACTGTCCACTGAGATGTTATTTGATAACTCTATTTCAGGTCTGTAACCTGAAGATCTGACTGAAGTAGAGTACCTTAGTTTGAAATTCCCAGCACACATGGCTAACAAAGAGTTTTTCCATTTAAATACCCAGAGGGGTAACCTTATGGGATGAGTATTATTATTATTCCCTTTCCTCTCAATACCCAAGGAAGTTGCAAATGATAAATATATTAATGCATACAAAGCATTTAATGTAGGTCTTGACATTCCATGAGCTGACACATGTTAGCGTTTTTTGTTACTTGTCATTTTTATTGGTATTTTTAATGTACTTTTTCTCAACAGAATAGGAGACACAGAGTTTTGGATAAGACAAATCCAAGTACTCAGGCAAAATTCAGTTGTTAGGTAGATGGCAAAATCACCACAGTCCCAGAGAGAAATAATCTCTTCTTCCTGAGTGCTTACTTCTAATAGAGCAGCACTGTCATGAGAGATGCATTTGAAAGTACCCTGCTAGAAATGGGAATTGTACTTTTTTTCTAGAGTGTCAATACAAGTTAGCTTATTGGTCACTTTTAGATGAGCAGGTGGATTATCTTTACCTACTATATTAACTCCAGGGAAGTTTCCTTGTGATAAGTGTGTACTTTCTACAACTAAAGCCAAATTGTGATGCTTTTCATGGTAAAGATGAAAATACATTATTCTCTTGTCAATATCTAAAGGCACATTAGTCAGCAGAATTATATTATGAATATCCATAAGGAACACTATAGAATCTTACATATGTATAGATAAGAACTAAGTTGTGATTCCTCCAGTATTGACTGGAGTCTCATATATTAAATAAATGGTTTATATAGCAAATCTAAAAAGTGTTTTTTATTTCCCATATGCTGTTCTTAACAGAACTGTCATCCTATCAGAATGTTCATAAATCATAGAAAAGCAACCTTGTTAGTAGTGCATTATATGATAAACCCTTTAAAAATCCTAAAAGTATCTTTAAAAAAAATTCTAAAGACTTTTTAGTTACATAGGTCTTATAAGAAGCAAAATATTGGCCACATGAAATTCATTTTATAAGTCTGAAAATAGCACTTTTGGAGTTTTTGTTATTGTGATTATTATAAAATTATTTGTTTAATGCCAGATTTTTTTCATTAGACTGTGAACTTCTTGTGAGCCAAAGCTATGTCTTACTGTTCACCACTGTACCCCTTGTCTCTGGCATAGTACCTAGAACTTGATAAGCACAGAGTAAATGTTTTAGGGAATTAATAGAAAGTCAAATAGGATGTATAAAATAATGACTAATATATACTGAATGAAATTTCACTTAGAAAACAATTATATATCAGAGCCTTATATAGAATTTATTTTTTTAAATCTATATTTGAGATTGCCAAGCACAGGGTTTAGTAATCCATAGTCCTTCTGCATGTGTACTGTCCTTCAGTGCAGTGGCTAAGATGGTTGTATGAGCCTACCTCCCTTAGCAGGCTGCTACCATTGAGAGCAGGTCAGATCCAGGTTTTCTGTGGGTAACATTATGCAGCAAGACTAAATATTACTCAAGACTAATTTTGGGCTGCTGTGGCTGGTGAGCCACAGTTTTTGGAAATACTAGTTTAGCATTTATTCCAGGACTGTGCATAGTGACCCTATGATAGTTCCATGTCTACACTGCTGAATATACTAGAGAAGGC
>NW_006434709.1:11948292-11958648 GCF_000325575.1 Pteropus alecto | reverse complement strand
GATTCTATATTGTGAAAAGGAAAAAAAAATCAATGAAAACAAGAGATATGGGTGATAGATGGATTCAATACACTGGAATAAAGTGTCTATATTTTTAGTTCAGATTTTCTGAGTTGCTGAACCTAAAAATTAAATTTTTTACTTACTTGCCTTATTACAATCACAGATTTTGAATCTAGTTGATAAGTGCCCTGAGTAGTTAAAAATTCAGGAGGATTAATAAGAGAGGAATATATTCAGAAGGAGAATGTGTATGTGGTGTCCTGAGGCAAGAAAAGAGCAAATATAGAAGGAATACGATGGGAATGGAAGCTTTCTACGCAAGTAGTTATAGTTGTATAAAGAGGAGTGACTGTGACAAAAAATAAATAAGAAGCCCTAAAAATGCTGTAGCAATATAAAGCAAGAAAATAAAAAGGTGTGGATGGGATATTACATAGAATCATTTCTTTAGTCATTGCTCCTTTTATATTTGGTGTTTCTTCTGTACTTTAAGATATCGTCAAACCAAGAAAGAAGAAATCATAGGTGAATTAGTAGAAAAACCTCATAAATCCAGCTGCTTCTATCTTAGGTCTACAGAGGTAGATTAACCTGCTTCATGTCATAGCCTCATATCTCTAGGTACAATATTATTTTCATTGGAACATATAATGTCTCTGCCCCAATTACCCAGGAGTTCCTTCTTTAGGTTTTCTCACATTTCAAGTGTCAGTTGACATTTTTTACAGGTTATAGAGAAAACGTCACAACGTTTGCTGGCATTTGGTTTGAAAATTTCCCTAAACCCAGTCCCAGTCCTGCCTTAATTCTCCTGTCTCCCTCATTATTGATCTGTCTCTGGCTTTGTATCATGATTTTTGCTTTCTTGTCTAAACCTACTTTTACCTAGTTTTGTTGGCAGCATTTGGGATATGCTAATTCAGTGTATGTGGCTCTTCTTCACAGCTGACCTTTCAAATCAGATTTTTTTAATTTGAAATTAATCTTAGTACCTGCGTACACCTGAATTTGGTATATTTTTCTTGGATCATTTATGGATAATGGGAGTCTTGTCTCCACAGCAAGTTTGACAGATCTATTACAAGCTAAGGCAAATATTGGGATCCCAAAAGTGACCCATTCTCCTGAATTCTAGATCTCCCTTGCCTACTCTGTGAAACTGTGTAATGCTGATATGTCTTAGAATAGTTTTGTGTAAGTAACCAAAATAACCAATTAACTTTAGCCTATGATTTTTCTAAGAACATTTTAGAAATGACCTAATTCATATAAATTGCTTGGTGTAGGGCAGGGTTTCTCAGCCTCAGCACTACTGACATTTCGGTCCATACAATCCTTTGTTGTGGAATGCTGCCCTATGTTGTGGAGTGCTGTCCTGTGTCTTCTACCCACTAGATGCCAGTGGCACCTCAGCCCAGTCATGACAACAAAACACATCTCCCAATTGTTAAATGACCACTAGGTGAAAAACTGTAGCCAATTGAAAACTACTTGTGTAGAGTGTGGCATATAGCAAGTAACTCAAAATTGGTTTTTTAAAAATAATTTTCAAAAAATTTTTGAGGTAAAATTTAAAAATAGTGACGTGAACATCTTAAGAATTTAATGAGTTTTTGATAAATTTATAAATCAGTGTAACCAAAACTTCAAGACATAAAAACATTTTCAGCTCCACAGAAAGTACCCTCACTCTCATTTGAATCCTTTACAGATAACTATTTTTCTCTGTTATATTACCAGAAATTATTTTTGCTTATTCTTAACATATAATTGAAATTATATACATATTGCAAATACTTTTTTCTAGTGACTATTTTCAATTTCTTAAGTCTCATTTGATGTGAAGACTATTTTAAGTTCAATGAAATCAATTTTATGCTTTTTTATTTTTATTTTATTTTATTGTTTTTTATAACTAGAACTTTTAGTATTGTCTCTAAGAAATATTTGCCTTCTCCAAGGCCCCAAATATATTCTTGTAAATTGTCTTCTAGTTCATAATTTTGGTTCTAAGATTTGATTTATGATCCATCTCAAACTAATCTTGGTGTTTGGTGTTAAGTAATGGAAAAGGTTCATTTTTCCCCATACATTTGTCAAGTTGTTTCAGCAACATTTATTGAGAGGGCTTTCATATCTCACATTCAATTTCATGTCTTTGTATAAAGTAAATTGATGTGATATGTCCATCTATCTCTGGATTCTCTATTCTATTCTTAGCTGCCATTAAGCCCATTCAGTAAATGTCTGATCTCACAAATTTTACTTTTCAGTTTTAGAACTTCCCTTTGGTTTTTCACTTTTATCATTTTTAGTTCTCTGCTGAGATTTCTCATTTCACCATTATATTCACCTTTTCCTTCATGCATTTGAATATATTCATCTATGTTTTAAAGATCTTTTAGTCATAGAGATTGCTTCTTAATATTCAAGGCCAAATACAATCTTATTGACTCAAGTATAAGTCATCCACTGCTTTTGCCTGCCCAACTTCCATCCTACTTCTTTTAGTTATGGTATCTAAATTTTTGTTTAGCAATTATCTCACTGACTGATATCCTTATGTAACTGTCACTTAAGTAGCTCTATACTCTCTTGATCAAGGAGTAAGCTTGTGACCTGAGTTTAATCAATCAGCCTTATTCTCTTGAGAAGTGCTAAATACAGAAGATGTTTGGCATGTATTCACCCAAAGTCAGAGCATGAACTATACTGTTGATTAGTTCTTACTACCTAGATTCTGGAGCTGTTCTTTTTTGATGCATGTTATGATGTCATTTTTTCCTTTGATTCTATTACCTGAAACAAGCTTTTATTATAAAATAATTTCTGGCTCACTTGGCCCAAATGTCATCACTTGTGTCTTGCAAAGAAAAATTCTAATACAATAATTGGCCCTGGAATGGGCAAGAGATCTTCAAGATAGGATGAAAGGCACAATTCCTGATTGTAAACCAAAATAAAAATTGCTTCTGATGACAGAGAATAGTGTGATAGGATGAGAGGACAGCAAACAAAAACCGTATACATTGTTTTGTCAAGTTTCAGAATGAAATTTACAAACCTTTTGCTAATTAATTTGCAAATATTAAAAGAATTTTTTTGGTTTTCCAACCCTGGGCTAATATCAGTAAATAACAATGACAAGGACAGAAACAAATTAAATTAATAAACAATGCCTTCAGAGAATGATTCTTTGAGATGCTGAGTTAAAAAATCATGTGAATTTATAAGGGCTAATATGAAAGTCAATGCAGTGATCAGCAAAAAAAACAAAATCCACATATGAAAAGATGTTCTAGATCACTAATCATCAGAGAAATGCAAATTAAAATCACAAGGAGGTATCACCTGACACCTGTCAGAATGGCTATCATCAATAAATCAAAGAACGAGCGTTGGTGAGGATGTGGAGAAAAGGGAACTCTCATACACTGTTGGTGGGATTGCAAATTGGTACAGCCACTATGGAAAATGGTCTGGAGGTTTCTCAAAAAATTAAAAATGGATATACTTCTTGACCCAACAATTGCACTTCTGGATATTTAACCAACCAACCAACAAACCAACAAACAAAACAAACAAACAAAACAATAATTCATAAAAATCTATGCACTCCTATGTTCACTGCAGCTCTATTCACAATAGCCAAGATAAGGAAGCAACCTAAATGCCCATCAACAGCTATGGTTCATATATACAATAGAATATTACTCAGCCATAAAAAATGAGATCCTACCATTTGCAATGACATAGATGGACCTAGAGTTTCTTATGCTGAGTGAAATAAGTCAGAGAAAGATAAATACCATATGATTTCACTTATATGCAGAATCAAAGGAACAAAAGAACAAACTAATAAAAAACAAGACTCACAAATATAGAGGACGATCTGGTGATGGCCAGAGGGGAGAGGGTTTGGGGGGCTGAGAGAAATGGGTGAACAGTTAAAGAAGTACAAATTAGTAGTTGATAGATGGTCATGGGGATGGGGAGCATGGATGGCATAGGGAATGCAATAAGCATTAATGTAATGGCTAAGTGGAGAGCCGGAGGAGAGAAAGAGCCATCAGAGTGATCATTTTATAAACTATATAAATGTCTAACCAATGTACTGTATACTTGAAACTAATAATAAAATAAAATTTTTTTAAAAAAGAAAAAAAATCCAGCAATCGGTACAGGGGGTCTGGGAAGACCCATGAATTTGAATTACTTTCAACTCATAAACCCAGAGAAACCCTTTGTGAGTACCCATCTGAATAAATTATTCCTCATTTGTAGGAGATAGCTGATATGTTCCCTCTTATCCCAATTCTCATTACTATTAGGTCAGTAATCAAATTCCAAGATAAACATTTTCTGAAGCCTGAAAGCTTAAACGAGAATAAGAAATAGAGAAAACATATAGGAAAGTGGCAGGAATTTGCTAATTATATCACTCTAAACCTCTGGAATATTTGTAGAAATAGATTTTTAATTTGCTGAAATATGAAAGTGAAGAATAAAATTTAATGTAGATTGAATTTATTCATAAAGGTGGACTAACCAGAGATTCTAGCCACTGTGTACTCAAGAAAATCTTAATTCAAGATTGCTGGATTTTATTTATCATTTGATTCTATCCCTCTTATACCTTCACTACGACCCCCCGCCCAACAGATCTCAGAAGTCCCTCTCTCCACAAAGATTGTAGGGTATAAGTTAATTAGAAAAAGCACAGGTTCTTTAAAGAGAGTAAAACAATGAAAAAAAATCACTTTATCCGTTGTTCTCTTTACACTAAGAATGCTGTTGGAAGGGAACTGAAATCTCATCTCAGTGAGGGTGAGAGAATCCCAGCTGGCTGAACTCAGGAGGTGACAACAGTGGATGTGACTACTATAATAGGCAACATGGTAGGTGGTGTAATTAGAACTCTATTGAACCAAGAAAGATCTCTGCCTAAGTTAACTGTTCAGGGAGTTCCTAAGAATAAAATCAATATGTCTCTAAGGTCTTACCCTAATTTACATAACCAAAATATTACAGAAATGGTAAACTACAGAACAAACCTGAGACAGCAAACCTGAGAATTATGGACCCTCAGCCATTTTTTCCAGACCTGAAGCAATTCATCAACCCAACAGTCTTGAATGAAGACAGGTCTACCTATTTTGGAGTGTGGATCTCACTAGAACACTTCAAATACATATAGTAACTATCTTCCTAGTCTTCCTCAAAGGAGCCTAGAACCATTTGTGTGAGCAACTGGGCCTGAGGAAACCCGTGTCTTGATTTCTAAGTCTGTAAAATGATAATTATGGCAACAATCATACAAAATGTTTTGAGAATTATGGAAAAATAGAATACCTATGAAGTACATAGGCTAGTACCTGGTTCATAACAAGAGTGGAATGATGTTAGCTATCATTATTAAAATACAATTTTTATAACCCTTCTTCTCCTTAGGAAATGTGCCATATTTGTATTTTATGGAGCCTTTGCTGTTGGTTATTAAGAATGATTATTTAAAGGTAATTTGAGGCACCAAAATGGGCCGATGTGAAAGTTATGAGTCATGGATGTTTTCAGAAGTCCCTTAAATTGTCTCATGCTTATCGGATATCTACTTTCCTTGAATTTGTGATTGGCCCAGTAGGTAAAGCATTGTCACAGACCCCTGATGCCTAGAAGAGATAATCCCCCTCCTCTAAAATCCATTAGCACTCTGGACAGATTTCTTTATATCATTGATTGCTTTGTGTTATAGTTAGTTACTTCTGTGTACATTACCTCTGAAGATGAGCTCTTTATGATCCAAGGGAAAATGTTACAGTAGACGTGGTGTCAGGAAATCAGGATTAAAATCTGTACTCCTCCATTTAATAACAATTGCACTAAACTCCCCTTCAAATACCGTTTTACTTATTTTTCAAGTAGGAATAACAGTGTAACCCAAATTCCTGCCTGTTAGCCTTGCACTGTTATGTGGTGAAATGGTAGGAGCAGGGGATACAGAATCAGTCTTCCTAAGTTTGAACTCCAGCTTCACCATCACTAGCAATGTGCCCTAGATGAGTTATGTGTACTCTTAGTGTTTCTGTTTCCTCCTCTCTAATGTAGGCTCGATGTGAGGATTAAGAGAGCCAACTAATACAAAGCACTGAGAGCAGTGCCTAGCATGCAGTAATTGCTCAATATCTGTTAAATTACTATTGAGCAAAATCAAGTTACATATATGTTTATAAATGTTTCATAAACTGCTAATACAGATATTACTAGGATGCATTGCTTTAAAATGTGAATGAATGTCAGTGAACAACTTTTTTACCTTTTTTTTTTTTTTTACACGATGTATATTGATTTGCATATATATATTTATCCAGAACAGACTGGTGTATTTAAAGGTCATTTCCACTTTCACCACAGTTTATTTTTAAGACTGACATGGTGAGCTACAGCTTCACATTAGGAGGAAATGAAAGATGGCTGCATCTGTTCTTGAAAAAACTGCTATCCCTCAAGGTATCCTTGATCTTGGAAAATCAAGGTCTATGTTTACAAAAGAGGAGAACTGGTCCTCTCCTTACCATATGTTGTTCTGCCATAGTTGTTATAACAACCACTGCTGTCCCCTAACCATGGTTCTGAGGCAGAAAACATGATCTTTATGTGTCTTAACATAGTTTACTGCAGTGGCTTTTCTTCCTTAAAAAATAATATTTGTTTAAAATGTCTGATATCTTAGAAATAAATTTAACACAACAATAAATGTATCCTTACATGTTAACATTTATATTTAAAAAATATTCCTTTAAAAAATACTTTTCTATTCTTGATGACTATCTGGTGTTTAAGTAATATTTCAATATAACATAAAAGTGGTGTTTTATATGCAACTTAAATAACTTTTTATGTTTTATTCCATGATTTTATATAGTGCTCTACTGACATTTGCTATCCATATTTGAAATCTCATATTATTGCTGGTTTCATAGATTGCAGCTATAAAATCATATGCAAGATTGAACATTTACCACAAATCTCAAAAAGCTATAGGTAGAAATAGGCTCCAAAATGTAATGTTTCAAAATGAGTTCACGAAGTAGAGATTTCAGTAAATTGCTTTTGCTAGAAAGCTACTGCTAAAATTGTCCCACATTTAGAATAACAAGAAGGACTAGATATTTCTAATTAATAGCCAATTATGAAATAATTCAGGGCACTGTTGTTTTACATAAAGTCCTTTGAAATATAATTATAGCTCATTCTAATGGAGCTTGTGATAAAAAATGTTCCAGTTTAATTTTCTTGATATTTACTTCTATTAAAAATATTCAGAAATGTAATGCATTACATTGTCGATTTATCTAATATAATCAAGAGAATATATTGTATATCCATATTCTCTCTCTTAAACCCTTTCTTAGTAGTACTTTTTGTCAGTCTACAGACATATTCCTAGGGGTCATAACAATGAAACCCAGAAAGATCTCTAAAAATTCTGTAACCTGCAACAAACTAGACTAAATTGACTTACTCTGAATCTTTCAGAATGATGGTTTTCATGTTTGCAATTGGGTTTGCATTTATTGTAGATATTTATTTAGAGTTTTAATGGTCAAATCCTTTCCCTCTCATATATATATGTATATGTATGTATATGTATGTATATGTATGTATGTATGTATATAATTTCCTCTAATACACCATTTTACAAAACATTATTATCACCACAGTCAGATCATTAAGTTATTCAGAATAAGAGGTCATCAGATGAGATTGCTTTTTGAGATAAGCGTGTCTAGAATTCTTTTGAGATCACACAATGTATAAATAACTCAAGATGAAAGTAAATAAGGAAAACTCAAAGTGCTATTTTAGACTAAATATGAGGTTTTATTTACTTAGTCTTACCTCCACTCTGAATCTGATGAGTAGATTATATATTTAACTCCTTTTCAGTTTTAAACTTTGACAAAAGTTTAAAAATATGCTTGCATCACAGACTGTTTAGACTTTGGGGCTTTCTGGTTTGACTCGTGCTAACCAGCTTCCAAGATGGCTCCCAATGATTTATACTTCTAGGTAGTCATGTCTTTATGTGATCTCTCACATTTTACTATGTTTGGCCTATGTGACCAACAGAATATGGCAAAAGTGATAGTATGCCACCTCTGAGATTAGATTATTAAAGTATGGTAGCTGCCATCTTGGACATTCTCTCTGATTTTCTATGATCACTCAATCGGGGGGAGGTAAACTACCAGATCATGAACAGTTCTATGAAGAGGCCCATGTGGCAATTAAACTTTTCTGCCAACAGCAACGCGAAAGAATTTAGAAGTAGATCCTCTAGCCCTAACCAATCATAGCCCTAGCTGTTAGCTTGACTACACTTTGTGAGATTTTCTGAGCCAGAATCACCCACTTGAGCAATTCTCAGATTCCTGAATCTCAGAAAATGTGTAAAATAATAAATATTTGTTGTTTTAAGTGGCTGTTTTTTTTTTTTTTGGTGAGGAATTTGTTATACAGCAACAGGTAAGCAATATAACTCAAAAAGAAAAAAACAAGGCCTCAGATTCCATACCCTTCATAGCAAATCAGATCAGTGAGTTGGCCATGGATAATAAAATGATTTGAGGCCCATGAGCAAATCGTTAGTTCTAAAAGGAAATGTTTCTTATATGCATATAAAAGTAACTGAATTAGAACTACCATATGACCCAGGGATTCTCCTTCTAGGTATTTATCTGAAGAAAACAAAAACACTAATTCAAAAAGATATATGCACTTCTATGTTCACTGAAGTATCATTTATAATAGCCAAGATATGGAAGATAGATGAATGGATGAAGAACTGATACACACACACACAGGAATATTACTCAGAAATAAAAGAGAATAAATTCTTGCCATTTATGACAACATGGATGGACCCAGAGGGTATTTTTCTAAGTGAAATAAGTCAGACAGAGAAAGGCAAATACTGTGTGATTTCACAGATATGTGGAATCCAAAAAATCAAAACAAAACAAAACAAAACAAAACAAAAGCAGACTCACAGAACCCAAGAACAAAGTTATTGTTGCCAAAGGGGAGGGAACGTGGGGGGATGGATGAAAAGGTGAAGGAGAATTAAAAAGGCAGGGCAAGGAAACACATGTGGCATCTAAATGGCATGTCCAGAGGATCAGAGAGAGACTAAAAAAGAAAGTATCTGAACTATATTATTAATCTCATGCAATACTCCTCTGGGAAAGCCTTTCTGAAGAGCTCCCAGAGTCTCCTGTGTTTCCTAGTCCCACTGTGTATACATTTATTCCAATTACAAGTATTCTTTGTTTATCTTCATTTCTAGATTGTGATTTCTTGAAGGTGAGAACGTTCCTTTTTATTACTATTGTACCAGCACTCATTGCTCTTCTTGGTATATAGTAGTTACTTAATGCACATTAGCTTAACAGTCAGGTGGGGCACAGGCAGCGATCACCAGTCCAGTAAGAGAAAAAAGCTTGCAAAGAGGAATGGAACCAACACAGAAAATGGCAAGAAGTCTTTTGAAGACATCATCTATGTCTATAAGGACAAAGCTGCTATATCAAACAGGATTGTCACTTTATATACATCTCATGGGACCATGAGGAAGAAGTAAAAAAAAAAATCTTCAGCAGTTTCCTGGTGGATCTATTGACCTTCAGAAGCAATACAATGGCATTGGCATCCTTACTCTGAACAATCCAAGTAAAATGAATGCCTTATCAGGTGTCATGATGCTGCGACGATTAGAAAAAGTAATTGGATTAGAAAATTGGACAAAAGAGAAGGGTCTCGTTTCTTATGGGGCAAATAATACTTTCTCTTCAGGATGTGATCTGAATGCTGTGAAAGCACTAGGCACTCCAGAGCATGGAGTTTTCATTTTATAGTAGTCCCCCCTTATCTGCGGATAGAATCCACGATGCCCAGTGGGTGCTTGAAACCTCAAATAGTACGGAACACTATGTATAGTGTTTCCCTTTACTTACATACCTATGATAAAGATATACATATGATAGTTTAATTTATAAATTAGGCACAGTAAGAGATTAACGATAATAACTAATTATCAAACAATTATAACAATATACTATAATACAAGTTAAAATATATATACATCAGCCAAACACATCTAAATTATTATATTGTAGGTACTACAAGTTCCAAACAAAAAGTAAAATACTTTTTAAAGTAAAAGAAAAATGCCATCCTAAGCACAGGTTAGAGCAAAAGAAATTAGAAAGTCTGGAAGAGTCTTTTCCAGACTCACTGTTTATTAATAGTTACAGCCCCCATGTCCATGTCTCCCTGTTCTAGACAGTCCTGATG
>NW_006434709.1:11938457-11948242 GCF_000325575.1 Pteropus alecto | reverse complement strand
GAGATACATTTCCTTAGTTCTGAACATGCGATTCAAGAATGCATTTAAAAGAGCCTCCTTATGCCAGCCCACATTTTAAAAGGAAATACTTTAGAAGCAGAAGTGTATATCTATATCTCTGGCTGGGCTATCTAGCAGTGTTAGTATGAAGCATTAATTATTATTATTATTTTTTGCTTCTTATCCTAGAACACATTTGAAGCAACTGCACCAGGAAATGAAACCATCATGATTATCCTCCACATTTGCCAAACATATGACCAGACAAATAATTTTGTATGCTATTCCAATGAAAAGGCAGACAAATAAATGAAAAGTTTTAAATAAATTAAATTTTATTTTATTTAGATAGAAAAAAATAAGATATGATAAATTTCAAGCAATGGTTTTAGTAAGTTACTTTGTCTCAAGGAAATTAGTTATCTGCTCATCTGCTCATGTATTTCAGATTGGGTCATAACCAAGTATTTATAAGGCTAGGTCTTACTATCTATTTGATTTAATAATTGATTAAATACTTGGATATCCTAACTTAAACTGAGGAGATAAAGTTTGTATTGCAGTTAATGGCTGATTTGAGTGTTGGATGCAAAGATTCCACCAGTAATTTATTTCATCAATTCAATAATCATTTCAGCTGCTATTACCTTCAGTCACAGGCAGCTAATTTTGCAATAATGATTTCTGAGAAAAACTAATGCTAGAAGCCTCTAGCCATATTTGCAAATAAATATCATGACACTCAAAAATTGATCCAGGGGAGTACAAGACTTGGGTGACTTTTGTGGCATAATTTGTAGACAGTAATTTTTAGACAGCATAAAGATTGATTAAGGAGAAAAGAAACTAATCATAGATTCCTTCAGTATTACAGTTTTAAAAGACTAATGAAAAATGATGGTCTGCATACTGTATAACTATGATTATCCTAAATTACCTCATCTAAGGCCAAAGTAATAACTTCAAATATCAGGTTTTATGTTTCTTTTATTTTAGGTGATATCTAAAATCAGTATTAGGAAGGTAGCTCACTCATTCTGAAAGAATAAAGGAAGACAGAAAATTTCATAGAATTACTTTTAAAGTATTTTTGACTCATTGGATTGATATGTATAAAAATTCTTCTATCAATTAACTGAGCATGACATGGATAAAAACAAATGCATTTTTTAAAGAAAAATACAAATAAGCTTGTGTTTCTCAGACTATCTTAAATAGTGAATGAAATGTGTTTTTGAACTTTTAAATCATAAATATTCTCTTTATAACTCAATTACTTATAAGGATTCTCTATTATTATTACAAATACTATAAAAATAAACACTGCTCCCCTTAGTTTAACAACAACCAATGCCTGTAGACTAAGGCAAGTGGAAGTTTCTTTCAGTGGGGTTTTGAGATCAGTTATAGTGTCCGAGTCACTTTTTGTGTTTGTGTCTCTGTGCATATTTTTATGCTCATAGTTTCTCACATAAAAGTGGGAAATTTATTTATTGTAACACTTTTATTGCATTGAGAATGTATCCATGCTATTAAAAACAGGTTCATCTGGATGCTAATGACCTACAAATTCATATTTGTTCCAAAACTGTTTTCTGAACTTCATACAAGCAAACACCTATTCAGCATTTTCGCTTAGATCCTCAAAAACATTTAAAACTCAAAGTGTCCAAGATAATACATATGCTCTCACTGCCTACTTCTTTCTTTCTCTAATCAAAACTGTCAGATAACTATTATGGCCTCCAAAGTATTCTCTCTGTATATACTCATGCTTTCAATTTTTCCACTTCCTGATGTCTGAAGCATCTTTTAAAGATGCAAATCTGATTACGCAATTGATTCTGAAAACGGTCACTGAAGTTCGAGATCTTTTTCTTGATCATTCCCAGAGCTTTTATTTTGATTGGTGCCTAAAGATAAAGAACACATATATGCAAGTTAAGGAAAGCAAACTTACCTTTTATTCTCCTTTCTTCATCCTTTGGCTCATAAAGGCGAGTCTGTGATGGGTGGGAAGGACCTTGCTCTTAGGAGAGGGCAGGCCTCACAATCTTCCTCTTCTGGCAGAGGCTAGTATATCTTAAGGAGGGTAAAAAAAATAAAAGTTAGGCTCGTAGCTTAATGGTTGCCTAAGACTCTGGGCCACTGTACAATCAGAGAAGAGACAGTCTTGTCATAAATGGTCCCAGAGATGTCAGCAGAGACCAGGGTGCATATTCCATAAATGAGGCATAACCTTTCTAGGTATATAAGATTAATCTGCTATAGCTGAAATTTAAGAAGTTTTTAGTGGATATTCCCAGCTTATTGACTCTCATCTTCATTATGAGTAATTAGTCATAAGTCCTACTGCCTTAATTTTATGCCCAGAGGCTTTTATTAATTAGCTGATAGTTACCTGTTGTAAAGAAATTAAAAAAAAAAAAAAAGCAGCCAGGCAAACAATTATGGATCTTTCCTCCACTGATCATATTATACCCAGTACTTCACATTGCTTTTAGGAAGGGAAAAGAGTCCTATGGCTTACAATGGCCATGGCCTTTTTAGGTTTCTGAACAATTTCATGTTTCTTACAGCCTCAAGGCCTTTGTAAATGCCATTGTATTTCACTTGAGATATTTCCCCCTCTGCCTTCATCTGGTTAGTTCATCCTTCAAGTTCCAGTGTTAATCATTTCCTTATTTAAGATGAGGTCTTATTTCCATATTCTGTGTGTCAGTGTATTCTTTTACTACAAATCATTCACTGCTATGTTTATACATGTGATTACTTATTTGATGTCCATCTCTATCATTAGAATGTGAGTTCCATGAGGCCACAGGTCATATATATTTTGTGTGTGGTACCTTGTATTAAGAGGTGCTTAATGAATATTTGTTAAATGGATCAATTAACTTAAATGTGAGAACAAAAAATAACTGGATCCTATAAATCTTTAAATTTATATATCAAATGCAAAAATATAATCTCTACTCAGGTATTGGTTATAAACTTAGATACTGGAAAAATAAATACCTTTGTTATATACCATTTTAAAGATAAAACTAATTAGAATATGAGAAGAAATGAGAATTATTAGAATTATACAAATAACTGTGTACCCTAATATTAACTTTAATTTATAGAGGTAATATTAACTATTTCATGCCTGGAAATGGAGAATAAGGATGAAATGAAGTAAACTATTTTCAAAAAGTGTGTGACATCAATGTCTCCATTTCACAAGTTTCACCAAGAACTGAAGTAAGTGAAGGCATTTATGCCATTTCAAGTGCACTAATAAACTCCAGTCAGGACTTATCTTCACATTAAAATATTGTTAAGGAAAATATTTTTAAAAGATGTATACATCTATATTAGAGGATCATATACTATTCATTATAAATAGCCCAGTTTATGCATCAGTTAAAAGAAACAAAAAACAACTGCCAATATAAAAAAGTTTTGAGCACTTTTTTCCTCCAATAAGAAAAAGAATTAAGAAATGTGAGGTATTTTAAAAGCTAAGCCATTTAGACTATTTCAGTTTTATGATAGCTAAAGTCAAAGGGATTTTGATAAATAGCATGTTTTTCCCTACTTATCTCTTTTGTGTTAAGCAGAAGTCCTTTGACAATACAATTGAAGCCTATTTCACTAATTAACCAAAGCTCAAATGGATTCTGAGGTAATATTTAATGTCAAAGAAAGCTATTGTCCAGAGGAAAATCAATGACCTGGTTAAGTTAAAAACATATTTTAAACCTAGTTATATTAGATGAAAAGTTGAATGAGAACATGCAACAAATATTACCCTTTTAGACATAGATTCAGTTACCGATGTCAAACAATCATTTTGATTGCTTGGGGATTTATAAATTCATTTTTATGAAATATTGTTTTGTGGAATATTGAGAAAAGGTTTTCATTTATTTTCCATAATTAGCATTAGGAAGAAAAATGTTGCAATTTATTGGATTATAGAAAATAAAAAAGCCAAGGCACAAATATGCTAAGAAATTAAACTGTGAAAATATACCAAATGAACTTGAAGAATTTGAGTGTTATCCCAGAAATAAGTAAATTATTTAGTGGTCATATGACAGAAAAAAATCTAGATTCAAATACACACCTTGGATTAACATGTTTAGGATGATGCCTGTCTTGTGGCAGGTGTTCAATAATAAATGAATGAAATGAACATTACAGATGTTATAACAGTTGTGTCTTTTAATGTTATAATTATATTAATCCTGCCTAGCCTATAACATAGCATTTTTGTGTTTTATCAAGAAAAATGATTTCTTATACATATCAGTATAATTTGTTATGTCACATCATTTTAGAATCTGACCAAAATACTTATACCTGGAATAACCTGAAAATTTAAAGATATTTAAAGTATACTTTGCTTGTGATATTAATTCTGCCTGTGATATACTTTGTCTAGATAAAAATACAGAACTTTGGATTTTTCATTTTTTACCTTTTGAGTATGTATAATACTCATCTCTATTGGTGTCATCTCTCTTTTTTCTTACTCTCTTCTATGTACTTTATAGGTAATACCATTTAACTTATTGTTAGAAAAAGCTATAAATTGTCTAGCAATTTCTGCCAACCTCTTTTTTCATTACTAAGCTAGACTCTTTTTCACTTCAGCAGGGAAAGATATTGTATTATGACAAAGTAGTATGTGGAACAAAACATGTGGATATTGATTTTAAACCCACCATTTTGGAATGGTAAAGAGGTTGACGTCCGAGCCCAATATAGTTCCTCATTGCTGGAGACCACTACCTTCTATTACAAAATGAGATTGACCCAGGTTCCATTATAAATTTCCTTCAGTGTCTGTAACTCAACTATAAACCAGGATCTGACATGGAAACTCGACACACAGGGATTCAGCTCAGGAGTGCTTTATTCTTAAATTCAAATTTAGTGTAAATTAGTTCAGCTATTTTTAAGTGAGTGGTTAAAAAAATAAATTTGGGAATGCAGCATGTCTCTTTTTGCATTTCTGTAACTAGGAAATTAATTTCTTTCCTAAAATAGATTTTTTTCAGACTGTTAGTTGGAGACACAATTTTACTGTTAAAGATATTAAAATTGTTGAATAGGCAAGAAACTAACAGTTGAACACATTTAGATGACACATTTAGATTACAAGTGTGTCCCTGTAGGTATTTATTTATTTATTTTAAAGATTAACAAGTCTCTTTGAAGCCACTGACACTATATTAAGTAGATTAATAACTTTTTCCTATTAAAATAATTTTGAATGAATAAAGTTGGTGAAAAACCTAGGAAAAATGCAAAATGCTCTTTTTTCCTTAAGATAAAGTCAATTCAATATTTACTAAGATTATTCAGTATATTTTTATACTGAAATTGGTAATTACTACATAGGTAATCCAGTACCAATTCAGTATAGTAATTCATCAATGCTAAATATATATTATTATAGTATCTACTTATATGTAATATAATATTTATGGATTTATAGCTCTCCAACTTCACATATGTATTAGAGTTATCAATTTGGAGAGAATAATTATATGAATTACAAAAGTAAAAATTGAAAATTTTAATAAAATTTCTTTCATCATTTAATCTCTTCTACACCCAAGCTTAGTAGGGGAACTGTTTTAAATTATTTATCCAGCACTTGGAGACAGTTAACCATGCCGTTCATTCTCTCCCATCCAGTAGTACTTGTCTCTAACAGGCCAGTTTATGGCCATAATCATCGACTGTGGAACATAGAAGAATTCAAGGACTAACAAGAGAAACAAGCTCATCAATTTGGTCTCTAAACCCTCAACTCGCTATCTATAATCCCTGTAGACACCAATTTCAATACCTTTTAAAGTCTAGGATTGAAAGCCTGTCTGAAAGGAATTGAAGAAAGAGCAGCCAAGCAAAATTCTAACACAGATTAGACTTGAGTCTTTGTGAATCCACACTTTTGCTGCCCCTGCTTTTCCTACACTTCCTGTATCACTGACATATATCTGATTTTCTGCTCCCTGATGTTACACACAGCCTGCAATGTATTTAATTTGACTTGGATAACCTTTACTACTTGATTATTGCCTCTGGTACACTAGATACAATCTCTATTTTCCAATTTCCAGTCACGTCACTGGAGCATCTCTTCATGTTCTCTCTTTTCATTTTTTTCTCTTATACAATTAACTTTGACACATATCAGCACAGTAACTGACCCAAATAGACTTCTGAACCTTTTCACTAAACCCAAGTCTTGGCATGCCCATGTAAAGCCAATATGTTGAGAGAAAGCAGAAAAAAAAAAATTCACATTAGTATTTCAAATTTTTGCTGCAAAAGTAGAGTCCAATGACTTTGCCAACCTTGATTAAAACTTTACATGGGATTGTTCAGCTATGCTTTTGAATAAAAATGACCTGTAATTTTTCTTTCCCATAATCTCTTTGTCCAGTTTTGGAAGCAAGATAAACAAGTTGAAAGACAACTTTTCCCTTTCTATTCTATGGAAGAGTTTATTGTAAGATTGATATTAACTCACTCATAAATGTTTGGTAAAATTTTCTTGTGAAATCATCTACTTTAGAGTTTCCATAGCAGCGAATTTTCTTTGTTTTTATTATTTAATTTAAGAATTATGAGAATTAAAATTTACTATTTTTAATTGGCTCAGCATATTTTTGGTGGATCAATGAGAAAGAAGAATTAACAATCAGATTAATTAAATTGAGTTTCTATCAATAAATTACATTGTGGACCACAGTTGCAGCTAGCAAATATGACCAAATTAAATTGTGAGACATTATGCTCAGTGTCAACTAGAAATTATTATTCTGTCAGTAATCTATAGTATATAAAGATATGTATAAGGAAAAAGAAATGGTATGTATAGACCTGAAATAACTATATAGAAGGAAAACAGCTATGCAGAGATAGTTGGAGCTAGGTTATATGACTTTACAACAATTCTCCAATAAATATGACGTGTTATTCATTTAAAACTCTTTATAATGATAAATCAAGGAATAAAAAATGATTTCTAGGTTTTTATCTTCAGTAACAGAATAAGCAATAAGATGGTGAAGACAAGAGGAAGAGAATTAAGTGAAGATAAAATTAGGAGGGGGATTTTATTTTGCCAGTGTCAAGTGTATGATTCCTATTAGAAATCCAAGTAAGTTATCCAATGGACATTGGATACACAAGTCTAGAGCTCAAAAAAGCAGAAGTGGGCCTGAAGCAGAGATTTTTGAGTCAAACATATTATGAAAATTGAGACAAACTCTGTATAAAAGAATGAGTCATGGGGAAATTGTGTACCAAAAGGACTGTAATAATAGAGTTGCTGCCCTGAGAATAAAAAGACAAGACAAGAGTGAGAATCTGGGAGTTTGGGAACACATAGAAGTCAGAAGTCAAGAAAAGGTTGGAGAGGGTTGAAAAACAAAAAGATTAGGCAAAACAATGAGTCATGACTCAGCAAACAGAAAGAGTTACTCTTTATATGATCTGAACAATATTTCTGTTGGAACTTCTTTCTTTCTGATGGTACTAGAGTCTGTTTTGGAGTATGGCAAATCCATGGCCCGAAAGTGAAATATGGAAGCTGACCAAGTAGGTTATTAGCTAAAATAATAAGGCTAAAAATAATGCTAGACATGGACAAGAAATTTAGGAACCTGAAAGATGCAGATCAGATAGTCCAGCTAAATATTTAGCTTTTCACTTAACAAGATTCTGGAGATTTAGTTAAATCCAGGAATATGGCTGATTTTGCTGACCAATCAGAAAAATACTTTCTTTTGAAGAAAAGTATTTCCTAAACCTGGAAATATATATGCATACATACATATACACTATATAGACACATACATATATGCATTTCAGCAAATGCAATAATCCTCGAACTAATAAGCAATGCAATAAAAACAGAGCCATTAAATAAAATTAAAATTTCTGTGCAATTTGAACTCATTGGCATGTAAAGTCTATTGTATTTTTTCTAAGCTATATCTTTTATGTAACTAAAAAGGATAAAGCAGATTATATTACAGAGTGTGCTTGTGAGAGTAAAGGAAATAAAACATTTTATAAAAGTAAATATATAAGGGAAGTCCTTTGAACCTAAGATTTTATATTGTTTCTGGTGTGATTTCTTTATATAATAAAGAAGTCATTATAGATATCTGATTGGTTTTCCATTTTCCTTAGCAAAAAGTCTTAAGAACATTTTTTTGCACATCTACAGTGCTTATATTTACTTGACTCTTGTGAATTACACAGAATTTATGGCATCATCAGAAAATATTTAAAGAGAAAAATTACTGCTTTTCAAGTAGGTGAATGACTATAGTTTTGAGGAAATGTTGGAACTTCCATATCAGACCAATTTAGGGGATAAAAACTTGTCTGGTTTTTTAATTTTCAGGAAAAAAAATGATATTCAATATTCAAGTATCGTCAGCACAGATCAGTATTTTTACATGCCAGCATACTCAAGAAAGTAAAAATTAAGTTTATTATTGTGTAATGCAAATTCACTTGCCCAGAGGATATATAGTCTATTTGTACAATAGATAAGCTATTGGTTTCTTAACTCCCCACTCTTGGTTATTAGCACTGCTGCCATTATAGGTAAGGAAGTAGAATGTGTAATATGAAAAACTTATTATGCAGTTTTCCTTTTAGTTCACAGTTACAGCAAAAGATGTAAAGGTCAATAGAAAGTTTATTAAATACTTTCCATTTGAGATTAATCTTAGGCTTCTCTTAGCATATATCATGACCAAGTATCTAACAATTCTTCTATCTGTGGTCTCTTCTATTACTGACAATTTAAATTCAGCTCTATTGGCAAATGAATTGGAAATATTTATTTACTTATTCTAGCATGAGTGAACTGTAAAGTCAAATATAACTGTTGTAGTATCTGGTAAGAAACATAGCTGAGAAGTAAACAGTGTACTGGAAGGTGGATACCAGAAAACCACATGCAAACATGGTTCAGGCTATGACTGGATGTGTTGTAGAAGGTTAATGAAGGATCTACTCAAAAAAGAAGAAAAGAAAGAAGGGAAGAAGAAATGACTATTTCCATCTATTTAAATATTTTGGCTTGAATATCTCGAAATCAATAGGGATTTGTTATTTCTTCAATAAGGATATTTGAGCTGTATGTAGCAGATACTATTAGCACTTTCCCATTAGTGGTTATGTCCATTACTTCCTTCTGACAGAACCTAATTTTAAGTGCACAGTCCCATTGTATCATAACTGATCAAAGCCAATCATAGTGTTGCTCTAATCCTTTGACAAATAGTCAATATTACAGGCTCCTTTTCTGCTACCACCAGCTACGTGAACTATTCTGCCCAATGGGATGTTACATGATTTCTTGGGAAATGGGTTTTCTTTAAAAATTTTTGCATTCCTGACAAATAGGCATGTAAGGTAGGTAGGTATCTTTCGTTAGTTTATTAGTGCTTTGGTTGCAGAAGTGCTTGCATTTCAGTAACCATCCTTCACCCATAAGGAAACAAATATCAGATAAGTGAATATGAGCTTATTCTGCCCAATGGGATGTTACATGATTTCTTGGGAAATGGGTTTTCTTTAAAAATTTTTGCATTCCTGACAAATAGGCATGTAAGGTAGGTAGGTATCTTTCGTTAGTTTATTAGTGCTTTGGTTGCAGAAGTGCTTGCATTTCAGTAACCATCCTTCACCCATAAGGAAACAAATATCAGATAAGTGAATATGAGCTAATTCCAGTGAGGCAAAAAAAAAAAAAA
>NW_006434709.1:11862939-11938331 GCF_000325575.1 Pteropus alecto | reverse complement strand
AAAAAAAAAAAAGAGCCTTGACAACTGCTTGCATTCCACCTCCAGACTTTTACTTTAAGTACAGTATTGTTTAAGCATTTGGAGTTGAATATTCTGTTAATTTTGTTATATTCATTTCATTGATGGTTTCTTTTGCTGTGCAGAGGCTTTTAAGCTTGATGTAGTTTTATTTATTTTTGCTTTTATTACCTTTGCTTTTAGTGTCAAATACAAATACTCATTACCAAGAACAATGTCTCTTACTGTTTTCTGTATTTCTCATTCTTTCATCTCTGAAAATTTCAATCTGATTTTTTTGACTTATAAATTTTCCAGTTCATTTAAACTTTCTGAACTGTGTTTAATCTAGACTTGAACCTATCTAATTAAGTTGTAGAATTTCAATTTAATTCTTGTGATAGTTTTCAGTTTTTTGCTGTTTTCCCTTCTGTCATTATAGACTGTGCTAATCACTTCAATCAAAATCTATATCTCTTATGGTTTCTTTTTGTCTCTTTCTTTCAAGATTTTTGTCTTTATTATGTGTGCTTTTTCTTTTTAACAGCTTTATTGAGGTATAGTCCACATACCATACAATTCACCTAGTTAAAGCAGATAATTCGATAGTGATCACCACATCTAATTTGACAACAATTTTATCACTTCAAAAAAGGAAGTACTGCTGATGGGCACATACTCATTAACAATAACTATTTTGTTTTATTTCAAGCTAACCATTATGTATAGAAATGTGTAGAAATATCCTAAGACTCTAGATGACATTATTTCCTTCCATAAACCTTTGCAGTTGAAATCATCTAGTGAATTTCCATCATTTTGTAGCTGAAAAAAACTCAAGTGTTGTACAAAGATAAAGTGACGAGTCCAAGATTCTACTCTAGCTACTGACAAATGAATGAAAGGCTCATTTCTCTTAGTTGTAATACACAGATCCAGATAAAATGCATAGTATATAAAGAGAAAATAAACATCAAATGAAAGAAATTAGAATATGTAATTGAGATATGAATGTAAAAATTCATTGTTCTGAGACTATAGAAAACAGTATTTCTATACATTGTTCTTTATTCGTTTGGCTATAATATTATGGCACTTAAACTTTGTTTTTCACTGTATTAAATTTCATTGGCTTCAGAATTCTGTTTTTATATCTCTGCAGAACAAATTTATTAAAATAATTTCCTTCATGTTAAGATATCATATGCTTTCGCATTTTATAACAATTGGTGCAGTTTATAGAGAAAATTAAAATAGACAAGCAAATAGTATTAAAGTTAGAAAGCATGCTATTGAATTAGAGGTAAATATGCTTTAGAAAAGCAGCTATCATAGAATTTAGAATAGTGTACTTATATTTCAAACTGACTTAAATTGAGGACTAATACACCATGCAAACAAGAGTATACTAAGTAATATTTTCTACAATATGTGAAGTTATAGACTAAAATATAAATATCTATCACTGTTTGATACATTTATTATTGTTGTGCAGATTTATAAAATTCAGTTTATAATTTATGTACATTATGCTTTAATTTGATTCTTTTAAATCTTTTGATCTTCAGTTAGTGAAGTTTGTTTTCTGTGTATATTATGTCAACTACAAATTTTCTATAATTTCTATTAAGACTATAATAATTAAGTTAATTAGCGTGGTAGGCAGAATTCTAAGATGATCCCCACAATTTCTGTTTCTTCAAGTTAAGCCCCTGATTATGTTATATTACATAGCAAAGGGATATGGCAGATGTAATTAAGGTTTTTAATCAGCAGACTTTAAGTTAATCAAAAGGGAGATTATCCAGGCAAGCCTAAAATAATCATCTGAGCCCTTTAAAAGAGGGTTTCCTTTGATTGTTTATAGAAGTCAGACTGATTCAAAGGATGAGAGAGATTCAAGAAAGATTCTCCATTGCTGTGATAGAAGTGAATCACAGGCAAAGACCTGAAAGCAATATCAGAGACAAGGGGAGTCCTTAGTTAATAACCAGCATGAAAACGAGGACATCAGTCCCATGGCCATAACGTAATGAATCCTGCCAACAACTTGAAGAATAAATTGAAAGCAGATTTTTCCCAAAGCCTCAAGATGAAAACAGGCCAGTTGACACCTGAATATTAGTCTTATAATAATATGTTGAGTAGAGAGCCCAGTCATACATATATGGCCTGGAATTTTGACCTTACTAAAACTAAGAGAAAATAAATAAGCGTTGTTTTAAGCTGCTAACTTTGTCATAATCTGTTATGCAGCAGTAGGAAACTAATCCAATCAATGAAATTTGCTTCATAGCTTAATGAAAATCTCTTAAATTCAAAGAAACGAGTTTGGGAGCATTGGCTTTGTAGGCTGGTTTAGAATACTGGATTGCTGGCAAGTAATCAGAATAAAGGAAGAGCTTAGTGTGGATGAAATGGGGCCCAAAGAAAGCTTTCCCCAAGTCCAAGTTTTGTCTGACTCCTCACCTGAATACAGTAAATAATTTGGATTTGGAACATCACAGAATCTTCTTAAGAAAATTCCTGGAAGCAAAAGTAAGCTTTATCACTGTTAAATGACAGGAAGGTATCATAGATTAGAAGCGGTAGATTTTCTAATGGGAAGTTCTTGAGTAAAGAAGAGAAAATAAATCAGGTAAGAATTTAAAACAATATAAGTGACAAATCTAAATCTGGAAGAGTTGTAAGTGGCCCAAAAAGAGAAATTTGAAGAAGTCGATAGGGAAAAGAAAAACCTTCTAGAAACAGTTATAGAAAGAACACAGTATCAAAGTCATCTAGAAGCCAGGGAAGAAGAATTTTGGTTATGTTTTAAAAGTGACCTGTAGTACATCAATGAAAATAAGTGGTTAATGAGAATTTTTTATTATAGTGAATGCAGGAGTAATATTTTGGGATTCTCTGTGTTATACTCTTTAGGGCTTATCTACAACTCAGGTTTGTACCAGCGTGATCTTGAATAGCTCCATTATCTTGGCAACTGGAAAATGTAATGTATAATTATAAACATAATGTATAATATAATATGCATACAAAATACAGATATTTTCTAATATTTTAAAAAATCTTATTCTTTTAAATACCCCTTGTTACTTTTTAATTTTTTTAATTTTTATTTTTCTTAAAACTTATTTTATTGGGGAAAATGTTAAACGTACTTTTTTACTTCTTATTACTGATTCTATTATTTCATTCATTCATTTTCTTTCTCACTCTCTGATTTTAATTATTCTAGTCAGAAGAACCTACCTATATATCCTACTAGTTATGTCTTCTGAGTAATATAAACTATTATTCTTATCATTTACTTGCTCTTCAGTTCCTTTAGACTGGTTTTTATGGATGATTTTATAATATGAATGATTTGAATACATTACTAATACTTTCTACTTCTTTCCCTTTAATAAAAAATAATATGTAAAAGTCCATGGATTTTCTACAGAGTAAATTTGATAATATACTACAAAGATTTAGATACATATTATTATTCTTTTTCAGATAATTCCTATTTCCTCAGGTATATTTATTAATCTGTAGAACTGTTGAAATGTTATGTCTGTAAATGTGAAGTCTGAATCAAGACTTGTTGACAAAAATAAACTGGATATACATCTTGTCAGAGTATTTCTAGTAAAACTACTGCCAAGGTTGTAATGTGGAAAATAACCTGGCAGTGTAGGAACAGAACTAAAGCCATACGATGCATTCACATTCCCTAAATCAAGCCAGGTTTTTTCACCCACAGGCCTCATTGAAGCACCTTTACCTGAAAAACTGTACCAATTTCTATTTCAGACTTGGAGTACTTCTTGAATGTGAAAATAAGCTCCAGAAACAAATCCATTTTCTCATTGAGCAGGTAGAGAGAGAAAGAGAGAGACAAGGCAATTAAGGAGGATCATGGTAGATATGTTTAAGGGAAAACTTGTTCTCTTTTGCTAAGGCACGATCAAGTAACAAAACAATCATCTTCCTAGTTGGCCCAGATGCTTTGAACAAAATATCAAAAATGAGAAGGGATGATCTGAAAAGGAGGAACCTGATTAATGCATTTTGATATTAAACATAATTGACTTTTGCCAACTACTCCATGTGAATTTCTCCAGTGATTAATCATAATTACCAGGCATTAAAACAAACTCATTGTGATGTGCCAGACACTATCTTTCACCTCATCAAAAATAGAAGGCAAAAATGTAGTTATACTTTATTATATATTCTTTTACTTTCTTGGTAACAAAAGCAAAAGGTGACAAGTTTTTAGAATAAACACTGGGTTCAATATGTCAATGTATGTGTTCCAAAGATTTTAGTCGTCTCTTTGATTCTTTATTGAACCAAATTCTGATGAAAATACAATACTCAAATATGTGGTAGACTAATCTCTCAGAACATGAAAATAAAGTTACTTTTTTTCAAGGAAACTCAGGGAGTGTTACATAAATACTTTTCTTACAAACCATTACTTCTTGCATTAGTTTCCTAGGCTGCCATATAAACTGCTACAAACTGAGTAACATACACACACACACACACACACACACACACACACACACACACACATACAGAAATTTATTTTCTCACAGTTCTGGTGCCTAGAAATCCGCTATCAAAGTCTCAGAATGGTTGGTTCCCTCTTGAGATCTCCGAGGGAGAGTCTGTTTCATGCTTTTTCCCCAGCTCCTGGTGGTTGCCAATTCTTGGAGTTCCTTGGCTTCTAAATGTATGTCTCCAGTCTCTACCTCTGTCATCACATGGTATTCTTCCTCGTGCATGCCTGTGTCCAAATTTTTCTCTTATATAAGGACTCCAGTCATTGGATTTAGGGACCACCCTAATCCAATATGACTTAAACTTGACTTGATTTACATCTATAAAGTCCCTATTTTTAAATTACATCCATAGGTAGCATAGGTTAGAGCTTGAACATATCTTTTTGGGGAAGACAATTGAATTCACAACATCTCTTTTTTAAATTCTCTCAGCAATTGTTTTCATCAGGGTTCTTCAGAGAAACAGAACATTATATATATAGTGATATATATATGTATATACACACACATATGTATACAGTGTTTTATATCTATATATGAAATATATATGGAATAAACGTGTGGCTGAAAAACATGGGTTAGGGCTAGCTATAGCGCCTTCTCAAGTTAGAAATTTCCACATGGTTCTGTAAGTATCAGGTATTTACAGCAAGAAAGCTAGTTTTATCATCTATGTATTTTTGAAATTTAGCTGTTTTGACATATAGAGAATATACTGAGGACATTAGTGGCTGGTATCACAGAAAATTATTAGAAGGATATTGTTATGGTCATTTAAGAGAAGATGAGAGGCTGAACTATCAGAGTAGGTGTGAGAATGCAGAAAATGAGGTAAGTGGGAAAAATCTCTTTCATGAGCCATTACATTTCATGTAAAGTATCAATGCCTATTTAAACCTTAGGTAGTAAATGAAGCACCTCAAAAGTCGTTGGCAAAGAAGGTTGATTTATCATTCAGTAAATGTTAAGCATCTTCTGCTTACAAAGTATTTTATAATGACAAGATCTGATATTATGCCATGTTTGCCTCATCTCCATTTTCACCTTCTTCTAACTTAACCTTCAACTTAACAACAAAAGCAGTGGTGAAATATTTTAGGCTTAGTGTGAGCTGAAAGAGATGTTCAAGGTAGATCAGGACTCAGAGAGGTAAAGTAAAGCAAGAAAGGTATTTTGCTGACCTTACCTCTCCAAAATAGGGTTTCTTGAAAGGTGAAATTAAAATCATTTCTAAAAAATGTCTTCTAGTTGCTATGTAAAATTTTGATGTTATACATGAGTTAGTCAGTCTTAGACAAATGCTTGTACCATTAAAGTTTTTTGAAAATGATAAATCACAGTTAACTTCAGAACAATGTACCCATCTAACTTCTCAAATCTGTGACCTGTTGCTAATTAGCATTATAACTGCTAAATATACCTCTTGCCCTACTCTTCAGCAATTCAGTGAGAATTGAGATTTTTTAGTAATTACCTCTTAATCTCCTCATTTCCCTAGATTTTCTTTTTGCATGAATTTTCCACTTTAGCCCTATTATATTTCCAGATTTTTATCTATATTGAATTGCATGCCTTTGTCTTCTTCAGAAGTATTAACCTAGACATGTTAGAATGCAGTCACATTCCTCTTTGTTTGCTGTCTTTTCCAATTAGCCCCTTTATTTAAATTGTAAAAGAATTTTATTACTATGTTTTAATTAATTAACTTTAATGTCCACTATGAAGTTCTACTAACTTTCCGTGCATGGTATCAGAAGTTTCTTACTATATATCATCGCTGAATGTTTTACAAGTTAATTGTCCCCAGTGATTCATTATGCACCTGATATTTGAAAAGTTTATAAAAGATAAGAAATCAATCTAAAATGAAACTTTCAGTTTATGGAATCACATTTAGTAGAGGTGTTAACATTTCACTAATGTTTATATGAGACTTATAAAAGTATGTATGAGACTGGTTGCGGGATTCCCTTGTCATACATAATCTCATGTGCCTCTAATAGTGCATTTCTAAATTATTCATGTGACTCATTGTACATTCTGCATTTAAGCATCATTACTACTGATTCAAAACGTTCTGCAGTAGCACTGAAGCCTGACTTACGATTTAAACATCAGGCAATCTGGTTTTCTCTCCCTTGTCACTCTCTCCCATCCCCTCTCCCAAGACTTTCGCATCAGCATTTTCTATGTGGTAGTTTGTTACATCAGCAACAGTAAACTAATACAGATGCTAGTACTACCTGGAAGTGGAGTGCTGCTATAACAAATACCAAAAAAATGTGGAAGTAGCTTAAAATTGGGTAATTAGTAGACACTGAAATAAATTTAAGGAGTATTAAAGCTAGAAAACTCCTAGCTTTCTTTAGACTATTAGTAGAAATATGGACATTAAAGGAGCATCTAGTGAGGGCTCAGAGGAAATGAGCAGCCCAGTAGAAAAAATCTTTATTGTCTCAGAGAATATTTAAACCACCACAAAGACCGCTGGCATAAATATGGACATTAACGTTACTGCTGGTAAGAGTTCGGAAGGAAATAAAGAGAACTGAAGGAAATGTTACTGAACACTGAAGGAAAGGGTATCCTTGTTATAAAATGCAGGAAACTTGGCTGTATTGTCTTACAGTTGTGTGGAAAGTAGAAGTTATTAGTGATGAACTGGCTATTTAGCTGAGCATATTTCCAAGTAAAGTATTGAAGATATGGCTTGGTTTCTTCTTGGCTATTTACATTAAAATGTGAGAGGAAAAACAAAGATTGAGGGATGAACTGTTAAGCAAAAAGGAACCAGGACTGGATGATTTGAGAAACTCTCAGATTATCCAGAATTCAAAAGATGCTAATATTAGGGATTCATTTTCAGGAAAGCGTGCCCTAGAAAGAAAGCCAAGGGAGTGGCTAGACAACATTTTGCTAGTGGCTGCAGGGCTCAAAAGATGAGAGTATTTCATCATACAGAAGGCTTTTTGAATAGATTAGGCACAAAATCATGGATTCTCTCAGTTATCTCAGCAGAAGCCAAGTAGCGATAGAATTGTTTTGTCTAATACAATGAATCCTTATGACATGCGAGGGAGACTCTCAAGGCTCTCAAGAATGTAATATCAGCAAAAATGCTGCCTACTTGGACTGAAAGAAACAGAAAGAGGAGATGTGACTATAAAATCAGAGGTAAGAGTGATGCATCTACAAGCCAAAAGAATGTTGACAGCCTCTAGAAGCTAGAAAAGGCAAAGAACAGATTCTCCCTTAGAGCCTCTAGAAGGATTTGACCTTGCCAACCCTTGATTTTAGCCCAGTTAGACTGATTTTATACTTCTGACCTTCAGATAATGTATAAAATATTGTGTGTGCGTGTTTGTAAAGTTATTCATTTTGTTATAACTTGTTATAGCAGCAATAGGTAACAGATTTTGATTCCCCTTGGAATTGTTATTACATAAATAGATAAAAGAAGGCATAAGTGGGTCCTTAATAGTGAATTCTGGGTAGATTTGCTGGGAAAAATACATTGCTAACTTTTTTTTTTTTTTTAACATAATGGCATCAGTTTCTATTGCCAAGTTATTGTCAAGAAGGTTCAATTCCTATAAGAATGTGAGCTCCTTGAGGGGAAGAGCTCTGCCTTTCTTATACTTACTGTTTCTCCAGCATTTAACAGCAATAGTGTCTGGCCATGGTCAGCACTCAAAAGTCATTGACTGAAATATATCAATGAATGAATGAATGGTTTATTTTATCTTAGTATTTTATTTCACTCTTTTGCCTTAGCAGAAAACTTCCATTCTTGGTTTACCTCTAATGACCTCATGTCTTAAGTAATAGAGTTCCATAATAATTAGACACCTCAACTTCTTTCCCCTCTGCTCTATCCACCTTTCAGATTAATCTTTCTGAAACAGAGCTCAAATGTATCATTTTCTGGCACAGTAACCTGGAGACCTAATGACTTACCCATTAATCATAAACTTTTAACTTGCCATCTAAAGCCCTCTTACTCTAGCTTCACCCTATTTTTTTAGCCTAAACTCACTGTCCCCCTACATATATTCTATTCCAATTACTGCTTTCTTACTCTGAACTTCCCCGTCTTTTCATCTTATCTACTGGAAATGTTCTGTCATATTACTACTATTTCTACCTGTCAAAATTTTATCTAACATTCAAGTATTGCCTTTAAGCTGCCTTTTTTATAATTCCCTCAAAATACATCATTCTCTTTTCTTTGAACTTCCAGAGTACTTTCTGTACCTATAACAATTTGTGTGTATTTCTCCATATTATCTCCTTCCCATTAGCTAAAAAGCTTTTTAAAAAGAGGACCTATAGCTTACTCACCTTATCTCTGAGATACTTATAATGTAGATAGATTTTTTTTAAAAAGTTCAACCCTGGGACATCCATGTATTTCAAGAGTCTAATTCTGCCAATTTCTTGGCTTCTAAATTAACCTATTAGTATTTATCTCACATAAGAAGAATTACCTTTATTTTCCCATCTGTGTGTAGGTAGTAACAGATTAGGGGTAGGGGATGTAGGGGTTATTGCAGAGAAAGTAATTCAGGGATAACTGAAAGATTAATTTTTTTTTTAAAGCTTGGATCAACATTTTGTGAAGTGAGACCTTCCATTTCATGGAACTGTTTTATTGAAATGAATTTCAAGCATTTTAGAAATTCTGGGTTTATCCATGTGGTCAAACAGATGTTGAGCCATCATCATACCACATTTCATGGAGTTAGTTCTAGAGCCTAACAAAACATAATGTATCTTATCCAAAATCATAACCTGTTAATATAACATTGGATAGTCTTCATTCAAATACAGATCTCCATTCTCATTAGACTCTAGCAAATTGGATAGAAATTTAGAAAAAAGGAGTCCAAAGTGGGAATCTTAGTGTTACTGGTAGGAACTCAAGACACTGTAATAACGTAGGTATATAGATTTTGGTATACTCTAGGGGTTATTTATTTATTTTATTGAAATTTACAAAGTCATATTCAGATGATATCAAATCTATACTGTTCACATGGTCACTCACTGAATAAGAAAATTGAATGCTACACAAATTTAGCACTAAGCAGTTTGTTCTTTCTTCCTCAAAGTCAGTTAGCAGAGCCATTTGTAAGAATATTCTACAAATATTGAATTCTTAACACAGTAATTTATTGAAAAGTATGACTTTATATATAGAAGTATTTTTAACATAGTCAAATTTAATCTCATAATGGAAAGATACAGTTTTCTATTGTTAGCTGGTCCCCAAAGCATATTTATCAAAGACCCTATTAATAATAGTGAACACAGGTTCATAATAAAATAATTATCCCAATATCTATTAAATTTTCTTTACTATAGGTCTTATCAAATAATTTGGAATCTAGATAAATTTAGTTAGGTACTGTATCAATATCTGCCTTATATTTTACCCCCAAAATGTTGCTAGAAAAATAGAAATCCTCTGTAGAAAGAGAATTTAGCATATTAATTTGTTTTCAACCACAAAAAATAGCATAAGAAATCCCCAGGCTCCTGAAGTAGAAAATTACAAGTGAATGTCGAGGTCTGACAGCATTCTGAGTGATGACTCTTCCTATCTCTCTAGTAGGAGGAGGTTCCAAAACAATAAATCACATACATACATTGTTCAACATTCTGACAAATTTAAACTGTCCAATTATTGTAAACATCTGAGAATTTTATCTTATTTAGAATACTCCTGGATGTATAATTTTGTAAACAGCTTTTCTGCAGGTAGATTATAGGAGAAAGCCATTCTTTATTTCTAATTAGGCCCCTTAAAAGCTCTTTGACCTTGGCAAATTCCTTTATCTGGGATCACTTTTCTCATCTGTACAACATCTATTTCCTTCAAGATATGTAATCGCATAATTTGAAGTATACTAAAATTGTATAGAGCTTTCCTGAATTATAGTATTAATAATAGAAACTGTATAGATTCTGTTTTCTTTAAATATTTGAACTGTCTTGGGTACAGTGAACTTCACTTTAAAATAAATCATGGTAGGAAAAAAACTCCAAAGCATTTGTAATTACTTTGACTGTGTTTTAATCCAGCAGTAAGACAGATGGTAAATACAGAATAATGAGATGCTGCAATATGACTGGATGTACCACATCCCTGTGAGTTAGGGAAATGAGATAGCAAGCTGGGTGACTACTAATAAGTTCCTATTTTTTCATTACATTAACAACTTACTCTCTCAAAAATGACTGGTATTTCTATGTGAAATAAATGCAAAGAAAAAATCACAGAAAGTGGAAAGGCCCATATGAGATAGTTCATGTTTTACAGACAACAACCTTGTATGTATTATTATGCCTTCTTATTCCTATTTGACCAATGAGGAAATTAGGGTTGGGAGAACTCAAATGCATTGTTTACATCACTCAGCTAGTAAGTGGCAAGCTGTTTTGCCTCAATGACCGTGCTTTTATCACTATGTTACGGCACTGCCCAAGAAATGTATTGGAATGAAAGAAAATATTGTGTACTTTGGATGATGGATGGAACATTTTATTACAAAGACAGTCTTATTCTCTATCTCCTCAGCATTTTCTATAATAAATCTTCCCATTTTGTAATAAAGTTTTCATTGCCTCATGTTTTAAAATATTGCTTTTTTCTAAGACTGAAATTTAAGAAAATATTGCCCACTTGAGTGATTTACCTGCTGAAAAATATACAATGTACCTACAAAAATCAATTATTCCTTTGTCAAGTTTTTAAGAAGTCCAAGATTCTGATATATTTCTCTCTTTGGTGCTATTCAATGATCACACATGAGAATGTAGAACTATCTCTTTAGTTTATTAGTTTAATTAACGATGTAAAATTAAATATTCTGTTATTTGCTCACTCATTTTAGGAAACTATTTACTCATGTTAGAAAAATTTCACATAATTAGAACTTATTCTTTTAGTAGAAGAGAGGAAATATGCTTCATTGAGAGCTGATGAATCCATAATATTTGTGCTTTAATGTTTGCTATCTTATAGTTCAACTAAAAAATTGGTATAATTAAATAAAATGTATAAATAAGAATCATTAGTGTAGCCTAGGGAAGTCACTTTTATTAATATTTTTCTTAGATTTTCAATTTTTTTTTTTCAAATAGCTAATTTCTTTTTATGGTATGACATCAGCCCTGAAACTAAGAGATGAAATATTTTTATTTTGTTACATTAAATCTGCTATCTGCTAAACGAATACCATTTATAGATTTGAAATGTAAATTCCACATTAGATGTTTCCTAATTTCCTATGAATCAGTAAACGTCCAAAATTGTTCTATTTGTATACTTTTATGGAGCCCATCAATATTATACTTTTAGGGTTTGTATGTGAATGTGTATGCGCATCCCATGTGGACAACAGGCATTTGCTGATAAAAACACATATTACTCATTTCGAACTGAAGTGCCATAATTAAAATGGGCAATGGACCTATATAATTATTTAGTTGTTCACTCTTTACTTACTAATGACCTAGATAACAAAACAGATGCTGAATAACCAATGGATTAATAACGTGATATACAGTGAATATCATTGATTTACTTTTTGATCCAAAATTCTAAAGCATGTATATATGTTAATGGAAACTTTAAGAATAATAAAACAACAATTTTAAGATTCTATCGATAAAATCTCAAGACTCCCTTCTTTGTAGACAGTTCGGTTGTTTAGTAGCAATAAAGGTTATAGCGGGAAAGATGTTTTACTTTTCTTTGGGGAAAATGTCGTCCTGGTAACATATTCTACCTATAAAAGACAGGTTTCCACATGTTACAATTGCAAGATATTTTCCCTAAATAAATGATGGAATATATTTGTGATGGCAGAGAGTTTTTTACAAGTAACATATTGTTTATCAGTATTTATTTTTGTACAAAAATTTTTTAAAAAAAATATAGGTGGGTAAGTTATCGGACTTTTAGATATAATAGTGGATTTAATTTTATCCATGGTATCCAATCTGTGCAATAATATAATAATAATATATAATAATTATACACTTATTTAGGTTCAAATTATAAAGAATAATAAAGAAGGAGATGTGATGCTCAGATGCTCACTCAAGGAAACATTTGTTGCCCCAGTAGCTTTGATTGCTAGCAGCCTCTTTTGAAACTGCTTCATCTGCAGAGAGCTGCCTTGCCCAAGTTCATATCCTTCTAAGAACAGGCCAAACCAATAATTGCTGGAGTCAGGAGCATAAAGGCTTGGTCATTTTGACCCAATGCAGGACATTTCTGATAAATCGCTCTAGCTTCACAGCTCCCAATAGGGTTGGCTAAAGACATAGGGCCTACACAGAACACATGTCTCCCTTGGCCCTAATAATCACCCCACGCTTTCAACTCTGCTTGAAATTGTTTCCTTGGAGAATAGTTCGACCTGCAATACAGAGATCAGAGAGCTCAGGAAGCTCAGAGCAGTACAAGAATACTATAATGAAATACACATATGCACATTTTAAAAATTATTGATCCCTCTTTTATCCCTCAGCATTACATATATGTATATGTATATATGTGTGCCTATGTATATATGCAGTTTTATTCCTTTTTAAAAAAGTAAAATTATATGTGAGCATTTTATGAGATTAGTTAGTATTCTAGACTATTTTGTGTAATTTTTAGAATAATCCCAATACATTAAAAATCCTGTGCCAACATTTACTGAAATACGTCATATTGTTTGGTTCTAGACATTTTTTTCTTCAAATTTCTCTTATTATAAATCGTGTGCCAATAAGCATCCTTTTTTGTAAATTTTGTTCATGAGAGTTCCTCTTTTACCCCTCAGATACAATTCTACTTATTACAAAATAAAATTGTTTTTATGCTTTTGAAAAGTAAAACAATACATCTTTATTTGTACATAGAAGAGCTGCATTTTTAATATACCCTGGTCCAATAAAGTGTTAACAAAAAACAAAAACAAGGGTCTAAATAAAATGCAATTTATTAGAACAGATATGTGAATTATAATGGGTATTAAATTAATATGCTTTTTATCCAAACTCTTTGTTTTGGGAAAAAGTATAGAATTTTATAAACTTAATCTCTTGCCTCCAACTATTTGTATATCAATTTTTTTTTTTAATTAATGTGCCTGGGAAACTATAAAATTGTTAAGGTAACATATTTTTTAAATTCTTGGGTTAATTTGACCTATTAAAATTTTCTACAACTTAAAATTGGCTTCACTAGCTTTTATAATCATCTGTAATACTCAATTTATAACCAAGTTTAATGTTGTTAACACTTTTCTGGTTGATCTACAATGCCTGGTTATCTAATACCTGTTAGATAGGGCTACATATTTTTAATCCCAGTAACTTCTAACTAGATGACATCAAATTAATAGTAATTATGTAATATTATCTTTTTAAATTACATCTAATATGTTGCTGATGGAAAAATCCAGGTAACTTAAATAGCGAAGTCTATAAATATATATGGATCAAGAACAGAAAGCTGTTTCCAAAAGATTCAGAAAACATAACTCTTAAAAGAAGTCTTTCACTCAAATATCTCTGCTGATGTAAAGAAAGGGGAATTTCCTCATTCAGTTCTCCTCCCATGCAAAAGTATACAACTAAAACCAAGAGCAAATAGCATCATAAACACAGAATGCTAAAGCCAACTCATTAAAAACAGAAGCACAACAGGAATACTTACTAGCACAATTACTAACCAATATTTTGAGATTCTAATTAACACAATATGAAAATAAAATAAGATCATCATTATAAAAATATTAATATAAAGAAATTATTATGTTACAAAACATTAATTAAATAATCATTATATAATTATGATTATTATTATTTCAAAAGAATTAAATCCTCACACACTGGGGGCTATCTGACTCTTAGACAGAGTTTCAGTTACATATTAAAAGATTGAATGTAGAGAGGATTTTATGAATTCCACCTCAAATGCAAGGGAAGTAAAAGCAAAGATAAATGAATGGGACTATATCAAACTAAAAAGCTTCTGTACAGCAAAATAAACAACCAACAAGACAAAGAAGCAACCAATTGAATGGAAGAAGATATTTGCAAACAACATCTTGAATAAGAGGCTACTATTCAAAATATGCAATGAACTCGTACAATTCAACAATAAAAAACAAAAAATCCAATTAAAAAATGGGCAGAAGAGCTGACAGACACTTTTCCCTAGAAGACGTACAAATGGCCAACAGACATATAAGAGGATGCTCAACTTCACTAGCTATTAGATAAATGCAAATCAAAACTACAGTGAGATACCATCTCATATCTATTAGAATAGTTGTTATCAACAAGACAAGTGCTGGAGAGGATGAGGAGAAAAAGGAACCCTCATACACTTCTGGTGGGACCGCAAATTGATACAGCCACTATGGAAAACAGTATGGAGGTTCCTAAATAAATTAAGAATAGAAATGCCAAATGACCCAGCAATCCATTCTCTGGATACCTCCTCCCAAAATTTACAAATATGTGTTTGTAAAGATATATCCACCCTGATGTTCATAGCAACATTATTCACGGTGGCTAAGACATAGAAACACCTAAAAAGTTTTTTGATAGATGACTGGATAAAGATATGGTACATATACACGATGGAATATTAGCCATAAGAAAAGATGAAATACTGCCATTAGACAACATGGATGGATCATGAGATTGTCATGCTAAGCAAAATGAGTCAGACAGAAAAATTTGAGAACCATATGATTTACTCGTGTGGAATATAAAACTGAAAGCGACAAATGAATAAGACAAACAAAAACTCATAGATGCAGACAACAGTTTAGTGGTTACCAGAGGGGGAAGGGAGTGGAAGGGAGGGCAGATAACGGTAAAGGAGTCAGATATACGGTGATGGAAGAAAATTTAACTTTGTGAACACACAATGCAATATACATATGATATATTATTGAATTGTATATTTGAAACCTATATTATTGTATTAACCAAAGTCACCCCAATAAATTTAATTTAAAAAAATAAAGGATTAGAGGCTTTTTTGAGAAGATCCTTTCAAGAAGGGAGGGAGACTGCCTCTTTCTCTTTTATAAGCAGAGAAAAGCCTTTTACATTATCTCTTACCTATGGAGTACTGAGCCACTTGCATAGGAAAAAATCTTGTCAGCTTTCATCCTGTTGCCTAAAGAAAGGGGAAGAGGAATCAGTGTTTTTATTATTTATTTTGAGGTAATAGAAAATCTGTCTCTAATCCAGAACAGCCCCTGTGAGCATTTAAGATAAAATTAATAAAGGTGAATATTTTAAAAAATCAACATCAGTCAGTTTTTAACAAATATCTGTTGAATAGTATTACATGCGAGGCACAGTTTTAAGGCCAAATACTGAACAGAGCTAAAAGGAGCGTTCTCCCTAACAGATGGGGTCTATAGTGTAACCAAAAGACATCCACTGAGCAAAACTTACACAAATGAATGCGCCATTATATATTCTTATAAATGCTACAAAAATAAAATAATTATAAATCACATTCTTGTGTAGGAGAATGGGGAAGATCTAAATTTAGATTGGTATCAGACAAGGCTTCTCTTAGAAATTATTCCACAACACTTAATATATATTGATATAGGTAAAGATAAACATACACACATTTGTTTCTCTCCTCCTTCTTCTAGTCTGGCTCCTACCGTATCCCAGTGCCTACGACAAGGCCTTGTAAATAGTAGAAAATCAGCACGTATTTATTGAATTATGAATACATGACTAAATAAAAAAGTCATTTCTTCATTTAACCTGAGCCCTGAAGTGCAGCAGCTAGTCAGGACAAGAATGGAAGGGAAAAGTATTCCAGATAGAGAAAAAAAAGCATGTTGAAAAACATCAAGGAAGGCGTAAACAAGAGCTTATTGGCCATGTTAAGAATTTTATATTTATCTCAAGAGTGATAATAACTTACACATTTTAACAAAGGATGCAATTTATATTTTACATTTACATTAAGATGTAAATTATATTTTTAAAAGTTATATTTTAATTTATATTTTAAAAAATTATGCAACTTATATTTTTAAAACATTGGATGTAATTTATACTTTTAAAAATTTATTTTAAAAAATTCATCCTGGCTGTTAAGTGGAAATGAATTTTCTGAGGGCAAGAGGAAGTAGATAACTCAAGAAGTACTTTCTTAGGCCATGGCTGATAGATGAGGAAGGTGACAATAGACAAGGAAATAAGTAAGCAGATGGAATCATTGGGACTTGCTGATGGGGACTGAGGAAGAAGCTGGCATCACTAACAGTAGTTATGAGAGCTAAATAGGAATCCATTGACATTTGAATGTGAGGTATAGTTCTGTGAGTTTTGAAAGAACTACCTTCATCATTAAAATTAAAATCACAGAAAAGAAGTGAAATGTAAAAAAAATGGAGAGCAATTCCATCAGTAAAATAGTTTGGGAATGCTTATTATTAACTATACTACGTGGCTCATTTTGTAGGTGCCTTTAAATGCTAGAATTAAATTTCTAGACAACAACGCTTTACAAGATGGCAGTTAAAGTATTTTATGGTTAAGCATAAGGTACATGGTGAAAAACTCTGGATTATGCTGGAAATATATACAGTTAAATATGTATGCTGAAATTTTAATTACTAAGAATAAAATCTATAATATCTAAACCAAGAAACAAAGTTAAGAGAAAAAAGAAAAAGAAAAATGAAAAGAGAAAGCTAAGATTCAAATGATTTTGAAGTTTTCAATGCTAAATGAGAAGATAATTTTGCATAAATAGAAAAAAGATATGCAGGAAGATGAGACAAGGTCGCAAGATTTAAAAACACCATTTACTATGTCAAGGGCAATAAACACCAATTTGAATTACTAACAGCTCCTCTAAAAAGTGCAATAAATTATTTGAAAGAAGCATACTGAAGTATTGTGTTTTAACATATATAAAATCTACTCATTCTGACCACTGGCTTTTGATGGAATGTGAATAATAACAATAATAATAATAAAAAGAAGTGTACAAATTGGGATTTGTCCCTTAGGAAGGTATTCTCATCACAACTGAAAGAAAAATCTGTACCTGCAGGATGAAAGAAAAGAGGTGATATCTTAGCCTTCAAAAGGGAAGCCAAAGAACGCACTCACTCACACACACACACACACACACACACACACAGACAGACAGAGACTTTACAACATCTGAACAAGAAATACTACTCCCACACTCAACCCCAGACATACTAGAGCAACAAAACCCTGGTAGATATAATTGCTCTTATTGCAAACTACATTTATGCAAGTATAATAGGAACACAAAGAACAAACATGTCACGGAAGAGGTTGTTGTCAATAACTCTATTACTATGCCTATTAAAAGAATACAGGTCCTCAGTAACTTCATCATGGCATTATTTTTTCATTCATTCCTTCCTCAAGTTGAGCCCCAAACCTGTTTCAGCCTTATCTCAATTGTTTCAACCTTAGCCTAATTATTTTAAATGATAATAACCAGGTAGTTTATAATTATATTGTACTTGAAATTATTTTATGAATTTGCATTTTTCATACAACCTAAGAGGCAAGTTGGTGTGTATATGATTGCCGTTTTACAGATGAAAAAACTATGACTTGGAGGGATGAAATGTCTCCTGTATTTATAAGTCTTTGGGGCAGGGTATGGGGGAAATCAAGCAGATCTCAGATTCCCTAACTAACTTCAAATTTGGTTCTCTTTCTGGTAAAACAAGTAAATTCTAGACAGTATCATTTAATAAATGTTAACTCTAAAGTTGGGTTGGTAAAATGATTTGTAAAAGACTTAGAGCATAATAACATGATTGTCATTTTAAATTAATAAAACCACATTATACATAGTTGATTTAAAATCAGTATTTAGGGAGGTGTGCATTAATAAAATATTTTAACAATAAACATAAGAACTGAGGGAGTGAAGTCAGCATATGGAGACAATTTTTCTTAGAAGGCTGGTTAGCTCTAGGTGTACTAAATCTTATAACTGGGTAGAGTTCTGCCAGTAAAAACTAAAGATATTTTTCCTAATCTCTCTGCTTCCTGTAGTTTGTTTTTCAACCCCCTCCAAATACGGATCAGTGTGTAAATAAAGGATTGGTGGAATCAGCAACTGTTGTCACAGGACCTGGACCATGCAGGTACTGAAGCCTTAGGCATTTGATAACATGCTTCTCTTCTGCCTAGTCTCCAATGGTTTATAAGAGGGTGTGACCTCACTTAAGTTGTCAGCCTTACACTGCCTTCTGTGGATCAAGTTAAATAAGATTTGAAAGAACCAATTCTTCACAAACTCTCTAGAGTAGTGATATACAAACCTGATTGTTGCAGAATATCCTCATGAGCTATTTGAAAATACAGATTTGTAGACCTCACCCTTTGATATTTTGATTCTATAGCGCTAGGATGTGCTTTGGGCATCTGCATTTGTTTAAAACTTTCCAAATGATTTTGCTCTCTGGGAACAATTACTGCACTTGTCAAATATCAGCTTAAGGGGCTGGGGACTCTCACCCCCTCTTCTAACTTCTGAATTATCAGCCAACCACTTTAGAAACACTCCAATCCCAAAGGACAGATAGCAGTTTTTTTTATCGAACAAAGCTCGACATTCATTGGGCCACATTTTCATAATTAATGAGGTTACTATTCCTTCCAAGAGACATCCCACCATGGCATCGTCTACCTACTGCCTGAAACAGAACCAGCCAGGTTTTTCATTTTTCTACTTCTTGAGCTTAATCGAGTGGTTAATTTGGATCTCTATCTCTACCTTTCTCTCTATATCTCAGAACTCCCAATAGTAAAAAAGAGTCACCTCTAAATATGCTGATGATCCTGAGTTTTTCTATTTATCTCTTTTCATCTTTGGGATACAGTCTCTCCCAGGCCCATTCTCTCCTTGAGAACAGGATTCCTACAATTTAAATTTGAGTAGGGAGGAGGCAGCAGTCTACTTAAGCCTGAAGCCTACGTCATCTACCCAGTTTTAAAAGGGAGCCCTGATTTGGAAGTCGTGGGTTTCATGAACAATGAAAAAACAAGCCTTACTTTGATTCTGCTGTTCCTATGGTAACCACTAAAACCCCCAAAGAATTTTAATTTCTCACAACTGGTAAAACATAGACAGTTCTGAATAAAAGATCTTTTCAAACTTATTACGCCTTTAGTTTTGATACATGTTCAATTTATTCTATTTGGTTTCACAATGCTGCAGTTTATTTCATTGAAGATGCATGGATAATGTCCCTCCGAGGTGTTTTTCCTAATGTGTAAACTCCATGAAGGCAGAGACTGTTGTCAGTTTTGTTTGTAGTTGTATGACCAGTGCACACAACACTGTACCTGACACATCACAGATGCAAAGTACTATTTTGGCATTACTGAATTATGGCAGCTAAATAAAAAATTTTTAGAATTTTGGCAGTCATTCACGTGGCTTCCCAATACTTGATAATATCAATTATATTTATCTTCAGCCATTTTAAATAATTTTTGAATATCCTTTAAAACTACTAGAAATATTCAGAACATTGGCTTTCTTTTCCTCTATAGCCACCAAAATGAGATAACACCACTCTTCCTATAGAGCATTGGATTTATATTTGCAATCTACATTACTCTGGATAATGTGAAAGTACATATATAATTTGTAATTCACTGTGTGTATTTACAGTAGTTATTTTTCTGACCTTTCCTCATAACTATGATGATAAAAGTATAAGAATTACAAAGCTAAACAGTTAGCAAATAAAGCCATATAAACATTTACAGCAGAATTTTGCTAGTTTCATTAATGACCACCTCTAAAATTATTCAGATAATCTCTTTGGAAGTTCTTTCCTTTTTGTATGCCTGGGTATATCTTCAGCCTCTTCAATTTGTCTCTGAGATTTCCTATGAGCCCTACTGCCTATGTCATGCATTGTTTTCTACTGTTAAAAGACATTGTCACCTTTCTATGGTACTGTCAGCCGTGTATTCACCTCCACATCGAGTATGCTCTTCTGGCTCCTTTCCCATCTTTCTCAGGCCAGAGTTCTGGTGCTCCCTACTCTTTGGAGGAATTGACTAGAGAATTCCCCCTTCTTAAAATTCTGCACACTTAGCCCATCATCTGAGCTTAGCTCCCAGGGTCCAAAAGTTTCTGTGTACTCTAACTCATTTACTCCCAAGTGCATATGTTTATCACCAGGCTAACAAGATTGGGACACAACAAGAAAGAATCACCACTAAACATGCTGTGAATTTTGTACTTTACTGCAGTTTCCTTGAAACATTGGGACAAATCTTCTCCCAAGGAATCTCTTCTCTCATCAAATTAAGTATTCTGTTGCAAACTTTTATGTCTTTAGATATGACTGAAGATTGTAAAGAATCACGAGATTCTTATCATGAATCTCCATAGTCCCATGGGAGGGGAAAAAGCAAAGGTTGGTAATAGATCTGGCAGATGTCAAAGTTTGTAATGAAATCTCAGTTCTGACTTATTTGGGACTCCTGCCATACCATCCCATTTAGTTTCCGCTGTATAATTTATGTATTAATATTATATATACATACCTATCTTTCTCTCTCTCCACACACACACACACACACACACACACACACACACACACACACACACACCCATCTCTACATATACATATCTATATCTATTTATCTATAAATCTATGTATTTATGAATCTGTGAATTTACCTATCTATCTATCATCTATCTATATATAGTTCCTCTTTACAATGATTTACCTTTATTAGCTTTGTGTGACTACTGACCTGGAGCAATCTGAGCTAAACTAGAGATTTATGATTAACATAAATTCTGTAAAAGTTCTTGTCCAGGCTCTCCTTTAAAAAAAATTTTTTTTTTTAATTATCTTCCCAAGGTATTTAATTCAAACACCAAGAAATAATGGCATTTAACCTATTTAGAGTCTGAAATACAATTTTCTTATTTAACATACAGGCTTTCTGATATATCTGCAGCTTTCTTACTTGATTTCTTAATCTTCGTATTAGAAATTAGTTTCATTGAAGGATTACTGACATAAAAACAGTCATGGCAATGAAAATATAATGATTAATTTTATCTAGTCACATTTCATAGTATAAGTTAATAAGATAAAATTTCCAGAGTTCAGTTTTTTCAACTTTATTCTTGAGTATGACCCAATAAATCTGATTTATAGGGCAATTAAGCAAAACTCTTTATTATCACTTTGGATTAAGAGTACTCTAGGGAATAATCTAATAAAATGGTGATTAAGCCACAGCATCTCCCCTAAACGAGCGTGAGAGCTCTGGTCTTTTTTTTTCATTCTTATACTATACTCTAAGCACAGAGCTTCAGTGGAGTCTGGAAAAATTTCTCGTGGGTTCCAAATGACTCTATCCCTACTAAACATACTCATTCATCAAGAAAAAAAATATCTAGTGGCTCCCAAGACTTTGGGATCTATTCAATCAGAGTCTCTAATATGATTCATTTAGTGTCTCAATTTTAGAAACCATCAAAGGTATGAACAATAAAAAAAAAAACTTTGCATAATTCTCCTGTTTTATTAGTCTTAAATCATTGCAGAGTGCTGGGACAAATTCGCATGTATCTACACACTTGGAACTCAAGAGCTGTCTAGCTAAGGAACGTGGGACTGAGACTTGTTTCTACTCACTATAAGCCCACTCAGCTGACCATCTTCAAACTGTGACTTTTCCTCTGGAAGTTTCTGGGATAAATGGCTTGGCTGGCCTGTGAACAGATCTTTGGGGAGGCCATGTTACTCAGGATTTTATTCATTTGAAAATTCCTTTTTGTTTGTATCCTTTAAAATAATTTTGAAAATGTACCCACTCATATATTTTAAGATGACTCAAAATGTTTTATCAAAATTTAAAAAAAATTAGGAAAGGATATATAATTTGAAGCAGAATATCATATTGATCTTTAAAAAATATTCTGTGGCATAAAAATATCAGTTTTAGGAGTCTACTATAATTCATTTAAATATATATAAACTAAATGTTTTAACAATACGGTATGTTATACTGCTCTTTTTTCTTAACATATTTCCTTTGCAATCTAATATATTTTGAGCTTGAAAGTCAGCCTATCATGAAGCACAGGTACCAATCTGGATTTGCAATTGGCATTTCAAGTGGGGTGGAAACAGACTGAGCCCTTAACCTGTGGCATCTTACACTATGTCCAGGTACATAGGGTCAGAAACTAGTTAAATTATGAGACACCCACCTGGTACTGCAAATAACTGTGTGGTGAAGCAACAAACCGCACACATTTGGTTACCAGAAGTACAGTGTTCTGTGTGAATAATAAAGGAGATGCACAGGAGAGAAAACCATTTTTCTTCCTAAAACATACATAAACATTCATAATTGAATACATTGCTGCTATTATTATTTTGATCAAACTCGTATCTGTTATATCAACATAAGAAAAATAAAATATTTTATTTTACCTTCCTTTTAATTCTTTGTTCACTTTTAAGAATAAAAAATATCTATGTATAGATAAAAATTATATTTTGCAGTTTATATTCAGGAGATATATATCACATTGAAATTATCATTAAAAATTAATGAAAATAAACATCATAGGAGATGTTAAACTTGGAGTTACTTCTTAAACACATTAATATCCCTTGAAGGGCAGAGCAAAGACATCTAAATAGTGCCACATGTGCCATTTTGGCTTTAGCATCTGTTTCTTCATCAAGAAAGTTCATCTATAAAAAAAATCTAGAAGATAAAAGCGAGTAATAAAATATTTTATACTGACAATCTATTGCTCAGATCTATTGTTAAAAGTGCTAGCAGGACATAAGAAATTTATAGATAATTCCAAGTAAAATGGATGATCTTTATACACTTTGACCAAACCTATTTAAAGAGAGACTTGAGTTTGGCAACATGGGATACATGTAACTGTCCTTCTGAGCACAATTTATCTCACCTAACAGTGTAGTTAAGTCTATGACATTCCCTCAGCAATAATCAGTGCTGAGATCTCCAGAAATCCCTATCTCCCATGCATAATTCAGGAAAACAAATGGGTGCTTTTAGGTTTTCTTTAGTGTAAAATCTAGACCTAGATTTACTATTTTATAAACTCAATGTTCCCACTTCATTGATATGAGATACATTTGTTTACCTGAAATTCAATGCCTAGATGCTTTATCTTTTACTTTCCTGCTTTATGATTTTGTATTAATCCTTTAATAAAAATAGCAATATCAAACACAGATTGAAAATCCAGATTTCATAACAATAAACATATTCATCTAGACATTTATTAGGCACATTTATAGTGAGGCATATTACATTTTCTCTCCTAAAAGTGAAATTAAGTGTATCAATTTCTTCAGTGTCAGAATAGCATAGGAGTAGGAGTAGGATTAAGTATAAGTGCTATTTTTTACTGTTTGTGTAATTTTGGATGAGTTGCATACCTCCGTTCAGGATTTCACTGGTAACCACATTTGTCAACAGGGTAATTTTATCCCTTCTGCTATTTACCCTATAGGCTGATTATGATTTTCAATTATTTTGAAAAAAGTCAAACCCTATGTACTTGATCCTGACCTTTTATTACTATGTGAACTTATCCTAAAAATTAGTACTCAATCTCATCACTCTGTGGTTTGCTAAGGATGTGGCTTTTGACCATAAGCAGCAATGGCTGCCCTTCTCTGTGTCACTGTCTTCAACCACCCAGTTCTCTCTGCTCCATAGCTAATTAGCTACTTACAATGTTACTGACAAACCCACTGACAAATCCTTATGACTGGCACCTGGCCTCTCATCATTCTTGCCCGGGGCCAAGAAATGAGGTGGGACAACAACCACTCTTCAATTTCTATCTGGGGATAGGATTTTTTCTTGCACATTCCTCAGTGTCAGTGTTTCTCACATGCCCAAGGCCAGAATGTCCATCAGGATGATTGGCCTTATTTTCACTCCAGAAAAGTAGTTCTTGACCTCAATGGAGCTTTAAAAAGTGCTGATGCCTCACTCCCAGATTCTGATTTCATGGGTAGGTAGTGTAGCTGAGAACTGATAATTTTGTAGAGTTCCCCAGGACATTCTAATGTATTTATAAAGATTGAGAACCAGTAATCTAGCAGACTCTAGAAGATCTGAGGAAGAGAAACACTGTGCCACTATTCCTTAAAGAAACTAATTATGTACTTTTTATATTTGCATTAAAAGTCCAAATTTTCAAGCACAGGAAACTATTGAAAGATGCCTACTGTTTTCCCCATGAATTCAAGTAGACACAAAATATTTCATATCTTAGAAACTGTTCACCCTCTGATTTCACAACAGTAATTGTTATAACTGCTATATACATGGCAGACAGATATATTATACTTTCACTTACTGGGATTTTTGAAATCCCTATAAAGAAAAACATTATAAGAGAAAGTTATTTCGTATGCTACTGAGCATTTTAAATAGCTTTTTAAAAAACTAAGGTAGAATGTGGTGTAATACATATATATTTGTTAATGATGATATGTAAGAGTAATACTCTCTGCTGATATATTTGTTGGATATGATCAAGGGTTTAGGAGGTTTGTGAATAGATTGGGATTGAACAGTTTTTACTCTAGTTTTCATTCATGTGCTAAAAGATATTCAGTTCATTATAGGTGTATATGACTCGTACATGATGTCCTTAAATAACAGATATAAGTGCAATTAGGACAATTAGGCTGTGTGAAGGATGACAATAGGATGAGTTTGTGTGAGTCTGAGACCTGTCTAGGCCTGCATATCCTTCCTGTCTTAATAAAAGCAGTTCCTAAAATTGAAGAATTTTTACTTATAGATTTTTTTTTTCAGAGATTCAAAGAACAGATATTTATCATGTGGGACATTGATTAACCTGTCAGTACTAATTGTGACATCAAATTATTTAACTTTCACCTAGCAGAACACTGGGATGTGAAGGAATAGGGCACAGTAGGGACACATCTTGATTGGGAGTTTGGAATAAGAAAAGTCCAGAATATGGGACATATTTTAAAGATAGTGTTGCATGTTACCTGCAGGGTGGGTGGGAGTGGGGAGTATGTCAAGGAGATGGGTAGGAACTCAGGGATCTGAGCAACCAAATCTCAGAATAAGACTTGAGGTGTATCGAGTTGGAGAGAAGAAATAATCTCCACTTCTTTTTTTTTTTTTTGGTTAAAGGTAGCAGTATGGGGGGGAGGGGGAGAGAATGTAAAAGTTCACTAGCTAATAATGGTTTCTGGTATCCATTAATGCTTTTAATGGTGAGTAAGAATTTTGAGAGAGAGAGACAGACAGACTTGGGGTTAAGAAAAAAATAAAACTTTCTCACAATTCTAAAGTGACTTTTCCTGTTTTAATCACTCTATCCCCTCCTTGCCTCCTTATCAATTTTTATCCTAATGTTTATTGCTGATGATACTGTGTCTCAGCCTAGACTGTGCTGTCCTTGAGAGTAGTGGCATTTCATTTATCTTTTATTTCCCTGGTCTTTACAGTCCCTGACATATAAAAGACTTTCAGTAAATACTGACTTTAACCAAACTGAAAGCCCCTATCTCTACCTTGATCTCCTGGTATTCCACATTGAGTAAAATTGAGCATAATATTTCCCATTAAAAGCACAGATGGTGGTACTTTAGAGCCTCAAGCAATGCTCTGTCATTCCACAAAGAGCCTAGCATTTTGGTTACAAACTGTATTTGCATCTATTAATTCAATATGGCCTAATTAAAGTAGCAAATATGTTTGAAAGCACAGTAAAGTAATAGCTACGAATAATCGTTTTGCTTGCCGTAACATTGATAGAGAGAAGAAAACATTTTTTTCTCTGAGATAAAATGCTTAATCTCAGTGTCAGTGTTTTTGTGTATTAAAATATTGACATTAATATTAAAAAGAGCACCAATGAATCCTTTTGTAATCTGGACCACAGAGAAATCGCAAGTTGCTGCTAAATATGTGGTGTGTTTTCATAATTGTAATCAGCTAAACTACTTGAGTGATACTGTTTAAATTAGGATATTAAAAGTTTGAACTATTTTCTTGCAAATTTTCTACTGCTTCTTAAAGAAGCTAAAGTCTAGTTGAATGCCAAAATTCTCCACAGCCACTGATTGTGTGTTGTTTACAATCAGTCTATAATTTGCCTAGCTGCTTCCAATAAAATATTAATGCAATCAAACCTAAACTGTTTTCTTTAGCATTCATCTTCTCATCCTGGGTCAGGCTTTAAAGCTATTTTATTAAAATGAGCAAAGCTGTTTAACTGCACATATGTAAGTTTGGAAATCTTATCCTAAAACATTAAAGAGATTTTTTGTTGTTGTTGGATTGGGACTTCATCATCTATAACTTTTTGATTTTCCACAAAGTATTTATTGTTGATATACATTTTCTAACACAATTATACTAAGTGGCAAAATGCAGATTACTAAAGGATATAGAATAAAGTCTCTGACATTTATAATTTGGGAGATAATACACGTACAAAGACTAATTATGAGACAATGTGTTCTCAAAGAAGTGCTACAGGCTGTCATTTCTAAAGAGGAGTGGTTTTCATTGAGGGCCTGGGGTAGTGCTAGAATACACAAGGGTTGGAGAGCATGGTGAGAAGTGGAGGGCAGTAGTATGCAAACCTTCCTCCCCTCCAAGTGACTCTCATCTTGCCCTGTCTTCAAAATAGAGAACCATTGTAAAAACAGTCTAATATGAGGAAAATCTCATTTATGTTAAAATGGCCAAGTATCAAAGTAGAGAATTTTGTTGTACTTGAACTGAAGTTTTTAAGACTAGATAGAAAACTAAAGGGCAGGGCCTTCCAGCTGCAGAAAAAGGAAAAGTGAAAATCAAAATAAAACAACAACTAAACAAGAACAAACCTTTGGGAACGATTATGACCTGGAATAATTAAGTGGAGGTAAGTGAAATAAAAATGATGAAAATAGTCTGGCACAAATGGATTCATAGTATTTTTGAAAGGCAAAGATAAAAAGTATTTTGTCCCAGAATTAATCCCATGAAGGCCTAGATGGGCTGGTGGAGCTTTCTCAGATATTTCAGAGATTATACTGGAGTGAGGACTTCTTTTTCCTGAATGTGAGTAGAACAATCCTAAACTTCCTTGATTGGCATCAGAGATTCCCCATTTAGCAAGAGAAGCCCAAAACTCACTTCATACTGTGTCCCGCCATGTGTGCTCACTAAATGGGGTTATTGGCTTCTCCATTCTAAGCAGTTAATGGATTATAGCAGTTAAACACCTTCTCACTTCATTCAAATGCATAGTATGATTTATTCTGATACAAAAACCCATGTATTACCAAATATCCTTTTGGTTTATGCCTTATGTCACATCAAAATGCAAAGGCCACCATAACAGTAAACAAAACTTGAGTTTACTGATTGTTGGGCAGAGAAGAGGTACATTATTTATACAAGTTTGAACAGAAATGTTAAGGGTTAGTTTAAGGTTTCTCAACAGTGGCACTATTCACATTTTGGACTAGATAATTTTTCATTGTGAGTGTGTGTATATGGATGTCCTTTATATTATAGGATGCTATACAATATCTCTGGTCTCTACCTATTAGATGAATATTACTCTACTCCCCTAGAATATCACAATCAAAGCTGTCTCCCAACAATTGCACATGTTCTCTTGTGAATAGTCATCCATTCCTGACAATCACTGGGCAGGAAAAAGGGGAAAAAAAAAGAATACCAATTTAGGCAATATTCTGAGTTTGTCTTTGGTTGACTTATGAAATAGGCTATAAACTCCTTTTTTACATATGATCTTTATTTAAATATCAAAAGGAAGTGTGCGGCTCTCAAAGAGGCTCAGATGAGATGAATAAGGCTCTATAAGCATTTGGATATGCATGATAGAGGACTGGAAAATTTTTCTTTAAGGGCTTAGTTTATGGACCCCTATTGTCCCTGAAAATACAGAAAAGGCCAGGATTGGATTACATGTTAATAGCTTCCAGGTCTTCACCACTATATATGTTATCACGAGCAGATGTTCTATGAAGTGGCTTTAGATGAATGTTCTGGTATTCCGTCTGAGCAGAGCAGAGCAGAGCAGAAGCAGTTTATTTTCCTTTTGTTAAAGAATGAGTTTTTGTGCCATCTGACAAGAAGGCAGTTATGCAGCATTATTTAAGATGCCGGAGACCAGACATCTGAAGACGTGAGATGAATAAAAATAACTACATTCATATAAGATGGGACTAGAAGACACTTTAAAGCCAGCACTGAAGATTCCCAAATCTTGACAAGGAGAATGGGTCACAGAGACCTTCAGTGTCTATTTTTAATAACCAAGTTGATCTTCCCTTTCATTTAAATATAGATTATTCAGCTATCTCTGTGGTATTACTCCATGTGCAGCAGGAAATGTCAACAATAACATATACTCTCCCTCGGCATATCGGTATAAAAAGTAGACTAGTCGATTATCCAAAAGCACTTAGGCCAATGTACTGTCTAGTTTGTCGTGCTTTTAGGAGTTATGCAGCATCATTCATCACAAGCCAATATTAGTGTAACTTTTGGGTTGGTGTCTTTCCTTGAATATCCTGAATTTCCCTATTCATATGTAACAACCACCTTGATAAGGAAATATGGTATAAAAGTTAATATGCAAAATTGAAATTATGAATTTCCCCACTGTTTGAAATGATGTCATGATATATTTCAATATTATAAAAATATTTCTGGATGTGTCTGGTTTCAGTCTTTCGTGAAAAGTGAGATGGTTTAGAGTAGAATATCACCTGAAAATCTGATTTAATCCTTGCCTGCTTTCATATGCTGATACAAATTTGCATATCAAATGTATTTGCATATCACTATATGCTCTGTGTAAATAGTTAGAACCGGCTGATCCACAAATTTCTCCTCTCTTGCTAATTGATCTATTATCTCAACCTCCCTCCTAGTTTCCTGCATCCAGTTATCCATACTGGTCAGCCTAACAAAAGAACCACAATTGATAGCTATCTTCTCTCAAACTTCCATCTCTACCTTGTTTACCCTCCTTTTTGTAAAGACATGCCGCCCTAGTCTAACTTCTGTTAAGTTTAGGGATTTCTGTCTTCATCATTAATAAACTCTCGCTTTGTCTTCTGTCTCTTCCTTATGTGGTCCTCATTTCCCATTAACACACACTTGACCTCTCTTCAGGACACTTCCCACTGGGAACCAAATTCATTTCTATGAACTAATACAGAATTTTATTATTACCTGCCTAAATTTCTGGCTTTGACATTAGTTCATTTACACCATACTTTCCACATTTTTGTTTTAATCACACCCAAACTTCAATATATAGATCTATTCTAACATCAATTTGTATAGAAAAATGTAGAGAGCCAGATCTGAGCCGGACTTGATCGAAGCATTGGCAAAGCCATGCTTGGCTGTGTAGCAATTTGCCAAGGATAGAGAAGCGAAACAGTTAATAGACATCTGCTTGTAGTTTAGCATAGATAATCAGGTACAGAAATGCCTTGGGAAATTATTGTTGCCAGCAAGTTTCAAGTCCTGAGAAGAAGACTCCCACTCCCTCCTTGACCTTCAAAAGTATATAATAAACATGCTGAGCTTGCCTCAGGGTCACTGTATCTGAACAGAGTGCAGTGTCTGGCCCAGCTTTTGTATATACTGTCTCTGTGTTTTATTTCCATCCTTCCATGGCCTCCTCTCAGGTATATTAACCCTCTAGCCAGGCAGGTCATGGCAGAAAAAAAAAAAAAACAAACCAATTTTTTATTACAGATTTAATAGTAGGAATAATATGGAATTGTTACCTCTATAAAGCTAATTTGTTTAGATATTGAAAAAAATAGAAATACAGTGTAGAGATATAGGAAGATTTTACTTTGAATTTCAATGTCTGATATGTTTAAGCTCTGGCAACCACATTTTAAAGAACAAATGCCAAAATCTCAAGCTATTAAAAGGAGGAGAGCCAGAATGGTGGATATATCTATAAAGTATATCAAGTAAGAAAGATGTTGTATTCAAGGGTCACACTATTTTCTATTTTGTTATATTTCTATTTATAAAGTTTAGGTATATAATTCTTTGAGTTTAAGTAGAAAAGAGAAACATGAATAATTAAAAAAAAAAAGAAACTGTATCAAGGGAAGGAAGAAACTGGCAGGTGGCTAAGCACAATAACCACATAGAAAAAGGGTCGAACAAAAAGTTCTGGTATGATGGATCAACCATAAGAGGAGAGTTTACAACACCAATTCAGTGTTTCCTCTTCTGAGCAGTAAAGCTCCCAGATGACCATGGTAGCAACAAAGCACATGGACTAAGGGGCAACAGTTGGACAAGGCTTGATGGATTTAGGGGGAATCTGGAGAGGTACGTGAAAAAAGTTAGAAGGAGAAAAGGAAACAAAAGGAAAGAACTTCTAAATTTTGTGCTAAAAACTGGAGCCTTGTGGTTGTCTATTACTTACTTTAAACTCTAGATCGTGATGTAAATCAAGCATTTTCCATTAGAAGAAATTAGCAATGTTCAAGTATGAAAATAGAAAACATTATTAGCCATCATCAAAACTAAAGAAGTGAAATTAGACCAACCAGTACCATCCTTAGAACTATTCAAAGGTCTCAGTTGCTCTGAGCCAGATGATATATATATATATATATGTGTGTGTATATATATATCTCACACACACACACACAACTTCTTAGAGTGATGGAAATATCGAATAAATTCATTGTTTTGGTGGTTACATGACTTTAAACATTTGTCAAACTCATCAACTGTACACTTAAAGGATAAATATTACAATGTGTAATTATACCTCAATAAAACTAATTTTGAAAGACTGCAACATCTGTTCTTTCGTCTTTAGTGCTTAATAATATATTATTATTTAATATATTATCTATTGATCAGGAGGCTGCCTAGGAACAGCCTCCTGACCAATGACTGAAGGGAATTACGTGGTGATGACCATACCGCTTAACACCTCAACTGGAAAACTTTGATGTATGCATCTCTGGTGTTCCCGAGTAGAATTGAGCTTCCATCACTTTCTGTTGAAATATGTTTAGTTTATCTTATACAATAAAATATATTCTATAAAATGTATTATAAATATATAAATTTGATATCATATAAAAGGACATTATTGGTCAATTCATATACAGTTCCTAGTTAGAAACTCATGTAAAGCTGTAGTACTTCCTATTACCAGTTATGAATTTTCTATTACCAGTCTATAGTGTGTTCAGGACTATTTAATATAGAATTTCCAATATTCAAGTTAACATAACTAAAGAAAATAATTTATAATATCATAAAAAAGTTAAAGGTAGCTTAATTGAAATGTTTGGAAATACAAAATTGGCTATAATTGAAAATAGGTCTCCCATCTAACTTTTTAGGCTTCAGTCTGAAATATGATAATAATTGGATAACATTCTCATGTATTATAGGTATTGGATTACAAATATTAAAGTATTTGAGATTTTTATTTCTTATATGCATAAAATCATGTAGCCTTCAAATATTCATTATTAAATAACTCTGCTGCTTATAAATAATTTTTAAATTTTAGAACAAATGAAATAATTTAAAGTGCCTAGCGTAGTGCTTGGCACAAGTTGGTGCTAAACAATCATTACTTCCCTGCCCCCATTTCTGCTGATTAGTTTGTCAGTATTTTTTTTTTAAATCACACTTAGAAAATGTGATTATGTTAACAGACTTGTTTGAAGCAAATTATCTTTATATTTATATGCTCAGGGATTTCAAGGAGCAGTACTGAAAGAATCAAAAGGTTGTTGCAGGGACCCAGAGACTTCTCGCTTTCCTAAAGGAGAAGATGTGTGTATAGTTTGTAGCTCTCAGGAGGTCTGGACGACGGCATAGGGACCGCAGGCAGCTTCATGGAAGCTGGATGTGTTGGGAAGAATCCAGATGTACTGATCTTTCAATTTCAATGCTCAACACAACTACATACCAAAAAATGGGATGTGCCTCTTGGTTAAAACTAGTTATTTTTCATTAGGCATTTTTTAAAGTATCCTTTTGATGATATCCTTTTAATTGTTTATTTATTCATTTTCTATAAGTATGTCTGAGATGCTCACTTTGGGATTTAGCCTAGTGTTTTGTATGACACATACACTGTGTTTTGGGAACACTAATTCTGTGGTAAAAGAATCATGAAAAACCTAAAGGTGCTGTGGACATATAAGTTTGGAAATGCTTTAATAACACACCAGTCGATCTGGTATTTTAGTAATTGTAATGTGCTAAGACAAAAATATGAAACATCAGCAAAAGGAGAGGGGAAGAAAAGGTAAACAACACAGAATCAATATTGGATAAGAGTATCTCTCAAGACTTGCGTTCTGTATATCATACCTATCTACTTGGAAACCTGTACTAATGCCTAAGCATGAGCTATAGTATAATGTGGTAATGATCTTAGTTTCCAAAATGTTATTAATGAAGAAAATGGAAGAGTAAAAAGAAAGAAAAATATTGTCCCTACTGAGTATGTTGGTAAAGAAATAACTAATAAAATTACAGGCTATATTTCCATGCCCTTGAAATCCTCCAAAACTGAGCTGGAAGGCCAATAGAAAAATGTCACCTTGATATGGGTTCTGAACAGTACAGTGTGGAAACCATGTGAGGACAAGGAGATAATATAGCATAAGTGTTCTGTAAAATTTAATTACTAGGCAAATATAAAGGGTGATTATGAAATATTGGGACTAAGAACACAAACATACATTTAAATTAAAAGAATAACTTTAAAAAAATCTCACTATATAACATGATATTTACCCAAAGAAATTTATAGTTTTTAAGATATGTGCAGAAATTAAATGTAGTTTTCATGAATGTTTCATGTAATGAATATTCACGTTTAAATAACTTTGAAAAGGAAATATACAGGATAAAATCGAGCAGGATATCATTTATTCTACTTCACATAATTCCATGCTACCTGCTTGGAATGGATTAGAAATGCATGTATTTTACTTATTCCTGTTATGTAAAGAATATAATCACTTTCCCACATGGTAAGTACCATGTATTCTTCCTGAGTTTTGGCTCTAGAACAAGTAAACACCTCACATTGGGGAGAAGTTGTGTTTCTCTAAAGAAAATGAGTATCTCCATCTAATACTCCTTTCTATTGCTTTTTTAAAAAAAGTTTTAAGTTTAAGAAGTAAGTTATCTAAAATACCTCAAGACATTCTTTATGGTGGCTTTATTTTGCTTCTAGTTGTCACTCAATGAATATTATTAAAATTGAATTAAAATGGTGACTATTTTAAAGAAGTCTGATCTATTTCAAAGCTATCAGACAAATATTGTAAACCACAGGAAATTAGAGTACTACACAAGCATTGTGACAAAGTAGAAGGAAGGGCTTCTTCTACCAAGTCATTGCTAATTCACTGGCATTACTAATTGGCGTTAACCTATTCCTTGTCTGCAATGTTGAATACCTCGTTCTTAAAATCTATTTCTCTATTCCAGACACCACACACACACATACACCTGTACCCTTGCCCACAGTGAGAGAAAAGGAATATATATCACCAAAATAACAGGAGAAAGTCTAGAATCTCTACAAGATAATAATTTTTCAAAGCATTAAAAACATCAAAAGACTAAAGGTTTATATTCACATAAAATTATTTTTATTATATATGTGAATGAAACCAATGAATGAAGTTGGTTGTTTTCTTTAAATTTTGTGAAAATTTTAAAGAATAGAAGTGAAGAAGAAGCTGGGCTAGCATCTGAGGAAAAAACAAAACAAAACAAGATTGATCAATAGGAAAAAAAGTACAGGCACATGAGAAGGATACTGACTATACAGAATTGAATTTTTCTTTCTAACTCAGAGTAGAGCAATAGAAAAATCACTCTTCCAGTTATTACTCCTATCACCATCACTACTAACTTCAGTTAAGGTAAAAAGAATAAACATGAGATCTCAGCATTAAATAATTCTGAAAATCACAATTACCATAATTAAAACAATAAAACATTCTATATACTGAATGCATCACATAATTCACCATTTATTCCTCACAACTCTATTAAGCAGCCTTCTTATCTGCTTTCAAGTCATAGGAAACCTAAGGTGATGTTAGATTCCAAGTCTCTTATCATTTATAAGATTAAAGGAGTTTATTTACCTATTTGTAGGTATGTATACAATGAATTGATTTAATCAACAGGAGAAAGTTCATGTTCCTCAATGATTTTTTTGTGAATGTGAGAGCCAAAATGAAGTTGATAGAAATTAAAAAGTACAAAATAGTAATTAATACACAAAATAGATTTATAAATTTCATATTCACAATCATCCTTTGAGATGGGTACTGTTTTGTTATCATTTTACAGATGAGAAAGCTGAAGCAGAGAATTAATAAGCTCAGGAATCAAGCAAGAATAGGGAGATTCAAAAAAACAACCAATCTTCCAGAAACAGATATTTAACTTTAAATCTTCCCAAAACAGATATTTAAATTATTGAACTGGCTTCTTTATATTACAGATAACTTCAGAAGCATGCAAAACATTGAAAAGACCTCTTATCAAATTTTCCCAGAATTGGAGGACTGTCTCCTCAGAAGGCACTCCTTGGCTTCTTAGCTGAATGTGGAGGTGCTATGCACTGCCCTGTAAACACCATTATGAAATTCTCTGACTTTGCTTATGACAGTGAATGCTACACACAGAAGGCCACATGGGATAAAAAATGCAATACTTCACCTAAGATGAATTTTTCTTCTTTCTGGTTATTTTTCACTCGGCCCATTTCTCAGGGGTGAAGCATTTACAATAGCTGTAGGAACAAGGGCATTTAGAATAGGGTGTTTCATATTGTTCCTTGTTATTTAGAGGAAGATGTCAGAGCAGGAGTCTATAACCAAAATCAAAATGAATGGTCTATTCCACTGAGTCTGCATGTGTTCCTATTCTTTAAAGCTATATCAAAGTAGCATATGACATTGTCATATCCTTACATTTTTTCTTTACCTTTCCAATTTCACTAGTGTGCATTCTTACCAGAAGAAAAACTGGTAGAATGCTATCCTAAAGAGAAATGGAGATCATTTAAAATATAAGGAAGTAATAATAGTGCCAAAAGATGAAGAAACTATAGGAGATAAAAAGTGGCAAATGTCCATTAAACTATAGTATGATATCATTAGTGATTCTGAAGAACGCAAAATCAATAAATTCAAAGACTGATGAGAAAACAAGATATGAAGATGTAAAGATAGATAACAGTTATACATTCTTCTTTAAAATAATTTTGATATGAGTGAAGGTTGAAATAGAGCCCTAGCTAAAAAGAGTAATAATTTGAGCATAGTTTGTTTTTTGACTTAATGTTGGGAGAGACTTAAGTATAGACGGCATAGAAGCTGATAAAGACAGAGAGAACAGTGACAGGGTTGTAATCCATAACAGAGGGGCAAAGTAAGTTTTAGGTGGACCTTATCCTCTGGGACCTAGCAATGCGAGTGTTGGGACTGCAGAGATGAACAGTGGATTTACACAAGGTGGTTGCTACTTTTCTGGATACTAGTGAGTATTTTTAGGTAATTTGTGCTACATTTGTAAGAAAAGTCAATATGAAAGATAAATTCAAAGTATCTGCAGCTTTGGTTTCTGTTGAAGGAATTTTGGTCAGGGGCAGTGTCAAAGGGGCATTCTGAAAACACACTTCGCATCAGTATGACTAACAAGCTGGAATCGCAGTGTGGTTGCCTGCATGGGCACCATAGCCAGAACATTGGGTTTCAAGGCCGACCTGACACTTTCCAGCTGTGGAATGTAGGACCGGTTTCTAAATTGTTCAGTTTCTTTACCTTTAAAATGGAAATAAAAGCAATTGTACAACCCTCAGAAAAATTCATTGAGTTAATACTTGGAACAGGGCCTGCTTGGTCACATTAAACATTCTAGAAATGTTCGTACTAATTAGACTCTATGACTCTTTTCCTTAAATTCAATGCAATTTCCAAATGATAAAAGCATAATATTAAACATATGCAAGGAATGAAGTCAAGAAATAATTATTTGACTTTTCTATTAATGTTATAAATAATATATGGAGTAGTCTCGCTCTCAATTCCATTAACTACTGAATGAGGATAAAGTTCAGGGTTAATTTTCAAAAGCAGTAAGTTTGCTCCACTAGTGACAGAACCTATTAACTTATTGCCACTTGCTCCACTTCTTTACACATGGACAAAATCTTAATTTGACTCTGAATATAGCCGTTCCAAAGGCTAAGGATTATTTTATCACCAGCTCATTAGATCAGTTTTGAAATTTCCTGTTGAAATATGATGTTTTAATGGCAAAAAGTCTGCAGATGCTAGATAGAGCAGGGTCGTGAAATTTAAAGAGAATGCTCTTCCTCCTGTAATCAGAGGTAGTGAGGTGCTTAATTAAGGGTGTTTGGCACATCTTTATACCCATTCATAGGGCAAAAGAATAAACAATCAATTCCTAAATGCACAATGTTCCCTTCTGTTTCATTTGACCACTAGTCTTGGAAAAGTGTGTGGGTCTATTGTGAGTTGAAGGGGCAAACTTGCACAGAGACTATATTTGGCAGCATCATTTGTTCGAAATTTAAAGTTGCAAGATGCATTTTAGACCTATCTGGACAGTTCTGTATTTGAACAAGATGCCTGGGGAGCCACATGCATGTTAAAGTTTGAGAAGCAGTGCCTAGTGAAGAAACTCATGCTCTCTGGGAAAATGAAAGCTGAATTACGGTCTCAGCGTTCTGCCCTTTTCTGTTCATTTGGTTTCTGACTAACTAGAAAGACTGCAAAAGAAGAACTGGGGAATTTGAGAATAAGTCAGAAAGGCACTCCACCACTACCTGCCAACACATCTGAGTGAAAAAGAGTCTGTGTGTTCACATACCTCCCTGACCTTGATTCTCCGCATAAAGTGAAGGATTTTTGTTTGAAGAAATAGGATGCTCAGGTTGTGGGTACCAGTACAATTCATCAATTTGAACAACCACAGCTTTTAAAAACAAAATCATAAAATATGACTGAACATACAGTTTGAAGACCAGGGATAAATTTTCCTATGACAAGAACACTCTTAAGCCCACAAGTTTGTACTGGGTAATATGTGTGCTTTATCAATAAAGATAGTTGTTGTGTCAAGTTGTCAGGGTAAGTGGATTTAAGAGAACAAGGAGAGATGGAACAACGTAGCCCAAACATATTTGTTTAAAGTTATGAATTAAGTATTACCTGTTTGTTTCACTAGACTATAGAATCTTAACTTTTAGTAGAGAAGAGAGAATAATGAATGTTTTTCAATACAAGATTTGAGATTAGAACTGAGTTTGAAACTACACTAATCATCTCTGATGTCTTTTTAAATGACAAATGAACTCCTTATTTTGAAATATTTCATAAAGCTAAAATCTCACAATTGAATGTGGATGAATTTTTTCTTTAAGAAATTCAAGTAGCATATGTCTGAAATAATTTTTAAATTATATTTTCCTCCTGAGCACTAGGGTCTTTAAACATAGCAAATAGTGAGTTTCTCATTGCTATACTATATCGATTTCTAGAACTACATTATGTTATCTGTATTACTGTGCAGATGAATTGAACATTTTAAGAAGATAACCCATTTTTCTCGTCTTGATATATCTTCTGTGGATTAATTTCATCTCAAAATTTACTTTGAAGTTCAAGGTTAAGAAACAGTTAAAGAAAAACAAGAAAGCCAAAGTGGATGATACAAAATTAGCATGATTATAAATAATTTGTAGTAGTTAATCTCCAGTTTTGTTATCCTATCCATTGAGAATTTAAATATCAGATAGGGATTCAAGAATTATTTGAGACGAGGTTGAATGTTCACATTATGAGGGTAATTCAAACACTATGGTACACGGTGATTGGGAGCAGTGTTTCTCAACCCTGGGAGAAAATTCAGTTAAAGAGCCACTCTAGCCCAACTAAATCAGAATCATTCGGGAGGTATGGACTAAGCATCAATATTAAAAACAAACAAAAATTTCCAAGTGATTTTACCTGCAGTTAGGCTTGAGACGGACTTCCATCTGTTGGAGGATACTCATAAACTTAATATCTGAGGTATATAAAATTAATTCTAACTCCAAACAAGGGAAATTATATCTATTTATTATACATAATATCTAAGTATGAATTTCAAGTGAGTAAACACCATCTTACAAGACTGTGATCATAAAATCTCCAGTTGAGTGAAATACTGTTTAACATATGAAAAGTATACACCTATGATATATATAGGGGCACATATATTTCTTTTGGGAGAGATCACAAATGTCACTGTTTCTCACTCTTACTAGTGCAACTGAGATTTTTGTTGTCTTTTTAAACTTTATTCAAGGAAGAATATAGTCTTGTAAATATCCTTCTAAGAAAAATAGAATACAGCTTTCAGTTTGCATGGTTCCATCCACAACATATACAGTTGACCCTCACATAATGAGGGGATTGGGATCCAAACCAAATCAGTCGAAAATCCACATATAAAATTTGACTCCCTCAAAAGTTAACTACTAATAACTTACTATTTCCCAGAAACTTTATTGATAACATAAACAGTCAATTAGCATATATGTTTTGTATATGAATTATATACTATATTCTTAAAGTAAGCTAGAAAATGAAAATGTTATTAAGAAAATCATAAGGAAGAGAGAGTACACTTACAGTCCTGTATGTATTTATTGAAAAAAATTCACATATAATTGGACCTGCACAATTCAAACCTGTGTTGTTCAAGGTCAACTGTAACCTTTCTGGGGTTTGAAAAAGAATTGTTATGTTTTGTTTGATGTGATGGTCACTAACTAAAATATTATTTACTTTTCTTCTAATGCTCAGGTTTTAAAATATTTCAATAAACTCCATACTGAAGCATTTTGGATGGCACTGAACTGAGCTATTATTATCTCTATTTATGGTTTAGTGTTATTATACGTTTTGAGGAGGCACAGGAAAAAAATAGGTATTTTGTTCATTAGTTTACCAAAATGATTTCTGGAAGAGTAGCTACTCTGAAAGGTAAGTTTTATTGATATTCATAGCAAAGGAAATATTAGGAAGTACACACATTTGCAAATAGATATAGACCCAAAATAAGTAAAGCAATATACTCTTTATATTAAAAAATTGCTTTAAGGTTTTAGAAAGACAAACAAAAATCTTACTGGAACAAGTTTTCTTTTAAGACTGTAGTTGTATATTCTACTTAAAGTAACATAATAGTTTCACTGGTTTTGAATGACTTGAAGTTGTTCTCTAAAGTCATGTAGGGAATATAAGAATCATTATTTTTAATGGGTCACTGTGTAGAATCCAATATCTAGTATAATTTAAAATACATAGAAAAAAAGTATTTTAACAAAATTTTAAAAAGGTGTTGGTTAAGATACATAAAGATGAAAGGAATAGCTATATAATTTGTAAATCATGTTTACTTGCAGCCATTCCATAATTATAGATCCAAGAAAAAACACTGGGGAAAAAGAAAATATGATGCCTGGGAGAAGTTTTTACAGGGCAGGAAGTGAAAGTGAGAGGCATTCAGATATGAGGTAGTAGGTTTAAAAGATAATGGAGACTAAGAGAAGGAAAACAGGCAACAAGACACTGATGTCTTGACCCCTCATTTATAGGTTGAAGTCATAGAAAGGGGACTAGGAATATGTCAGGTAAGTTTGAAGTGCTTACTTCTCTGGATGATGTGAGTGTGACTACAAGAGTCTAACTAGCTGAACAGTGTGGGCCTGGGAGGGGAGCTACTCAGAGACTTCTAGCTCTCACAAGCCTCCAGGAATTCTCAAATACTCTATAGAGAGCTGTGGTGCTGAGTTATAAGCAAGCCAAAGTGTTACTGTGGTTTAAGGGAAGGGATCCTATAGCTCAGCTCCACCAAGCAGTATATTTGGATTTAGAATGAAGAAGGTGTCCAACCACTTTTTAGAGAAGCCAAGCCAAGGAGAGCTAAGGTAGGGCCTTATTAAGCTGGACGATATCATTAACAGTTCTCCAACTGCAGAGAAGAAGTAGGTATTGGGAGTGCAAGCAGTGACTTAGAAGGCAATAACAACACTGCTGAGGCCAGTGAGGATCCTGTAGGCTCTACCATACACCAGAGGCCCTCTATGGAAAGAGAAGGGAAATAGCATTTAAAGTCAAACAGTGTTGGGAAATTGGACAGATACATGCCAAAAAAAAAAAATGAAACTATACCACATTCTTACACCGTATACAAGAGTAGACTCAAAATGGATTAAGGAATTAAATGTAAGACCCTGAACCATAAAACTTCTAGAAGGAAACATAGGCAGTAATCTCTCTGATATTTCTAAGAGTAATTTATTTTCCAGATATCTCTTCAGGCAAAGGAAACAAAAGAAAACATAAACAAGACTACATCAAACTAAAAAGTTTTTACACAGCACAGGAAACCATCAACAATACGAAAAGACAACCGACTGAATGAGAGAAGATATTTGTTTATAATATATCTGTTAAGGTGTTAATACCCAAAATATAAAGGACTCATGAAACTCAATAACAAAAAAAAACAGTCCAATTAAAAAATAGGTAGAAGACCTGAATAGATATTTCTCCAAAGAGGAAATACAGATGGCCAATAGACATATGAAAAGATGCTCAAGGTCACTAATCATCAGAGAAATGTAAATTAAAACCACAATGTCACCTCACACCTGTCAGAATGGCTATCATTAATAAATCAAAGAACAAGTGTCAGCAAGGGTGTGGAGAAAAGGTAACCCTCATACATTGTTAGTGGGATTGCAAATTGGTACAGACACTATGGAAAACAGTCTGAAGGTTTCTCAAAAAATTAAAAATGGATATACTTTTTTGACCTGGGAATTGCACTTCTGAGTATTTAACCAAAGAAACCCAAAACAATAATTCATAAAGATCTATGCATCCCTATGTTCATGGCAGCACAATTTACAATAACCAAGATATGGAAGCAACTTAAAAACCCAACAACAGATGATTGGATAAAGAAGTTATGGTTCTTATATACAATGGAATATTACTCACCATTAAAAATATGAACTCCTACCATTTGCAATGACATGATGTATCTAGAGCGAAATAAGTCAGAGAAAGATAAATACTATATGATTTCGCTTATATGCAGAATCTATAGGAAAAAAGAACAAACTAATCAAAAATAGACTCACAAATATAGAGGACAATCTGGTGATGGCCAGAAGGGAGAGAGTTTGGGGTGTTAAGAGAAAGGGGTGAAAAATTAAAGAAGTACAAATTAGTAGTTGATAGTTGGTGATGGGAATGGGGACCACGGCATAGGGAATGCAGTTTACATTAATGTAATGGCTATGTGTAAAGCCAGAGGAGAGAAAGAGCAATCAGGGGGATCGTTTAATAAACTATATAAATGTATAACCAATGTACTGTATACTTGAAGCTAATAATAAAATTAAATTAAAATCAGGATTTTGAGAAGGGAAAATGCATTTTAAATTAAAAGACTTTACTCAACTCCCAGAAACAAAAACATAACTGCATACCAAATTTAAAGTTTAACTTAAACTTTAAACACATATCTCTAGAGGACAGAGGGTTGGGGGTGAGGATTTTGAGGGCAATAATAGCAGTTACAGAAAAAAAAAACACACATTTGTGAGTGTATCATAAGTGACTTTCCTATATATTTGTAATTAATGTTATCCTTCCGCACTTCAGGTTCTGATAAAGTCTTAGTCATGAGAAAACTGTAAGGCAAGTGCATATTGTTACAATTTATTTCTTCTCCCTAATCATTTCACAAGTGGACTTTATCGTTTGAGAGCTAGTAGTAGTGGTGACATATTTTTTTTATTGCTATGGCAACAGTACTTCTCTTGAGACAAGGGCTATGTATTTTTGGTTTTCTGTTTTGAAAGCACATGTTTTCAAATAGACACAGCTTTATAATGATGATATTCAACATAATTGCCTCAAGTAATGTGCTGTGGACACTGTTATGCTGCCCAGATATTCTCATTGGGATTGAAGGATATTTTCACCCAGTTTTTGGAAGTATTGTTGTCAACCCTTTGGAAATTGCCCTCAGCTGAAGAAAGCCTCCTTGTTCAAGGTCATGTCCCTATACAAAGCACAACCTAAATCCACTGACTGGTTAATAAAGGCTTTAAGACTTGGCTCATTAGCCCAACTTAAGACAACTCTGAATATCCATTCCAGCTTCAGAGGTTGCAAGAGGTCACCCAGAGCCCAACTTCTCTTTCTAAGTAAGGCTGATTCATCTTCATTCCCCTCAGGTGTTAATTCTAAGAGCAGTACCTGCTAAACTCCCTACATGAAAATCTTAGCATCTACTTCACAGGTAACTTGATCTGCAATAGTTGCCTCTAGTAATAGACCAAGAAAGCAGATGGACTGGATCACTTGATATCCAGCTGATAAAGAGGGCCAAATCACTGGTGGTAGATGGAACTTGGATAACTTCTGTAAGAAGGTATCAGTGAAATTGTTAAAACTTTTATCAGTGGTGAACTGGAGAAGTAAACTGGTAAACAGAAATGTACTAACAGAAATGTACTAACAGAAATGTACTAGCAGGTGTTTGAGAAATATGAGAGCAATAGTATTTATAAAGATAGTGGAGTTGCATGACTATTTCTGAAGGTAAACAATGCAGTGGATAAAGAAAATGAAAGTTATAATTTTCAATTAAAAACTAACTATGATAGAGGAACTCCTTGGCAACATGTAACAACTTTTATTCTCACATACTAAGGAAAAAGAAAGCTCAGGACTAGGATATAATGAAAAGAGAAGTACAATTCCAGAGAAGGTTCAGCACTCAACCTAGGCAAATCTCTTATGCCAAATTTAGAGCCCTGATAGGAGAAAAAAATGAGACCCCAACATACAGTATGAGTCATCTGGGTTCATGTACTTGACAATCTTAATTCCCAGAATCCTTTGAACTCTGTTCAAATGGGCCCCTAGAAGTGACCCATTTCTCTGTGTTAGAAGATAATGCTCCCACCTGTCTTGAAGAAACGCTCTCTCCTAGAAGACCTCATGTGCCCTCCTCAGGATCTGAACCTCCCTCTCCTCTTAGAAAATAAGTCAATAACTAAAGTGATGTCACATCATAATCTAGCCATGGAAGTGTTAGGTTTGTTAAGGGAGAAAGGGACTATATTCCAAGGAGCTGCAGGATCAAGCCAACTGGTCCTGTGGGGGAACCAGAAAAATATATATGAAACTGAATTCAGAAAGAATTTACAATTAGCTAAAGGAGAGTTTATTAATACAAGGTAATTGTTTTTGGAAAAAATTCTTGCAAAACATTCTCAAAAAGACTGAAGAAGATAGTGCTAGTATGTTTCTAGGATATCTCTTAGAAGCTTAAAGAAAATGATGGCCCAGAATAAGTTAAAGGAATGCTATGGCAAATGACAAAGAAAAAAAATAGTTTAGAGAGCGAGTGAGGTCAATATGGTGGGCTAGGTAAACACAGGGTACGCCTCCTCCCACGACTGCATTAAAATTACAACCAAATTATAAACCAATCAACTTGGAGAATCACCTGAAGACTAGAGGTACATATCACATATAACTGGAGATATAAAGAAAAAGCCACATTAAAACCAGTATGAAGAGCACAGACGCATGGCAGGTGAGCACCGGGAGGGATAGTGGCTGCAGAGGTCCCCCTGAAGGAGCAAGGGGCTCTACAACCCACACAGGGGCTCCATAGCCCAGAGCTCCTGTGGCAGGAAGGGGGGTTCTCACAAAATCTGACTGTAACAGTCAGTGGGGATTCTGACTGCCTAGTGAGACGGAAGGCGCTAGAAAACCCAAATAAGACATTAAAGGGCCTGCGCACAGACTCATTCACTCACAGACACTCACCCTGGGCTCCGGTGGAGGGTCAGCAGCTTAGGATGCTCAAGAGACATATGAGGAAAGACTGAGTTGTGTAGTGCAGGACGAGGCTTGAAGGGACAGCTGCCATTGTTCCTTAGTCGGAGGCCCCTCTGGCATAGTCTCAGATGAGTGCCATCTTGCCTGTGTTAAACCCTTCCCCAACATAGCCAATTCTGAATCTGCACGTATCCGGTGAGACCGGCCAATCAACTCACGTCTTCCTGAGACTCCACCCTACCCATCCCACAATTTGCCCGTGGCAAACTTGTTGCCTGGAAACCAACCTTACCCTGTGTTCTCTGTGAGCAGCACATTCAGCAGCAATTAGCAGCCCTCAATTCATGTGGCCCCTGTGGCCATACATCACGGAAGAGACTTTCAGTGGCAGGCAACCAGCGCCAGCATGAGCTGCAATATCTCTTGAACAAATCCTGGGGTTTTGTGGGCCCAAGATGGGCAGCAGCTGGCCTTGGCGAGATTTGAAACTTTAAAAAGAGGACACAGGCTCAGCTCTAGCACCAAATCTGAATCTGCATTGGCCAGGTGAAAATCTACCTACTTTACCTTGGTGATTCCCAGGGTTCCTGCTCCACCCAACTTGCGTACCGTATACTCAAAGGCTCTTTCAGCTGCAGAGCCTTATGGGCAGCTGGCAGGCAGCCTCAGGACCTGGGGTGCCCTGGACCTTTTGTTAAGCCACCCCAGACCTTGTACTTGTGGCAACTGGCCAAGACTTGCCGCATGGTCTCCCACTTGCCGCGAGATCCAGTATAGGCAGTGACCACCTTCCAAGCACTTTGTAGCTCCTACCATGTAGCCCCAAGCAATCAGAGACAGCGGCTGACATTGGCTTGCACAGGAGTACCTCCCAAGGGACCACAGAACCAACACACGCAGAGGCTGGCATCAGACCACAACAGAGCACTATCTAACTAGCCCCGCAAAGGGTGGTCTCAACATGTACATAAGCACCCTAGGGCGAATCCCATTCTGTGGCGTCAGCCTCCACACAGCAGTTAATACCTTGTGGGTGTGGCCAATCCCAAAGCCAGTCAGCCCAAGAGTCAATCTCATCCACTGACGCGCTAACAGTGATAAAGTCTTAGCTACAACAGGAAAACAGACAAAACTTACACAAAAAACATCCGGAGCTCCCGGGGCAAGTAATCAGGGAGACTGTGCCACTGAGCTACACAAGATATCTACTACATAAAGCCACCTGGCCAAGACTGGGAGACATAGCAGATCTACCTAATACATTGAAAAAAAAAAAAAAACATGGAAAGATAAACAAACAAACAAACAAAAAATGCCACAAATGAAACAACAGGAGAAAACTCCAGAAAAATAAATAAATAAATAAACAAACAAACTAAATGGAGGCAAGCAATCTACCAGAGAGTCCAAAACACTGGTTGTAGAGATGCTCAATAAACTTAGGGGGAGAATAGATGATCTCAGAACTTCAACAGAGAGACAGTAAGCATAAAAAAGGACATAGAAACCATAAGAAAGAACCAGCCAGAAATGAAGACTACAACAACCGAAATGAAAAATGCACTAGAAGGAATCAACAGTAGATTAGATTAAGCAAAGGCCTGGATTAGCAATTTGGAAGACAAAGTAACAGGAAAAAGCCAAATCAGAACAGCATAAAGAAGAAGAATCAAAAAAAAAAATTGAGGAAAGTTGAAGAAACCTTTGAGACAACATCAAGCCTATCAACATCAGCATCATAGGGGTACCAGAAGGAGAAGAGAGAGAGCAAGAGATTGAGAACCTATTTGAGGAAAAAATGACAGAAAACTTCCCTAACCTGGTAAAGGAAATAGACATTCAAGTTCGGGATATGCAAAGAGTTCCAAACAAGAGGAACCCAAACAGGCCCACACTAAGACACATCATAATTAAAATTCCAAAGGTTAAAGACAGAGAGAATCCTAAAAGCAACAAGAGAATGGCAACTACATTGTCTACAAGAGACCCACTTCAGATTGAAGGACACATACAGGCTGAAAGTAAAGGAATGAAAAAAAATATTTCATGCGAATGGAAATGAAAAAAAAAAGTTGGGGTAGCAATACTTATATCGACAACATAGACTTTAAAACAAATGGTATAATAAAAGACAAAGAAGGGCATTATATAATGATAAAATGATCAATACAACAAAAGGACATAACCCTAATAAACATATACACACTCAACATAGGAGCACCTTCATAGATAAAGCAATTATAGACCAACATAAAGAGATCAACAGCAATACCCTCGTAGTAGAAGACTTTAACACCACATTAACACCAATAGACATATATCTTCCAGGCAGAAAATCAATAAGGAAACAGCAGCCTTAAATGACACACTACACAAGGTGGATTTAATTGATATTTTCAGAGCGTTTCACCCCAAACCAGCAGAATATACATTCTTCTCAAGTGCACACAAACATTTTCCATGAGAGACCACGTGTTAGGCTACAAAACAACTCTCAAAATTTAAGAAGATTGAAATCATATCAAGTGTCTTCTCCAACCACAATGGTATGAAAGTATGAATCAATTTAAAAAAAAAACCCTGAAAAATATATAAACACATGGAAGCTAAATAACATGCTACTAAACAATGAATGTGTTAACAATGAGATCAAGGAAGAAATGAGGATACCTGAGACAAATGAAAATGAAAACAAGTGAGTCAAAGCATATGGGACACAGTGAAAGCAGTTTTAAAAAGGGAAATTCAAAGCAATATAGGCCTACCTCAAGAAACAAGAAAAAGCTCAAATAAACAATCTAACCTTACAATTAAAAGAACTAGAATAAAAACAGCAAACAAAGCCCAAAGTGAATGGAAGGAAGAAAATAATAAAGATCAGAGCAGAATTTTAAAAAATAGAGTCTAAAAAACAATACAAAAGATCAATGAAACCAAGAACTGGTTCTCTGAAAGAATAAATGAAATTGATAAACATTTAATCAGACTCATCAAGAAAAAAGAGGACCCAAATAAATAAAAAAGAAATAAAAGAGATGAAGTAACAACGGACTTCAAAGAAATACAAAGGATTATAAAAAAAAATATTATGAGCCATTATATGCCAACAAATCAGACAATGTGGAAGAAATGGATAAATTTCTAGAAACATACAATCTCCCAAGACTGAATCAAGAAGGAACAGAAAATCTGAACCAACCTATTACCACCAACAAAATCAAATCAGTAATCAAAAACTCCCCCAAAACAAAGGTCTTGGACTGGATGGCTTCATAGGTGAATTTTACTAGTCAATGAAGAATTAATACCTATTCCTCTTAAACTATTCCAAAAAATTCAAGAGTAGGGAAGGCTCCCAAACAAACTCATTTTACGAGGCCACCATTAACATGATTCAAAAATCAGGCAATTATATGCCAACAAATTGGACAATCTGGAAGAAATGGATATGCTTCTAGAAACATACAATCTCCTAAGACTGAGTTAAGAAGAAACGGAAAATCTGAACAGACTGATTACAACCAACGAAATCAAATCAGTAATCATAAAACTTCCAAAAAACAAAAGTCCTGGACCAGATGGCTTCATAGGTGAATTTTACCAAACATTCAAAGAAGAATTAACACCAATTTTTCTCAAACTATTTCAAAAAATTCAAGGGAGGGAAGACTCCATAACTCTTTTTACAAAGGCACTGTTACCCTGATTCTAAAACCACTATGATGCAGTTGAATTTATTCTTGGATGCATGAATCAATTAATTTGATACACCACATGAACAAATTGAAAGATAAAAATCATATCATAATAATAGATGCAGAAAAAGCATTCAACAAAATCCAGCATCCATTTATGATAAAAACCCTCAGCAAAGTGGGAAGAGAAGAAACATACCTCAACATAATAGAGGCCCTATATGACAAGCCTATGGATAATATGCTCAACAGGGAAAACCTGAAAGCGTTTTCTTTAAGATCAGGAACAAGACAAGGATGTCCACTTTTGTCACTTTTATTCAGTATAATATTGGAAGTCCTAGACACAGCAGTCAGATAAGAAAGAAATAAAACATGTCCAAATTAGAAAAGAAGAAGTAAAACTGTCATTATTTGCAGATAACATGATACTATACAGAGAGAACCCTAAAGATTCCACCAAAAACTTTTAGAACTGATCAATGAATTCAGTAAAGTAGCAGGATACAAAATTAATATTCGGAAGTCCATTGCATTTTTATACATCAATGATGAACTTTCAGAAAGAGAAATTAAGAAAACAATCCCACTTATAATTGCATTGAAAACAATAAAATGCCTGGGACTCAATGTTATTGAGGAGGTAAAAGAACTGTAGTCAGAAAATTATGTCATTGAAAAAAGAAATAGAAGAAGACACAAATAAATGAAAGCATATACCATGCTCAAAAATGGAAAGAATGAACATTGTTAAAATATCCATACTACTCAAAGCAATCTATAGATATAATTCAATCCCTATAAAAATACCAATGGCATTTTTCAGAGAACTAGAACAAATAATCGGAAATTTTATATGGAACCATAAAAGATCCCAAATAGCCACTGCAATCTTGAGAAAGAAGAACAAAGTTGGAGGTATCATGCTACCTGATATCAAACTATATTACAAGGCTATAGTAATCAAAACAGCATGAGACTGGCATAAAAACAGATACATGGATCAATGGAAAAGAAGAGAGCCCAGAAATAAATCCATGCATACATGTTCATTTAATATATGACAAAAGAGGCAAGAATATACAATGGGGTAAAGAGAGTCTCTTCAATAAATGATGTTCAGAAAACTGGAGAGACACATGCAAAAAAATGAAACTGGACCACAATTTGCATCATATGCAAGAATAAACTCAAAATGGATTAAAGACTTAAATATAAGATCCAAACCATAAAATCTCTACAAGAAAACAAAGGCAGTAAATTTTCCAATATTGCTCTTAGCAATATTGTTTTCTGATATATCTCCTCAGGAAAGGGAAACAAAAGAAAAAATAAACAAATGAGACTACATCAAACTAAAATGTTTTTGCACAGCCAAGGAAACCATCAACAAAACAAAAAGGCAACTGACTGAATGGGAGTATATATTGTCTATGATATATCTGATAAGGGATTACTATCCAAAATTTAAAATTTATAAAGAATTCATGCAACTCAACACCAAAAAAAAAAAAAAAACCCAAAAAATAAACAAACAAAAACAAACGATCCAATTGAAAAAATGGGCAAAAGACCTGAATAGGTATTTCTCCAAAGAGGAAATACAGATGGCCAATAGACTGAAAAGATGCTCAAGGTCACTAATCATCAGAGAAATGCAAATTAAAACTACAATGAGATATCACCTCACACCTGTCAGAATGGCTATCATTAATAAATCAAAGAACAAGTGTTGGTGAGGATGTGAAGAAAAGAGAACCCTCATACATTGTTAGTGGGATTGCAAATTGGTACAGATACTATGGAAAACAGTTTGCAGGTTTCTCAAAAAATTAAAAATGGATATACCTTTTGACCCAACAATTGCACTTCTGGGTATTTATCCAAAAAACACTAATTTGGAAAGATTTATGCACCCCTGTGTTCACTGCAGCACAATTTACAATAGCCAAGATATGGAAGCAACCTAAGGGCCCATCAATAGATGACTGAATAAAGAGAGGTGATATATATATATATATACACAATGGAATATTACTCAGCCATAAAAAGTGAAATCCTTCCATTTTTAATGACATGAATGGACCTAGAGATTGTTATGCTGAGTGAAATAAGTCAGACAAAGACAAATCCCATATGATTTCACCTATATGCGAAATGTAAGGAAAAAAATAAATGAACACACAAAATGAAAACAGACTCACAGATACAGAGAACTATTGATTGCCAGAGGAGAGGAGGTGTGCAGTCCAGGATAAGAAGAGTGAAGGGATGAAGAAATACAAATAAAGTAGTAACAAAACAGTTACAGGGATGTAGAGTACAGCATAGGTAATATAGGCAATAATATTGTACTGGCTATGTGCAGTGCCAGAGGGGTACTAGAGTAACTAGGGTGATCTCACTAGAGGATTCATAAACTATATAAATGCCTAACCATTGTACCATATACCTGAAACTAATAAAATATAGGAATCATGACAGAGCTACAAAGCCCTGAATGGTGAAGCTGGTGAAAATATTCCAGGTAAAATGGCAATAAGTAGTACCTTAAAGTTATGAAAGAAGCAGAGATTGTGTTTCTATCATATCTGCATTTAGTTCACCATGCTGGACAAAAAAATATCAAACATCATGGAAAATGTTATACACTATCATTAGCTCAACCAAGAAGTAGCCACAATTAAAGCTTCTGCTTCCATGATCACACAGCTGACTCTGATACTCCTTTTAAAAAAGGACCCTCATGATTATATTGGGCCCTCCTAGATAATCTATGGTAATTTTCTTATCTCAAGACGCTTAACTAATTATATCTGCAAAGTCCTTTTTGCCAATAATAAGCTTTGGTGGTGAGTTTGTGGCCATCTTTGGAGGCACTGTTCTGTTTACCATCCCACCTCCATCCCCCATTCAATATCTCAAGATGAATAGTATTTGACCTTGCTGCACATGAGAAAAATCTGGAGAGTTTTAGAAATATCCATTCTGGATCCCATCTCCAGAGACTCTGGTTTAATCTGTTTAGAGTTGAGGCCGAAGCATAAATATATACTTTTTTAAATTCCCAATTGCATATTAAGTTAAGAACCATTTTCGTTATATGCCATAAAATTATTCTCAGTGGCCCAGGCCTGGCTCTAATTCCAAAGAAGAAACAGTATTCAAATATAATTCAGTTTTCTCTCAATTACTTATTTATTCTAACCATTCTCACAAAAATCCTTTCCTCCATTCAATGTGTTATAATAAATTTTTTTTTAAAAATTAATTTTCAAGTCTAGTTTGGCCCCTATGTTCTCTGCAAAACTATCTTTGTAGAATCTTTTAAAAGTGCTATCATCCTCTTTCGAATTCCTAGTTGCTCAACTAACTCAAAAGAAGTTGCTTATTATACCACTCTTTTGGTACCTTACAAATATTCGTTTGTATCTTGGATTGCTTTCCTGTACTTCCCCAAAAAAGTTACCAGAAATCCTGGGTATGAGTCTGTTGCCACATGGCTTACATTTCTAAAATATAAGTTTATCTGAATATTTGGAAGGAAGAGTAATGGTAATAATAAATTTCTCAAAATATTATTAAAATTAAAATTATTTAAAATAAAATTAGCATTGAATAAAAAGAAATAATGATATAAATGCATTTTTTTCCCCACAGTGATCTCGATTGATACTATTGAGTCTATATAGAAACTTTTCAAAGAAAATATGAGGTTTAGCAAGGTCACTTCTATTCCTAGATGATAGGATAACAGGCATGAGGGCAGGCTGTCAGGAGAAACCTTGTGGAATAGCAAAGAGCAACTTCTGTAAAACAAAGAATTGTAAAATATTAATCATTTCCCTGTTGGGCAGAGACTCAGTGGGGGTCTCCAGGAGAGTGTAAATAGTTGCTCAGCCCTTAGGCTAGCCTGCCTGTTTCTCTTCTCCTCACCTTACTCTTTTCTTCCCCATCTTACTCCACTTCTCCTTTCTCTCAACTGAAGATACTTCTCGTTTTTCCTCATCCTCTCAAGGAATGTCAGATATTCTTAAAAGCTGCAAAGTCATTTGTTTGCAGGCAATTTCTGCTTTCATCCTTGCAACCAAAGTCTCCTTAGGGAAAAACAAGAATGGTAAAGAGAGAGAAAAATGTATACAAATTAAAGTCTTATAAACTGTGTAGTCACACATTATAAAACTTTTTCTCAATAATACTCTCAGGTAAGTATCATTATGAAATACAAACTGTTTGGTCCCCAAACATTTAGTGAGTGTAAATATAAATGAATCCATTTATGGAAAAGCTAGCTTCGTGACCTGCGGTCACTTCTCTGAGCCTCAGATTTCTCATTTATAAAATGAGGATGTTAGACCAGGTAATCTCTTAGGATCCTCCAAGCCCTAAATCTGCCTTTATGTTATTGAAACTTTATGAAGAAAAACAGCTCAGTGGGATAGCAACTTATAAAAAATTTAACTTATTCCAGACAGAGATTCTTCATCTTTGCAGGTTTTATGTCACAACAGGAACAGATGCCGTTTGACTTTGTAATTTGAATTAATTGATTTACAGGCTTATGGCGCCCTGCAGGGCAGTGGCTTCTACAAGTGAGAGAGAATTGCTACTCTAGAAGACTTTTAAATTCTCCGATAAGAAATTATGCTTATGTTTCATGCTGAAATCACAATTGCCTTTTTGACTTTCTCAAGGACCTGACCTTGGCCTGCATTTCCTCTAGTCACTCTATTGTCATGTCCTTTCCCTGCATCCCCTATCACCTCCTTTTAGAAAACTCTGAAATGTCTCTCCACACTCCTTTCCTGAGTTCATCCTTTAATTCTATGGGCTTGCTGGACAACTCCATTTCTATGATACATAAAAACTAAGACTTAACATGTCAAAAACAGACTCACTTTGTCTTCATTCTACTGTCATTTTCTGTGATTATCTTCTGCATTTTCTTAGCTGCTAAGGCTGGAAAATGTCTGCTATCATGTCGGAATCCTCTCTTTCTCATGCTTCCCAGTATGAGGTTCTAAAATAGCACTATTGCTAAAAGTACCAGCTCTGGAGTGAGACAGCTTGGTTCGAATCTCAGCTCTGCTATTTCCCAGCTGTGTGGTCTTGGGCTTCATTTACCTCTCCAAAACTGAACCAATAGCCCTTCTCTTAGGCTTGTCATAAGGATAAGATTAAATAATGTATGTGTAGTTCTTTGCACACAGTAACCACCTAATAAATAAATGATAATAATTATCCTAGTTGAATTTTAAACTCTTCAATGTTATTTCTCAAATCTCTATTCCCATTTGCACTAAGGTAACACGTACTTTCTTTGCTTCATACATAAGCTTTTCACCAGTTCCCTTTTTATTTAACCACGTATTTACCATATCAGTCTCTGGCTTCCCGTTTTCTACAAAATAGTTTCCTGTTTCTGATTTCCTATTGAAGTAAATCAAAATTCTTTAGTCTAGTATTCAAGAGCATTCACAATCCGGACCCAACATCCTTTTCCAAATTTACTTGCTATAGATCCATTACCTGTAATTTAAATCCCAACAACTTTAAATGCTTACTTTCTTCCAATTCTATTGTGTACTTGCCAGTATTCTTATATTTACTCTTGCATATTCTTCCTGCCAATATCACAATATCATGGAAGAAGCTCAAATATGACTTAGGTCTTTATATCCATCATCATCTGGAAGTTTTTTCCCCTTCTAATTTCTCATACTTAAACCATCCTTTACTTATAGTACTCATCTCCTTTCTCTCTTTCAATAGTGTTATTGATATATCTAATTCACTTTCCTTATTTAACTGAAAACTGCTTCAGGAAAGGAACCATTTCATTTCATATTTGTATACTCCAAATAGCTATTCCATTGGAAAGGTTCAGTGGACAAGATGAGAGAGAGAGAGAGAGAGAGAATAATGAATAGATAAATGAATGAATGAGCTATCAGAGAATACTTACTTATCTAGCATGTACTCTATAAATGGACAAAAAATTGGCAAAGCCAAGCACCAAAATAGTATTTGGGTAGGAGACATAAAAACAAGTGAAAAGTTACTCAAGAAATCAAAATACAAATGTCACTGCTGATAGAGTGAGACAAATGTAAAGAGAAAGTCAGCCAGGATAATTAACATGGAGGGACTAGTCTTTCCTACCACGCATCAGATTTGTTGTCTTAATCAGCTTCATATATACAAATGCAATGTTAACCTAATATAAAATATCTTGAACTCAACTATGGACCAGCCTCATTAAATATTAATAATAATAATAATTTTACAATAATACACTACTTTATATTTCCAAGTATTTTTATACATTGTCTCATTTTTAGTCTGCACAATGATGTGGTATCAGTATTTTCTTTATTCAACAAAGGGATTTGGATATCAAAGTTGATTAATTTGCCCATCTACTTAGTAATATAAGATCTGGGACTCAAATCCAGAGTTTATGAATTGATCCAGATTCTTTCATTCTTTCATTCCTGCAACTCATATAGACAGTTTGTATTCAAATTCAGCAAAACATAGTGACAAAGCTGTATATTATCTCTCTCAAAATCTACTCTTACTCTGATCAGTGCTATTTTTAAACAAAACAGTAAGTCAGTTTCTCAGGGCTAAATATCAACCTTTTACATGCTGTTCATGCTACCTCTGACAAGGAATAATGGCCCCTCTACAGATTTCTCACCAGAGTGTAACAAGCTTGGGATGTAGAATCTATGCTGCCAGCTTGTTCTGAGAAATTGTGTTGTTCCTCTATAATTTGTTTACTTTCTCCCTGGAGTCCATTATCTCTGGATGATTTTAGTCCTGAAAAGAAGGCAGAGGTAGAAGCAAGCATACGAATTTTTGCTGATAAATGCTACTTCATTGTTCTGGAACACGTAAAAATTTAACACAAGGAGGAGCTGCATATTGTAAAGCTATGGAAAGAATTATTCTTTTTTTAAAAAGGAAAGAGTACTGAGAAATAAAAAAATATATTGATTTGAGGTTTCTTAGCCTGGATGAGACAGACAATAATTTATTAATAAATTTAACCTGATGTATTGAAAATAATTTATTTTAGTTGGTTGTCAAAAGAGCTAAAGTTTGAGTTAAAACTGTATACATTTTTCTCTCTGTTCTAAATGTGGAAGATAAAATTAATTTATATTAACTTTACATAAATCATATATAATTTATTTACATATTATCACAGAAAGTATCTAATCAAAATTAAATGAAAAATTCAGCATGCTAAAATAATAATTTGGAAATCTCAAAAATGGAAGTTAATTCCAAATGCGTCCCAAAGCCTGCCCATTAAAATAGTTACAAAAGACAGAAAAAGACACAAGATAGAGGGGGAAATCAACCTGAAAGTAAACCTATTAGCAAACAGTTCACCAGGTAGGAGACATATAGAACTGAATTTAAAATCACAACCAGTGAAAAACATTTGTTTTGCCCTTGAGAGGAGTCAAAACTGCCAAAATTGAAAAATTCTTACTGGGAAACTCAGAGCTTCCTCCACTTCCTGTCTCCCAATTTATAGTGTTAAATTCATCAATAACAAGAGAACTGAACAACTATTCCTCTCTTTCATTTTTATTCAGTAAGAACAATATTTTCTCTCTACCCTCACACGTGTCACATCTCATTAAGACCTCTCTATTTGTATTCATTTGTGGATTGCAACAAACATGATAGAAAACGAATGTAGACTTAAGGTGTTATTTGTATTTTGGGGAGTGGGAGACATGAAATGCTGATTTTTAAAAATGTTTCACAGTTAGCAAAGAGCACAGAAATATAAGAGTAGTGCATAATGAGAAATGTAGTTTTTGTTTGTGGAATCTGAGTAGTTTTTCAGTGATCACATCTATAAGAAAAGGACTTTGCTGAAATTAGCAAATGTGCTCTTGTTGAAGACTATTTAATAGTATACACTGGCTTTAAAGTATATCATATGAATAATTCTTCTGTATTTTAAAGTGATTTGGAAATAATGCCGATACATAAGTTAATAGTGACTAAGGCTTAAGGGAAATCCAGTTCTTTACTTGACAGAATCATGGGTCTGGGATATACCCCAGATTTTTCAAGAATCAATAAACAAGTAAACAAAATAATCCACAATGTGACAATATGAAAAATACTTTGCACAGGAAACATTTAATATTATCCACACTAGCTCAAAGAATAAAAATACCACTGGAATTATTTTTTAGTCAGAATCCAAATAACAAATGGACTCTAACTGATATTCTCAATACAATGCAATTATACACAAACTACAAATAGCATTTGCTTAGAAATATACTTAGAACATAGTAGGTATTCAGTAAATTGTAACTATTGTTACTAGAGACAAATAGAGCATTATATGGTATTAAAAGGGTCAAACCACCATGAAAATATAACTATCATGAACACATATGCACCTAAGAGAAACCAAAATACATGAACCAAAGACTGATAGAATTGAGAGGATGCATGCATAATTCACTATGATACTTGGAAACGTCAATACCCCATTTTTGTGGATAGACCGACTAGATACAAAATTACAAATAAATAGAAAACTTGAAGAACACTATAACCAACCAGACATAACAGATCTATAGAACAATTCACCCAACAAAGTTCTAATATGCATTCTTCTCAAGTTCACCTGGAATATTCTCCAGGATAGATCAAATCGTAGGCCACAAAATAAGTTCCAATAAATTTTAAAAGATTGGAATACTACAGTATATTCTCTGTCCATAATGGTACGAAATTATGTAATAACAGAAGAAACTTTGGGAAATTCACAAATATATGGAAATTAAACCACACATTAAATAACTTCCCTAACCTAATTCAAGGAAGAATCACACAATCCTAAATGACAAATGAGTCAATGAAGAAATCACAAGGAAATTTATAAAATACTTAAAGATGAATGAAACTAAAACACAATATACTAAAACTTATAGGATGCAGATCATCTAGTGCTTAGATTAAATTTTATAGCTATAAATGCTTGCATTAAAAAAGAAAAAAATATCTAAAATCAATAACTTAAACTTCCTCCTTAAGAATCCAGAAATAGAACTAAACTCAAGCAAGGATAATGAAGAAATTAATACATGTTAGAAGGAACAAATGAAATAAGAAATAGAAGCAATAAGGAAAATCGATGACACCAAAAGTAAGTTCTTTGAGAGATCAACAAAATTGACAAACCTCTGCCTAAACTAAGAAAGAAAGAGAGGAGAGAAGAGAAGGGTGGGGAGGGGAGGGGAGGAGAGAAGGGGAGAGAAGAGGAGAGAGGGAAAGGAAAGGAGTGTGTGGGGGGTGGGGGGAGAGAGAGAGGGAGAGATAGAGAGAGAGAGGGGAGAGGCTCCAATTACTAAAATGAAGAATTAAAGGAGAGACAGTACTATCAACCTCACAGAAATAAAAAGGACTATAAAAACTAAGGACATAAATTGTTAATGAAAATGCTTTCCACAAGAAAGGTTAGGATTAGACTTCACTGTTGAATTCTTCCAAATGTTTAGAGAATTAGCATCAATCTTTCTCAAACTCACACAAAAAAGAAGTAGAGGGAACAGTTCTTAACTTATTTTGTAAAGTTAAAATTACTATGAAACAAAAACTAAACACATCACATTAAAAAGAAGACTACAGATTACCCCTTTGAAAATCCTGACAAAATACTCGTTAACCAAATTAATTTTAAGTAAATAAGATTACACATAATGACCAAATAGGATTTATACCAGAAATAGAAGGCTGTTTAAATATATGAAAACCAATCAATGTAATATGCCATATTAACATGAAGAAAAAAGAACCTACATGAATAACTCACTAGATGCACAAAAAGCATTTGATAAAATCTAATATCTTTTCATGATAAAAACTCTAAGCAAACTAAGAATAGAAGTTCCTCAAACTGATAATGAGCACCTATTAAAAATCCATAGTTTACATCATATTTACTAGTGAAAGAATGTAAGCTTGTTCCCTAAGATGAAGAACAAGACACAGATGTCTACTCCTACTAGTTACATTTAGCATAGTATTAGAGGCACCAGCCAAGACAATCAGACAAGTAAAAGAAATAAAAAGAATCCAAACTGGGATGAAAGAAGTAAATCTATCTCTATTTGTAGGTGGCATTATTAGAATAGGCAAATAGCCAGATATGAGCAGGAAACAGAGAATCCCACAGGGGCACAGATGTGGTAGCCATGAGCCTTGATAGGCTCTTAAAGGATCTCAAAGCCTACAACATCCTGACCCAGAAATACAGGTGGTCTTTCTACAAAGAAAAATACACAGACAAGGCACAGTTTAGCTCTGGCCTAATTCTTCCCTCATTATACAGCTATTATAAATTAACATTGTAGTTAATGCTGTACCCATAATGGTCTGATGCCATGACAGTTCCATAAAAACCAAACATGGCAAGAAAAGGGGTGTCTTCTTAATTCCAAGAAAAACCATCTTCTTTCTTTGGAAGAGACCACACAAAATCATCAATATTCCACACCTTAGATCAATAGATAAAACCACAAAACCCAAAAACAAACAGTGCAGCTCCCTACTGAGCCTGCCCACTCTCTCATCTGAGTGTACTTTCACTTTTAAGACTGTGCTTTTGCTTCCAATAAACTTGAGCTGTTGCTTCATCACCTTCACTGTCTGTCCATGAATTCTTTCTTGTGATGTTGACAAGATCCTGATCAACTGTTCAGTGACAGTATAAACTTGTATATTAGAAGTCCCAATTTATCCACACCAAACATAATATATGTGTGTATATATATATATATGTATATATATATTTGCCAGTTTGCAAGACAATAGATCGATACACAAAAATTAGATGTTTCATTATACTAGCAAATAACAATTTGAAACTAAAAAAATTTTAAATTCTATATACAATAACACTAAAAAGAATAATATCTTAAGAAATAAATTTAACAAATAAGTTCAAAAGTTGTACACTGAAAACCACAGAACATTTTTCAAATAAATTTTAAAACACCTAAATAAATAGAAAGATATATATGTTTATGGATTGGAAGATTTAATTTTTTAAGATGTCAATACCTCTCAAATTGATCTAGAGATACAATGTCATCCCTGTCAAAATTCTAATATCCTGTTCTGTAGAAATTAACAAGCCAATCTTAATATTCACATGGAAATGCCAGGGGCCCAGAACGGTCAAAAGAATCTTGAAAAGAAATAACAAAGTTAAAAGACTCATACTTCCGAACTTTAAAACTTATTAAAATGTTACTGTAGTCATAATAGTGTGGTACTTATAAAAGGATAGACATGTAGATAAATGAACTATTATTTAGAGTTTAGAAATAAATCCTTACATTTATGGTTGATTTTTGTCAATGGGGCCAAGACCGTTCTATGAGGAAACAGTCTTCTTAACAAATGACACTGGGACAACTGGGTAGCTACACACAAAAGAATAAATTTTGATCCTTACATCACACCATGTACAAAAATTAACTGAAAAGGAATCAAAGCTTTTAACTGTAAGCTAAAACTAAACAATTGCTAAGAAATAGCTTCTGTGTAAATCTTCAAAAACTTGGATCAGACAACTGTTTCTTCGATAGAAAACTCACAGAAAGGGAGAAAATACTTGCACATCTTATCTGACAAAGCCCTAGTACTTTAATTCAACAATGAAAGGATAATCCAAATAAAAAAAAAATGGAGAAATATTTGGACATTTCCCCAAAGAAAATACACAATATCCAATAAGCACATCACAAGATTATCAACATCATTATTCATTAGGGCACTGAAAATCAATGCCACAATGAGATATATCTTCAAACCCATTGAGATGGCTATTAAAAAAAAGACAATAACAATTGTTGATGAGGATATGAACTATTGGCACCTTCATTTGTTGTTTCTGCTTCTGAAAATTCTGGTCTTGAAAACAGTTTGACAGTTTCTCAAAAATTTCAACTTCCATTTACCATATGATCCAGTAAGTTTACTCCTAGGTAAATGTACAGAGAAAAAAGAGAAAGGGCCAAATAAATAAAATTACGAATAACAGAGGAGACATTAAACTGAAACCATAGATATTCAAAGAATTATAAGAGACTACTATGAACAATTATATACCAACTAATTGAACAACCTAGAGGACATGGATAAATTCCTAGAAACATGCAATCTACCAATACTGAATCATGAAGAAACAGAAAAACTGAACAGACTAATGACGAGTAGGGGTATTGATCAGGGATTAAAAACCTCCCAACAAAGAACCAGGGCCACATAGTTTCACTAATGAATTTTACCAAACTTTAAAGAAGAATCAATGTTAATCCTTCTCAAATTCTTCTAAAACATTGAAGAGAACCCTCTCTGACTCATTTTAAGAGGCCAACATTACCCTGATACCAAAGCCAGATGAGGATACTGCAAGAAAAGAAAACAGGCCAATATCCTTGATGAAAATAGATGCAAAAATTATCAAAAAAGATAAGCAGACTGAATTCAACAGCATATTAAAGGATCATACACCATAATCAAGTGGATTAATTCCTGGGATATAAGAATGTTTCAACATTCACAAATCAATAAATGTGATACACCACATTAACAGAATGAAGACTAAAAGTCACATGATCATCTCAATAGATTGAGAAAACATATCTGACAAAATTCAATATCCTTTCATAATAAAACTCTCAACAAATTGGGTAGAGAAGGAACATACTTCAACATAATAAAGCTATGTATGACAACCCCACGGATAACACCAGACTCAATGGTAAAAGGCTGAAAGCTTTTCCTGTAAGTTCAAGAACAAGAAAAGGATGTCCATGCTCAAATATCTTATTCACTATAGTACTGGAAGTACTAGCCAGAGCAATTAGGTAAGAAAAATAAATAAAATACATCCAAATCAGAAAGGAAGATACAAAATTGTCTCTGTGGATAACATGATCTTATATATAGAAAACTCTTATTAGGTTTAATGGTTTTTATAACGTTTTTATTAAAACCATTAAAATTCATTTTAAAATTTCAGAAAATGGTGTGGCTCCACAGTATAGTGGTTAGCACATCTGCTTTACATGCATAAGGTCCTGGGTTTGCACCCCAGGTGGAGCCATGGACCATGCCCCAGTTGCATCAGGCCCTCCGAGTGTGCTGGGTGCGCCAGGCCCCGGGTGCACTCCGTGAGCATGTGGGAGGGGACCCCCTGCCTCCAGAAATCCAGTTCTTAAGGGGAAATGGCAACATCCATGGGTCAGGGGTGGAAGTTGGGGGTGAGGGGATATTAAAGAGGAGAACAAATAAATAAATAAATATTCAGAACAGTTGCATGCTACAAAATCAACATATAAAAATCAGATTTCTATACACTAACAACAAACTGTCTTTAAAAAATAATAAAACTAATTTTGTTTATAATAGCACCAAAAACAAATAAAATACTTAGGAACAAATGTAACCAAGGATACGTGAACTCAAACTATAAGACGATGATGAAAGAAATTTAAGAAAATTGAAATAAAAATTTATCCTATGTTCATAAATCAGAAAACTTAATATTGTTAAAATTTCCATACTACCCAAATCTATGTATATATTATCCAATACAATTCTTAAAAAAAGACATTTTCTAAGAAATAGAAAAATGTCTTAAAATTCATAAAGTAGTACAAAAGACCCCAGATAGCCATAGCTAGCAATCTTGAGAAAGATAATCAAAGTTGGATACATCCCACCTCCTGATTTCACACTATATTAAAAAGCTACAGTAATCAAAACAGCATGGTATTAGCAGAAAACAAGACACACAGTCCAATGGAACAGAAGAGAGAGTCCATTAATAAATGCAGCATATACAGTCAAATGATCTTTGGTCCTGCCACGGTTAACCTTCAGGGCATTATGCTAAGAGAAATAATTCAGACAAAGACAAATATTCTATGATCTCACTTATAGTTAGAATCTAAAAAAGCTGATCTCATAGAAACTGACAGTACATTGGTGGTTGCCAGGGACTGAGGGTTGTGGGAGATATTGGTAAAAGGTTACAAACTTCTAGTTATAAGATGAATAATTTCTGGGCTTAGATGTACAGCACAATGACTATAATTAACAATACCATATTATATACTTGAAAGTTGCTAAGAGAATAGATCTTAAATGTTCTTGTGACCAAAATAAAAAGAGGTAACTATGTAAGGTTAACTAACCTTATTATCATAATCATTTCATTATATATGTGTATATCAAATCATATTGTACACCACAAATATACACAATGTATTTGGCAATTATATCTCAATAAGCCTAAAAAAAATGTTGATTCCTAATTATTACTTTTTCCACATAATAATACTAGAATCTTAGAACATTTCATTCTATGTACCCTTCTCTTGAATGTGTTATTATCATCCATTTTAACTCTTATACATTAAAAATATATTATTATTTAATTCAATATTCATTTCTTTTTTAATTTTTTTAATTTTTAATTTTTTTTCAATATTCATTTCTGTATACCCACATATTTACTATTTCCATGCTTCTTTTTCTCCCAATATTTATGCTGAGGAACTCACTTTAGTATGCATTATTTCAAAATATACTTATGTCACCATTAAATTTTAATATAATTTTGGTTAATTTTTATTGTGTGAGTAAACAACATGTGGATGGATACATAGATATAGATATATTCCAATCAAAAATTTATGTACACTTGAGTAGTTTCCGACTGTATGCTAATATAAAGAGTGACTTCTGAGTCCCTGAAAAGCCTACATAAATTCTAGTGAGATAGAACCCAAGATGAAGATGATAAAAGAACCCAGTCTATCCACACATCAAGAATTCATCGGAGAGTAAGCAGGTTTTATTATAGTTTGGGATGCATTTTGGGCTTCAATTTATTTGTGATTTTAACTCATAAAAAAGCAAGATAATGTGGTTTCATAATTTGGTTCAAATACTAATGTCCTCAGATATTAATTTTCAAGAGAACTTAATTTTTGGACTTTATTATATACCAAGAACTTCCTAATAGAAAATAATTTATATTCATATTTAAGATATATCTTTGTTGTCATTTTCATGGATATGTCTAAATTTATTTAATTTTTTAAATTATCCTTATATAACTTATTGAATAGTTTTGTTATGCTATAATAGACTACACATTTGAACCTAATTTGAGATGAGAAGAATATGGAATTGAATTTTCAGCCTTTTGTACAGTGCTCTTGGACATAATTTAATCGAAGTACTGTTCTAATAGATGTAAGAGATATCCCGGGAACTCTAAAATCTCCACTACATGCTAGTAGTCCCAAAAAGATACATAAAGCCACTGTAGCTTTATGGGTTTCCTGTTCTAAGAGAGACAAGACTAGCTTTGGTTAAGAATGAGTTTAATGGTCAAGCCCACTGAAAAAGGAACAACATATCTAATGTTATGATTTGAAGACAGCCACACTAGGGTAACAATTTTAGCCTTTTGCTTTTTTTATTCACTCCATCTCAGTGGTAAATTTGGTGAGATGTGTTAGCATTGATTATATGCCCTCCAAAGATGTCCACATTTTAATCCTGGGAACTTGTGAATATGTTGCCCTATGTTATATGTTAAAAGCAACTTTTCGGAAGTGATTAAATTAAAAATATTGAGATGGGGAGATAATCTTGAATTATCTGGGTGAGTCCAATATACTCACGAGGGTCCTTAATCGAGGGAGGCAAGAGAACCAAAGAGGGAGAAGACAATGTGATAAGAGAGGTAGAGGGTGGAATAATGAATTCATGAAGATGGAAGAATGAAGAATGCATGCAGCTTATAGAAGCTAGAAAAGGCAAGGACATGTATTCTCTATTAGAGCCTCCACAAAGAATATAGCCCTGCCAACATCTTGATTTTAGGACTTCTGAACTCCAGAGCTGTAAAATAATAAACATGATGTTTTAAAATAATATGTGATGTTTTAAGCTAATAAATTTGTGTACAGGATGGTTGTTTATACTTGTCCTCTCCCCTTCTTTCTTTTCTTTTTGTGACCTCTTTGTGATCCGACTGCTGTAGAGATTTACATTCTGTTCTTCTCTTTTATGATATCTATTTTTCAGACAGATGACACTAGAAACCACTGATTTTTAAAACTGTCAGTGGCAGTGACTAGATAAGTGTGTCCAATTTGGGTTAAAATATTAGCAACTGTATTGACTGACAGACTTCATGTTCAACAGAGGCCTTGTAAGTAACAAGTTAATTTTTTTAAAAAACATCCATTTGATTCCAATATCTATTTCTCACTTTGTTTCCTATTCAGAAGGATGAAACATTAATGCTATATATTATTTCTCTCAAGTTCCTGCAATAACTTCATAGGTTAGCTGTTTCATAGTTACTCAAGGCATCTGCATCTCTTTATCCTTATCTCTGATGTAACTAATAATATTTTCATGTTAGAGTTGTTCTAATAATGATTAAATACATTAATGTTTGTAAAGTGCTTAAATCAATGTCTGCATGTAGTAAGAACTTTAATTATGTTAACTACCTCCTCTTAGATTGTAAATTCTTACAGAACTTCTGTAGTAACTACCGTTACAGTGCTTATACCATAACACATGAACTAAGCACTCAGTAAACAAGACTGAAAAATAATTCCCTTTAGCATCAAGTATTTCTAAATAGCTAAATCTCTCAGAAATGCTTTTACTTTATAAAATGTTTCATACAGATCTTTTCCCACCTACCTATTAGGCTCACTTGAGGAGAAAAGGAAAATCAAAAAGTGTGAAGCCTGAAGGCATACCACTCAATTTTTATTTCCTCTTCACTACCGTAAATGTTCAGTCTGCCTTAAAAATAGTGATTCACTGGAAATAAAGTCACTTTCAACTTTGAGTATGTGAAAAAAAAAAAAGAAAAGCAGCAAAAAAGCTAAACCTAGCTAAGAAATTATACCAGGAGAAAATATTTGGGAAAGAGAACAAGCCGAGGTATTTCATATAGCCATGAGGTTATTCATATATGTTTAAAAATATTAAGCAATACATTTTTTAAAAAATCAATTATCTGATTAAATGGTGGAAATGTTTATTTTTCTATTTTTAACTTATGTTTACTGTCATAGCAACTTGAAAATCATGATAGAGGTAATATCTTAATCACTGAAATTATGGTTTTAAAGTATTATTGAACACAGTGTGTCAATAAGGATGTTCGTGTTGCCTTAAACAGTGTAATTGTTCTGGATAGCTGTCTCTTTGCATATAAATCATAGATGTTTATCAACCTTCTTTGTCCTTGTCATAGGATAAAACACTACTGATAGCATAATATTAATATGCATATTCTAGGTCTTGGGATTGCTTGAGAGTGAATTACAGATCTGAAAGGACCTCACAGGGTCATCTTAAGTATAGCAGTTCTTTTATTTTGTTCATAGTCTTGCCTATGACTATTATAATTTACATTATTCCTGTTTGCAGTCAATACTTGATAGGTCAGGAAATAAGCACAGTATTTTCTCCACATATCTATAGACAGAGCTCTGAATCCTATTTTATAACTAAGAATTTAAATAAATAATCTTGACAGCCTTTTTAATATAAGTTCAGGAATTTATTAGATACTCTAGAAATTATGACATTATCCAGTTATTCTTTTATACAATATTTTTCAGGATTTCAGTACAGTAAATTTTAAGAGACTGACTCAATTTGAAGTGGTGTTGGAATTTTAATAGGGAACTATATATATTTTCCCAAAATGGTACTTATATTTACTAAAGCAAAAATTAAAGTAAAATACTTAAGATAATTTTTTTTCTCATTGATACAAAGTGAGAGAACAATGTAACAATGTTGGTGACAGTTGACAATGACTGACAGACTCTATACTTGGGCAATTGAAGTGAATGTTTGTAGATGGGATAAATTAAAGATAAATGGCACTCTGATTCCTCTTTTCGGGGCTCAAATCCTCTTCCTTGTTATCGAACAGTTGCAAAATACATCAGAACATCTCTTTTCCCACCTTTTCTCATCTATCAGCCTCACTCACACATCTAATGTTTGAGAATTGCAGCAATTCCCAGTGTATTTGTGAAGTCAAGGTCATGTCAACATCCATGTGAACTGGACAGGTGAGTTGTGAGCAGTTCTCTGGAGAATATAAGGTGGTAAACCTCTTTGTTGAAATAAATTGGCATTTACTTCTGGTGAGTTATGCTCTAGTTACAATTGTTATGTTTAACTGATGTGAGAAATATATACTAGCTCAAATGAGGTATGTTATCTAAAGTGATATTTTTCTTTATTTGGATCTACTTTTTTCTCTTCAACGTGCTTTTGAAATAAAGACTCAGGCCCTTTTACTTTGAGCCAGTTTTCTGCAACTGGTTTTAATTAGAGATTTTCAAAGTTCCTATAAATTTTCAAAGCTTTTTTACAATTTACATGTAATTGGCATGAACTGGTTTATCAGTAAACTTCAGAAGTACAGCAAATGTATTGAATTTTTACTTCAATCGAGATATGTTTATTCAATAGAATCACAAATAAAGCAATCTTGAAAGTGGATCTTCTATGTGTAGGAAAGTTTCTTTTCAGGTATCATTTCCCTTCTAGCAGTTTTGCATAGCAAATCCTACTCTTACTGCAACAGGCTAAGATTATGAAGTAGTTTTAGAGAAAGCTATTGGAAATTGTTTTCACTATGGTTGAAATGAACATTCCAAATCTCTGCACTTATAAGACTGAGCAGAAAAATAATACTAGCTAATTCATTAGCTAATTCAGCAGCTGGTAAAGACTGGATCTGTGTAATTAAAGAATTTGCGAATAAAAAAAAAATCTCATTTTCATATACTGACTCCAATTCACCCAGATTGTGATTTCTAATTCAAAGTCTTCATCTTTACCCTAACCTCTGCCTCCTTGACTGCATTTTATCAATATATTTGAGGTGGAATGGCACAACTTGAACATTAAGATCATCTAGAAAAACGAACTTCACTTTGTGACAGTCTCTCCTAATTATTTCCCCTATATATTTTTTATAGCTTTTGCTATACAGTATAATTCTCATTCCTTTTTCATCAGTCCATTTTCTTCTTGATGACTTTACATACTGACCTATGCATCCAGTTTTCACTAGTAATCATTCAACCCAGTATGCTTCACTCTGTTTTTCTCCTGGAGTTTATGCAGGACTCACTTTGCAAATTACCAAGCATGAAACAGTCTACATTTTAATTTTCACACTTAGAAAAATCACAAACCTAGTCTCGGTCAAAGGATACCCATGATTTCCAGACCTATACTTTCTTTACCTACTGAACGCTTCCATCTTTTTTCATAGACATCTCAGAATCAACATATTCAAAATTTTTCCCATCCATACCTTCTTCTCCTCCTATATTTCCACCTTTGGTTAATAGAAGGAACCATCCCCAATTTGAAATGACCACAAAGTACTGTTTATCATAGTAAACCATTATTTAAAAATTGCGTTTTAAAATTTCTGTTTAATGCTTTTATGTGTAGTTTATTCAATTTGAAACCTATATTCAAGCCATTATAATACTAGTATCATTTTACAAGTATTCTAAAATGTATGTCATCATATATCTCCAGTGAATAATAACAATAATTTTAGAGCAATCTAATATTAGGCATGTTTTAGAAATAAGAATAAGGAATTGCATTGAAATAAGAAAGTCAGTTATATTAAGGGGTCTTCCAAATCATTACCATCTACTTGATTTTACATAATATTCATCATAAATATTATTTACATTTTTTCTTTTCTAACAGAATTTTATATGAGAGGCTTTACACTGAAACACATTCATTTCTAGAAAAAGCATATATTAGTTTTGACATGTTTATAATTTTACATAACAAATAATAATTTTTCAAGCATGTTATAAAAAAATACATTTTCCAAATTTCACATCCCTTGCTCAAGATTATTCTTCTAGATGATAAATGATACTCCCCCCTAAAATAATCATTTCTTAATTTTGGTGTACTACATATTTTGGTTAATAGTTCCGTAAGTAAAAAAAACATTTTTTGTTTAAAAAGAATCAACATTTATCTTTAGAAAGAAAAAAAGCATGGCATTAATGTATATACCAAATATAATTATTAACTACTGCCATAAAAAACTTAGAAATAATTTTAATTCTTATTCTATTAATACATGGGAAGTAATTAAAACTCTCAAGCACTTCTAATTTTTGCTTTCTAATTTTCTTTTCCTACTGTGACTTTACATATCCTACAGTATTATGAAAGAACTACGTCTCCTAAATGATTTTTTAGATATTTTTTCCTAACGAAAAGGTATATAGCTATCACTTAAGGATAGCTTAAATGTATGTATACTCAGAAAAATGGGCAATATAGTTAAAAGCAGTAATATGTGCTAATTTCCACATATATATTAGACACATAGTGCTTAAGATACATGACTGTGACCCTTTTTAGATCTTGAATTCTATATCATTTACGGAAACAACCGAATATTGATTTGTGCAACATTTTTCAATATACTAGAAATAGCCCATTTTCTTTCCATGATGGATACTTGCCCTCAAATATTATATCTGAGCTTCAAACAGAAAACATAATGTTGCCCCGGATGTTCTCTTGCCTTTCAGACATAGTAAAGGATGCTGTACCCATGTTCAGAAAGAGTACAGCGTTATGACCACCATTTAAGGACTCTATATTCAATCAGCCATCTGGTTTTGCTACTCACTAGCTGGATGGCCTTAGGCAAGTTGCTTAACTTCCTAATATAAAATTGGGATAATACTGCCTATTTCATAGTCTTATGAAATAGTAAGAATTAATATATGTTAATATATGTAAAGTGCTCAGGATAGTGCAGAGCACATAAGTGCTCAATAAATATTAATTACTATCAAGTATAAAGTTTTATATAAAGAAAAATATAAGCCATAGACATATTCTGATTTCTATAATTTCTCATTGCCTCACTTTAAGAAGGAGCTTTAAATCAGACGATTTGGTTCAAAATGCTTTTCCAACATATGTAAATTGTGGGCAATGATTCTGTTCTTGATTTTTACTTCCTTAAAAATAAGCTTTGTTTCTTTATTCTTACCTAGATTACAGATAAAAACAATTAGGGGTGAGGAAAAAGGAGGTTGAATAATTACCCACAGATCAAACCAGGACTAGTATTAACATAAGTTGTTTGTGAAAGAGATGTCCACATTAACACAGAAAACTTACAGCTCAGTTCACAGTCCTAGGTACAGATGGTAACATGCTGAGGGGACAGAAAAGGAGATTAGGTACTGCACAGATTGTGACATAACTATTTAAAGCTAGAAGTAAAATACAGAAGTGGGAAATGTAAGGCAGTTCAAGGTATGAATTTATGGATCAGCAAGAATAAGACTTAATGATTTCATTTAAGTCTCAACATATTTTACGCACTGTTTGCTAAATTAACTCTTTTATTGCATTAGACCTTAGTAAGTTAAAGTGGTTATCTCCTATATGACAAAGCATATAATTGGAAGTTCTTCAAGTTAAACTATAAATCTTTAGCTGACAAAGCAAAAAACAGAGGATCAAAGCAAAAGTGATAGCACAGTCTTGAAAATGTTAAAGGAGGCCATTAGATCGAGATGGCTCTAACAATATCTGGTAGCCTATGTAGGAAAACCCAAAGCTACACCAGAGTCAATGCACTGGAATCTGAGAAAATGACATTTAAAATCAACCAATTACAAGCAGACAACTAGACTTTCCCAAATAAGGCAACGACATAAGCTTTATGAAATCAAGTAATTTCTTTGCTTTGCTTCTGCACCTTCTGTAAAAAAACCTTGTGGCTAGATTAGTGGAGTGCTCCTAACCACTTTCAGTTTGGCACTGCCCAATTGGAAACCATGTTTACTTGAATAAGTGTTTCAAAATGTTTATGTGCCGCAGTTTATCTTTTAACAGTGACCACTAGTCACTCAATAATGATTATCTATTATTATTTTTAAAGCTGTTGTGCTCAAAAACTTTGTTCATAGGAATACCAAATCGTTAAATAGCTTTCAAGTGGAAATAATAAGGAAGTTGACTAACTAAAAAGTTAAATACGTTTGTAAATCTAGCTTTGAATATAGTGGCAAAATTATTACTCCTCTGTTTGATGTGTGTGAAATCAGAATGGAAATTCATTGAGAACATGCTCTAGACAAAATGCTTTATTAAGTCAGGTGGACTTGATCCAATGAAGTATTGCCAAATGTAGATTCTATTTCTCAAAATTAGTCTGATGTTTTCTACAAGTAAAATGCATAAAAGTGAGCGTGATTAGATGGGTATTAATATTATATTCTTCACTCATTTATGCCTGTTTAATTTTAAAATAATGTTTTCTATGCATATGTGTAGCTAAGAATACATCCATCATCATTCCAGTAGATTATATCATATATTGAACTGAATGTCAAGTTGACTGGATTTTGAGTCCATTTTAACAGCTTTAATGAGATATAATTCACATGCCATATAATTTATTCACTTAAATTGTATAATTCAGTGACTGTTAGTATATTCACAGAAATGCACAAGTATCACCACAGTTAATTTTAGAATATCTTACATAAAAAAAAAAAAAATCCATACCATGTAGCTATTACTCCTTGCCCACTTACCTTAGCATACCGCTCAACCATAAGCAATCGCTAATCTATTTTCTGTCTCTAGAGATCTGACTCTTTTAAGAATTTCATGTAGATGGAAACATATGATATGCAAACTTCCATGACTGGCTTCTTTTACTGAGCAAAGGTCAGGGAAAGACTTAAGAAATAGGCAGGCCACTCCAGTCTGGTGATGAAAGAGTTTAATAGGGGAAACTTACATATGAGGCATGTCTTGGATAGCTGCAAGGTGAAGTAAATATCCTCCAGCCATTTGATGGGCACCAAAGATTTATATAGGGCAAAAATGGTACTAGTATATGAATGCTACCAGATGAGGAAATTACATGCTTGACCAGGTGAGGACAACGGCCTGTTTCAGGAACCAGCCATAGCAGGTGGCAGGGAAGGGGTGCTGATTTATGTCAGAGTGAACATTGTAAGATCAGTTCCTAAGGGAGTTTTGCTGTAAGCAGTCTGTTCTGACCCAGGTCCATCTCATGGGCCAGATGGTGGTCATATTATGTAACAGTCTATCCTCTCCATATGGGGAGTGTTTGATATTCGCCTTCACTTATGAAGCTCCTACCTGCTGTCTCTATCTTCATTCCTCTTTTTCAAAACTGCCTACATTCATTCCTCTTTCAAAACTGCCTACAGTTTAGTCCGTATCTTCAGTAAATTAATCATATCCCAATTGTCTTTCCTGACAGTCTCGACTGTTTTCTTAAGTGCCCTTAGATTTTAAATTTCTCCAAACCTTGTTGCAGATTAAGTCATTTCCTTTAAAAAGAGATTAGGTATTCCCTGTACTATGGCCTGCTTCTTCCCTGGGCAAAATCTCTGAGATATTTCTCTATTGTTCGGGGTGAGAAAATGATGTGCTTCTTTCTGAGTAATAGCCCTAATTTAGAAACTGAACATTTTGTTGGAGTTGGGAGGCAACTTGGCTTCCCACTCCTGGTGTGGAATCCCTGTTCGATAAGCCAATGCAAGGGGAAACAAGGTCCTAGTATCCTTAGTACTGACAGGTCCAAGGTCAAACCTTCATGTCATTAGTAGAGGCTGAGTAGGAGAAGGCACCCCAGTCTCACTGTTCCATATCCCAGATCATAATTTCAATAACAAGTAGATGGCAGCAGCATGAGAAATTCTGATGTTCAGCTTGTCCTAGAAAAAAGCCCTCTGACAAGGAGTACAGGTGTTGAGAGGACCTTGTGTTCTTTGCTGCACCAGTCTGGAGTTAGAGTTTCAATCTCACCCACTGACATAAGAGAAGATCTGAGTTTTGGCTCAAAAATCACAGACTCTTATCGTTCTTACCAAGTTTTAATAGATTTTTCTTGAATAAATGTTTCTTCATTCGCAGTATGCTCTCATGAGCATTTCCGGACACTTTCATTGTTGAGATTTTATTTTTAATAATTTTCACCAGTTTTGTTGGATTGCATGTCCACAGAACTCTTCACACTGTCATACTAGAACTCCTTTTAAGATTAGAGGTTTTTATTAACCGAAAGTCTTTAAGGAATGTATTGAAAATACCATGTGCAATTTGCGGTGTTATATACCTTAAAACTACAAAACAAAGTTTAGACATCTTTTTTTCTATGAAAAAATATTTAAATAGTTGTTACATTTTTCTCTATTGTGAATTTAATTTTACTATCACAATTGAACATGGCCCTAGAAATGTTCTGTCATGTTTATTGCATATTGTTTAAGTAACAGCATGAACTAGTTGCTATTAAATTTTGAGTATACTACTACTCAATTTCAAAATATATATTAATGTTCTTTATAAAAATACTGAAAATTATCTAGATACGAAAAAATTAACCCACCTAGTTCAGCATTTCCAAAACTGAAATTCTATTATGGCCACTGAATAATTTCCAATGTTTCAAAATCAATTTAATTACATAATAAAAGCATCAGGTTTCTTTGCTTTGGGATGAAATTGTTTTAATTAAGTTTACACACAGTAGTTACTAAATACTGAAAGAAAGTCTGCCTGACTTTAAAAAATATTATTTAAAATTCCAGAATTCATTATGTGTGTTAGGGAATGGAAAGGAGAAAAATATATGTGTAGGTTATCATGCTAATTTTCTATTATTTTTTCCTATTATTATACAATAAATAGTACAGGGGTTTTTTTTTAGTTCCTCTCTGATATGTAATTTTGCAAACTATCTTTTCTAAAATATAATGATTATTGAAAAGTTTGGTTCTAAGTGATCAAGAGGGGAACAGACATTTAAAAAAACATAACCACTTTAAAATAAACTTGCTAGCGCTATTTGCATCTTTTTTTCAAAGACTAAAGTATGGAAAAAAGTTTGGCAGATAAGCTTCTTCTGGAGATGGTTACATTTTTTTCCTGCAAAGTTTATATTTTGGTGGAAACTATATTAATATTTTTGGGAAAAAAGTAATGAGGAGGATCTAAAATGATTAACTGATATATTCTGGTGTCAAAGAGGGAACTGAAATCAGGTGATTTATGCTTTAAAATAATCTAAATAAGAAGATATTTATCAGCTTTGTGCTCTTAGGAGTCTAGATGTGTCAATTATTGAAAATGCATTCTAAATCTTTTAAGGAATATGTTTGGTGGATTCATTTTTCTCCCTCTTTTACATAAGAAATTATATATTTTTCATTTTCATTTTCATTTATGTCATGATAGTAAACTGTTTATAATTAATTTTGACAGGAAAAATAATTATTAATTACTATTTTCTTCAGTGTCTTATCATTATTTAAAATCATTTTCCTGTGTGGTACCAGATGACTTGTACTTGTTTACTTAAGAACTTGCCTCCTAAGGATTGACTTCTTTAGTCTAAGTTGATATTAACATTAATTGAGAATTACTGTTAGTGGGAAATTAGTAGGAAATTACTTAAAATTAATAAAATTCCTATTATTGTTCTATTCAATTAAGTCCTTACCATTTCTTGAAATAAATGATCCTTAGTTGCTATATATATGGGTGGTGCATAAGTGCACACACACATACACACATGCCACATCTCATGACATTTATGGAAAAGTTCTAAAGTCAAAGAATTGAAAAAAGTTACCATACCATTTTCAGAGTTCCTTGGAATTAAATATATGAGCTTTCAGGATTAGTTTCTTTGATGTATGAACACCCCTGGAAATTTATATTAATATTAATATCCAAGTATTAAAATATTTGCTATCTTTAGTTACACCCGGTAGAACTATAATGACTGTCAATCATTTAGGGAGTGATAAAGTTCAGAGGAGATCCGGAATTCAAAGTGATGAACCTTGAGGAAAAATACTTCTATAGGAGCAAACAGGAATTGCTGAAGCATGTGTGTTTGTGAGCAATCATCACAAATGTTAAGGCTACCATAGCTTACTATTCATTTCAAAATAGAAAGTTATTTTTTAAAAATAATTCTCTTTTATTGAGTTCTTAGTTGCAGGGCTTTCTTCTACATTTTCCTGCCTTCTAAACACACCATATGTCTACATTTAGCCTAATATAATATTTCCAAGATAATCATTTCCAAAAGAAGCATAGACAAAGCTCTGTGATCAGGGCTACGATGTGCTCTGATCTAAGGCAGGCAGTCTCTTCTGCATGAGCCAACACGACAGAGAAAAAGGCTGTCTCTATCATTAATAGTGAAAAAAAAGGCAGGACCAATAGCAATAATATTAATAATAAAAGGTATTGTTCATGTAGTACATTCTAAAGACTTGACAAAGAATATTTACTAAAATTCAATAACACATTTAAGTATATATTACAATTCCCATCTTATAACTGAGAAAACCAGAGTTCAGAAAGGAAAATCAGCTAACTAAATTTACACACCTACTACGCTGTAGAACTTGGATTCAAAATCAGTAACCTTTCTCTCTATGTATACTCTCATTAAGAGTTCAATCTTCTGCTTTCTCCACTCTTCGTTTTACAGTTCTCTTACTATAGTTGATAATATTCCTGCTTTGTTGAAAAATATAATGTCACTCTGAGTGCAGACTATAAAACATCTTGCCAGATTTTCTCATTTCCAACAGGCTTATCACTTTTATTTGATATGCTTATATCACAATCCACATGCTTCCCCGATTTATTCTCCACTGAATGGCAGTGATGCCTTTTTCTTAGAACTCCTAACCAGAGAGATTGTAAAGACATGTTAGAACATTAAGTTAAATTATTTGTAACTAATAATCAGAAGCCCTTGGCTCCCTTAAAACACATGTCGATCCTGTGTTCCAAAATTTGTTTTAGAAAACAAATGTAGTATATCCCAGCGCTATTACTCATCCTTT
>NW_006434709.1:11826503-11862859 GCF_000325575.1 Pteropus alecto | reverse complement strand
CTGCCACCACCTCTTTTAGTCCATCATTAGTAGCTTCTAATCATTTCTAATTTCTCCTCACTGAAATCCACCCTGAACACACAGCCACAGTAATCTTAATGCAGTAACTTGAGGTAGTCAACAATATTCTATGGCTCTCTATTACCTCCAGCATAAAGTATAATTTCTTTCACTTGGTAGCAGATAAAAATTCAAATATTCAATTAACATAAAACAAAAAGTAAGTGACTATTAAAAAAATAAGACATTAGAGGGAGTAGAAAAAACTTCTGGTTTGAATAAAAATTTATACCATGTTTTGAAGCATAATAGGCAAAATTTAGCAAATAATCAAATGTGCAAAGTATTTGATCAAGATTGTTAGATTGAATTGTGTCCCCTTCCCCCAGATTAATATATTGAAGTCCTAACCTTCAGTACCCCAGACTGTATTTCAAGATAGGTTTTTTAAAGAGATACTTAAGTTAAAACAAGGTCATTGGGGTGGGTCCTAATGCATTATGACAGGTGTTCTTATAAGATGAGTTTAGGACATTGGCATACACAGAGAGAAGGCCATGTAAAGACATAGGGAAAAGATAACTATCTGTAAGCCAAGGAGAGAGGCCTAGGAAGACACCAACCCTGGTAACATCTTGATCTTGGACTTCTGCCGCCAGAATTGTGAAAAATACATTTTTGTTTGTTTGTTTTAGCTACCCAGTTTGTGGTTCCTTGTTAAGGCTGCCTTAGCAAACTAACACTAATGTTTTCCTTAAAGGAATTTATCATGTAGAAATAAAAAAAAAATGAGAAAAGATATATATGTTAATGATTGCCAATTGAGTACCGAGCACAATATTTTAAAAATAAAAAATATTCCAAATATGCTTTATTTGGAGATTAAAGAGATATATTAAGTTGCTGCCATAAATAGGAAAATGGAATATATGAAGGAATTCTTGTTCATGGAAACACAAGTTTCAGAATAATATCTAAAACATAATCTCAATTGCATACATTATAATAAACCCTCTTCAAAGATAATTTTGCTTATTTTATTTGCATGTTCTCTTGTGTATCACAGTTTTTTTAACAGTACCATAGCTTATGATTCATTTCAAAATAAAAATTTACATTTTAAAAACAATTTTCCAGTTGAACTGGTTCTATTTTTAGCTTCTAGAAAGTTTGTTTCTAGTTGTTCTTGCCTCATATATTTTATTGTACATAGTCTACATAAATTTTTTGTCATTTTTTAATTATTTCCAATTATTTTACTCCCTACTCTTATTCTCTTTATTTTGACAAAGATTAACTTATTTTCCTCTTAATGTTAAAATTGCTCTGCTTCTGGTACTGGTAGGATGTTAATAAGAAAGTTAAATATAACCTGAAGAAATCAGAAGCGCATGTCTGTTTTATTGCATTATCAGCACTGTGGGTGATTTCTGAGTTACTAGGGCAATCAAAAAACATTTAGCAACCTGTTTACTTCCCTGAGTCTATATTGAAGATTATAAACTCAATAACAAAGGCCCTATCTTTCTTTACCATCCTATTTCTAGCACCTCAAACAATGCTTGATATATGATTAGCTAAAGAAATAAGCTTTGTAGATATTTTTTCAAAACATCCAAAAATTTTACCAAGGAAATATTATATGCTTAGGCCTTATTATAATTCATGTAGGAATATTTTTAAAGCAATTTTTATAATTTTAAAAGAAATAATTTGTTATGTTAATTGGGAGACTTTTTATGAATATGAGACAATGGGTGAAAAATATAAAAGAAAAACTATGTCATTCTGGCTGTGAATGCTGATGGACCTTAGTAGTTAAACTGTGATCTGTGGACTGGCAATGTCAACATCACCTAGGAGGTTGTTAGAAATGCAGACTCTCAGGCCCATCCCAAACATGTAGAAATAGAATACTTGAGTGTCTTTATGTGAGTTAATATTTAAGAAACATTCCTGACAGATATCAAATAATAGAGATATTCAAAGGGGGGCAAGGAGAATAAGAAGGAACTCAGTGAAGTCACCCAAGTCTATAATCATGAAGAATAACAGACATGTTCCTGAACGCTAAGAACTTCCTAAACATAAACTGAAATTGTTTAAAATTTCTGGTTTTTCCTATATTTGATTTACATTAAACTAAACAGTTTATTTATATTCATTAGAAATAAAAGAAAAAAGTTATCTTTGCTGCATACTTTCAATGCTTGGACCATGGATTATAATATCCTGCATACCACCTTATCTGAAACTTTTAAATTGATGTAAAAAGCAATTAGACACCATTTAGGATTTCATTAAATGAATGGTGTAATTAGTTGATGTGAAATTAATGAAGAAGCAACAATGTACAAGAAGAGGATTGATGGCCTGAAGGTTGGTACACATACGTGAGGAGCTCCAAGTCTCCTGACACTATTAACTGCCCATTAATCTTTCATGAGCATATACTAGATGCATGTAGCTTTACATTTCTATTTGTTCATTCTTTTGAGGCACTAGAATCACAACAGTTTGAAAAAGGCATAAAAAACAGATCAAATCATAGCAGTTAAGTGTAATTTTTGGAATGACCCTATTTCTATACTTATCTTCTAACAGACTGAACGATTTTCACAAATGACCTTAACACTGATGGCCATTTAAGAAACCTCTGACCACTGGTTTTTAAGACAGCACAACTTGTTAAAAATAATTTAACCAATAATTGGTTAAATATAATTGATGGTATTTTAGCTCCATATTGTGATGACTCAGAACTTCATAAAGCCAATATCAACTATACATGTTAATCTGAATAATAATAAACAGATAACACAAAATCAAGACTAACCCAAAATCCCTTTGTATTTTTCATTGAAATGCAGTGAATGGTTTCTCAAATCTGACTTGTCTTTCCAGTTTGCTTCTGTAAAGTAGTATTAAAGTAAAATTTTAATTTTTAATAGATATAACATGATAGCTGGGTACTTATGGGAAATATATATAAGGAATGCCTGACTACATAGAAAGGAGATGTTAACTTAGGATGTAAATGTTTTATTATTAAAATAACAATTGTAGTAATTTTACATTAAGTTTTTGTATTTTATGATACAAGTAATCTCTAATAAAAGATTTTGGCTGATAGGAATCACACTGATTCTGCAAGGATGTTAATCTTGGGATGATATAATTCCTGTATATGCTTTAAATTTAGGAAGAAAATGATTCATAATAAAGATATTTTTAAACAAGGTGTCTCAAACATTAATGCTTCATGTTTCCTCATTTATTATATGAGCTTTTTTTCAGAATATGGTTTTTAAAATTTAACTATTGTCATTATAAATGAAGATTGTTTTAATTTATTATAGCTTCTCTCTATACAGAGTTTATAACAGATAATGTTGGGGTTTGGAGCATTTTTTAAAGAGTATATTTGCTTTGGTGCCCTGCTCTCAATCTTTGTTATTATACAATTAATATCACTACTTAATTGCTTATTTTACATTGAAATGGAATTGTACGTAACCTCTGGCATTTAACCATCTGCTATATTGTACTGAAAGATCAAGTATTAACTTTCTAAGATTTATCAAGCAATCTTCCTTGTTTTAGTTGATATTAAATTGTCTTATAATACCATGATAACCAAAATAATGTCACTGATTAACTATGAAGCATCTAATTAAGAAACTAAGTCAAAAAGTAAGATCATTTTAATATGAATACTTTTTTAAGCAAAACTGAATGAAAAACGAATTGAGCAGGGCATTACAAATTATCTTCCCCTTTTGCTTTAATATTTATAAATTTAAAATTCAATGGCTTTTTATTTTGAAAAACTAGTGTGGAATCTTCTACATAACCCAATCCTGGTGATGCTACAGAAGAGGAAGTCTCTGGTATCCCAGAATCTAACAATTAAGAAAAAAGGAACCCCTTAGGAAACAGAATGTGCAGAAGATAAGTAGCAGCTTAGAAAAAGAGATGTTACTAATGAAAAAGGGGATGTAAAAATTCCCATTGTTTTGTATCACCTTGCTTACATCATTGTCTAATGATAGGCTAAGAAAGCAGCAATGCCAGACTGAGACAGCCAGGTTGACAGGGAAACATCAGGACATTCCTGGATCCCAACAGCTCTATAACAGGTCTAGATGAGCTGGAGCGACCTTAGAATTTGCTCTTCTGCATTCTCCATGGGTTGTAGCTATGAAAGAACTAACTGTGGTAGCTGCACTCTTTGGGTCCCCATATGAGTTTTCATATAGGCTGTAATTTGGAATATACCAGCAGAAAAAGGAAGGGAGTGCTGGCTTTTGTCTATCTCCTACTGGTCAAACATTTACCTATTGGAAATTAACTCTCCACACATTTTGAGGTTCCATTACCTGGCCTTTGCAGGTAATGGAACCTCAAAATGTGTGGAGAGTTAATTTACACACACACACACACACACACACACATGTTAAATACATATATTAAAATACATATACACATGTGTGTATATGTGGGGTGTGTGTGTGTGTGTGTGTGTGTGTGTGTGTATACATCTCCCAGATATATATACATATATTTCCCAGGCCTTTGGGTGTGTTATTTCCCTTGAGTGAAGAAATCACTGGAAAAGTTGGAAACTAATGGTATATATAGATGGTCCATTTTAAGCAGCTAAGCAGCATGGCTGTAAAGACTTCCACCATGGAGGCAGCTGAGATGAGGAAATTAGTCAAGGGATTCAGAAATTCTGAGGCCAAGAGGATATGGTTAGGTGAATGAGTCGAGTATAATACAGACAGTAGGCTGAATTAAAAGACCAGCCAAAGCAAGAATTCAAACAAATGGCAATAAATATACTGAGAAAAGTAAGAGAAAATTGGAAACATAAATCAGAAACAAGCACGTATAAAAATGAACAAATGGGAGATACTAATTAAAAGTATAATGCCAAATGAGAGAAAATAAATGGATGTGTTAGAAAAGCTCAAGAGATAATGACTCAGATGAATATCAAGTCAAATAGCTAAACAGAAAAGGATAAATAAAATAAACTCCCTGGACTCATCTCCATGACCCTGGAAGTGCCCAAAATGATGAGGAGAGCCATGTACTACAAAGTTGGTTTTACAATTGGTTACCACGCCATAAGTAGATAACACCAAAAATCAAAGCATTTAGGAAATCAAAAATTCTCAGACAACAGGAAAATGACAGTTAACTTTCAATTAAAAATGTTGAGACACACATGTTTACATGCTATTACATATATACATAGACACATGTTTTATATGCTACTACATACATATAAAAGCACACACATAAGCACAACACATACAATTAATAAATCAGTGTAATTTTTGGGAGTTTGTGCAATAATATATCAGCATATCTCACAAGCTATTGAACCTGTTTATTAAACATTAGATAGCTATTATCATTATAAAGATAGAAACCAGTTATCTTGTTATTCTGCTTAACCACAGAATTGGAGAAAATGGTCTAAAATTTAAAAATATGCAAATGTAAAAAGTGTAATTCATTAAGCATCATGTTAACTTTAGAACATCAACATGATTGACAAACAAATTGCACAATTTAACAAAGTTGGATTTAGTCATCATAAAATTGGGACAGTTAATTCTGATTGCAACATATTTCATTGGAAAAAAAATACCTAACCATTAAACCACCAGGTATATGTTAATTTAGGTGTATATGATACAAACCAGAAGCCCAAAAGCCATAAATTATAAGGAACCTAGTGCGCACAGATGGAATAAAAATGTCTCAAGATTTTATAAATTTGTTGACTGGTTTTCCTGGAACTTTTTATCAAGATCTGAGGAAAGATCAGTTTAATAAACAAATAAATAAACAAAAATAAAGCTAAGATAATTTAACAAGGATTCTTCAGCAAAAAAAAAAAAAAATACATAATGGATACCACATGTGAAAAATGCTCAACTTCACCAGAAAGCAATAAATAAATAAATAAATAAGCAAGCAAACAAACAAACAAATAAATAAATAAATGAAGCATGATGAGATGCCCTCTTTCACTTACAAATTAGCAATCAGAGTAAAAGTGGGCTGAGATGGGCACTTTGATACAGTGCTTAAAGAAGTATAAATTGCTATGAACTTTCTGAATGGCAATTTGACAATCAAGTACCTGAGAACGCTTCATTATATTTGCTGTAGTAATTTTACATCTTACATGAGGAAATAACTCTAAATAAAACCTTATGAATAAAGGCATGTGTTGTGAAGTTATTTATAATAGTGACATCAATCAAAATGTCCAACAAGAATGTTTAACTCAATTGTTATACTCACATGATGAATGTTATTCAGAGGCAGTTATAATACCTGAATATACTTATGATAAAATTAACAATAACAGAAAATTATATAAAAATATGATCTCAGCTATGAACAAACATGCCCACACAGTCCTGGCAGAAACAAATACAGACTCTCTCTGCAGAAAGGTATCCTCAACTCAGACTTTTTAGTCTCCCAGAAATGAATTCAATAAAATATGAACTAAAAAAGAATTAGAAAATAGAAGCACTAACCAGCAACTATGAGTAAGAGTATTTCAGATACAATTTCCATATATAAAGGGTAAAAATACTTTTAGTACCTTTGAACAAACAACAGAGGAAAGAAATGATGACCAGCAAATAAGAAACTATTAAAAATTATAAGAAAATTTTGATAAAAATTCAAATATAACCTCTTGAGGAAAAATATATGTGCTATATATATTACATAAATAATGCAAAATAAAACTGCATGCATTTCTAAAGATTGCTAAAGAATTAATAACTAGATGATAGAGCTGAATTTTACTTTTTCTCTCAGGGTAGCTCTTTGTTTCAACAATCTACATTATTCATACTTAAATTTGAAAGCAGAGAAATGGATTCTGTAAATATCCACTTAAATAGGATTTGCTAAATTTGGACTCATATAAAGATATTCTGAAATACTACTTTCTTTGGTCCTAATGATCTTATTTCAGAACTGACTGAGAAGATATTAGTGACCTGTACTAATGTATTCTCATTGCCTGGGGCCTTGTTTTGAATCAATATGGGTGTCAAAATTGATTATGTCAAAAAAAAGCCTTTAAAGGAGTTCATTGTAACCTTCACATGGAATGTTGAAAGTTCACAATATAATTCTTGTAAACCACTAAAATTGTAGGGTTGGAATATAAAGAAGAGATCTTCAGTGTAAGCAATAGCCTCTGATCCAGTTGTTCCTTCAATTTTGAAATGAAGATCTCTGAACTACAACATGTCATGTCGGTAACAAGTGTGTCTTCAATTTTCACATGTTCAGTAGGAAACTTAGATGAAGTATTCAAATGATTTAGAACAATCTTGACCCATTGTATTAGACTCTCAGAAATAATGAACAGCACCTTCTGAAGCTAAAGACAGAATTAATTCTGATTTCTGTAATGGAAAGAAACTGAAGTCAGAAAAAAACCCTAACTTATTGAATATATCCTATGTGTTTACCTCTACGACAACCTTAAAGGTAATATTGTTCCACATATTAGAAAACCAAGACTTTGAGGCTGAATAATGTAATAAGTCACAGAGAACTGTACATTGTGACCCTAATACAGGACTGTGTGACTTTAAACCCTGTCTCCTTTTATAGAATACACTTTCTTACAACTTTTAATACAATTCACAAGCCTTTTCTAATCAATTAAAAAAAAACAACTATATAGTGAATTTCATTTTCTTCTTATCTGCTTTTCATGTTTTAAGATCACATTTACTTTGCTTCTATATTTTATTTGTTTTATTTTTAGTTTTACAATGAATTTTACCAAAATTTCCAAAGAACAGACCACTGCAGTTATATAAAATCTTCAGATATTAGAAAAAAAGTAAATGCTTCCCAACTAATTTGAAAATATCAATATAATATTTATATCAAAACTAATGATTAGAGTAAAATAAAGTTGTACATCAATCTCATGCATGTAAATACATGGAAAATAATAAAAAAATAAACAGATCAAATTGAATTTATCTGAGAAATTCAAGGGTAGTTTTACATTAGCAAAACTAAAAATAAAGGCATAGCATAATCTAAATTAAGGTACAAACTCATTTAATAAATGTCAACTTTAATTTGGGACAAAATTCAAGGAAACCTAAACAAATAATGAAATTGACTTAATCAGATAAGATGGTAAGTAGAAAAACAGCTTATAGTAAGCATATTTCTTACTAGAAAAAACACCACATTACATTTAAAAATCATAACCAGTGAAGTTCAGTCCAATAGTACTACTTTTATTACATATTTTACTGGATATTCTAGCCATAATATTAAGGCTAGACTATATTAATTAAATTAATTAAAAGTATAATTATTTGAAAAGAAAAAATAAAATTATCATTATCCACAATGTAATTATAAAATATCAAAGTCTCTGAACAAGGAATGTTATTGCTAAAATTCCTTTTTTTAGGAATACTTGAATATTTGATAGAAACACATGATCAAAGATTATCATTTTAGCATTGTTTATAGTAGTTAAAAATTGAGAAATATGTAAATGTTAGTTAATAAGGCATTCATTTGGCAAGTAACATTAAATTATATATTGGGTCAAATTTATTCAATACAAAATTTTATGTTGGGCCAGTAAAATCAAGTTAAGAAATTAAATGAGCAGGTTTCTTGCAAAATATTGTAAGGCTATATTATCTCATTTTTAAATGCATTCATGTGTGTGTGTGAGTGTGTGCATATGTATATGATGCAGAATAATATAAAATAACATTAATATAAAATATTCACCTAAAACAATAATATTAAAGGGATTGTTATTATCTTCTGAGGGTAAGAAAGAAGAAATATAGATGATCAAAATCATTGGTAGGAGTATAAAATGGTACAATTTTCTTTGAAAAATTATTTGATAGTAGCCATAAAAATTAAAAAGCATATACCATTTTAGCAGCAAATATATGTCTAGAATATTTTCCTACACATATGCAGAAAGACATATGCAAAAAGATACTCAGTATCACCACTGGTAAGAGTGAACAATAAAATGCTTATAAGTTGGGGGATAGTTAAATACATTAAATAATATTTAGCAGCAATTATAAATATGATGTAGCTCCAAATACACTAATATAAAAGATTATCCAAATACCTAAGTTATGAAGAAAAAACAAGCACATAAAGCATAACCTTAGTTGTATTAAAAATGTTAACTAAAATTGTATATATTCACATATGCTATTGATTTTCATGCGTAAGGAAACACTATCATTAGCAGTGTTTACTGTTGAAAGGATAAATTGGATTGAGAGAGAATAAAGTAGTTCTATGACTCTTTCTATTAAATTTTGTATTGTTTACCTTTATTCACTAGCATTTACTCTTATATTATTTGGGGAACTAAAAATAATTAACCAAACTAAAATTGCAATATAATCTCAAAGGGAATAAAATATATATATATATATTCAATGGTAGGTAGCTGAGTTTTTATTGCTTGCTGAGTGCATATACATACTTTTAAGCACCTCTTCTTCCATGAATTCAAATGTGTCATCTCCATTTTTTAAATATACTGTTCATTTATTTTAACCTAGTCTCTCAACATTGTGGCACTTCCATTTGACACTAATCCCCTCCATGTATGTTATTCTTGTATCTTCTTAAGCTTAAGAAGATACAAGGAGACACAGAAGAAAGAAGGTGAAAGGCAGGTATCAAGACCTATGCAGAGTCTGATATTTTACCCTACTAGAGGCCACAATATCTCTGGGTCAGAGAAAAAGAACTTTATTACTTACAACAAAACAATAACAAGTGTATTAGTATTCCCTTGTGTCATTTCCCTAGGCTCAACTTCCCCAATATAAATCTATTATACATGGTCAGTTAGCATGCCTGACACTATTTCTATGTGCCAAGTTTTTTACAAAAACATGTTTGAAAAGTCACTCAGAACAAAAAAAGTCAATGCTTGTGCATGCAAAACAGACATGCCCAAATACAAAACATCAAAAAACATACTAAAGTCATTTTGATGAGTTGCTGAGAGCTGCAAGGATTTGTCATGTCACTGAACTGTACAGGCACGTTTCTCATTAGTTTATATCTTGTACTATTTAATTGGGTGAACTCTGATAGTATCTTAACAGATGTTTAAAAATACACAGAGAAGGAAACTAATTATGGAAACTCTGAAGAGATGGGTGGGAGAAAAGTTTACTGAAATTTAAGATGAAGGACAATCCACTTCTAGTAGAAATAATCAAATATAATATATATATTATAGTCAAATATTTTATACATATACATATGCATTCATACATGTACACATACACATATATACATACATATATGGCAATACTCCTAACTAGAAGTATACTTGGGGAAAATGAATTACCCTGTGTTTTCTGAGACTGAATTAAGAGATCGAGAAAGAAAAAGTTAACTGTAATTTCTTGTCATTATTCCATTCTCCTGGAAATTTAGTTCTTTTCAGGGCTGTGATTAGAAAAAGATACATATTTTCAGTGGAGAATCCTGGCAGACACCATCTTGACCAAGTGATCAAGATTAAAATCACCAATACATCACTACCTATTAACATCATGTACTTCCTAATAGATGCATTGAGAAGGGTACAGCATCACTTCTGTGTTATATTTGCCAAAAATACACACGAAACCAAGAGAATAAATGAGAAAAATAAGCCATATTTTACTTATACTGAGGCATCATAGTATATTATTAAGTCAGTGGCCTGAGGAATCATATCTCTCAGTATACAAACCTTCACAAACTCACTCAGGCCTTGGTTATGTGATTTGGCTTAGTCAATGGCAAATCAGCAAATATGAGGCAAGCAGAGGTTTGATAAGTGCTTGAGCATTAATATTTTTTTTTGGAGAATGCTGCTACTACTATGTACTCCAGTAGACTATTTTGTTAGAGGGGCCAAATAGAGGAGAAAGAGGCACCCCAGACAGCACACAGAGCTAAATAGCAGACATGTGAGGAAGACTCTCTGGGACAATCGAGCCTCAGTCAAGTTACTAGATGACAATGGCTACATGAGAGACCACATACAAGACTAGGAGAAATACCACCCAGCTGATTCCAACTCAAATTGTGGAATTATAAAGAAATAACTTGTGTTTCTCTTAAGCCATAGATATAGATACTATTTAATGTGGCAACTACTCAACTATGTACATAACTTGATGTGCTATTTATTTTGAATAATCGAATGTGGCAAGCGATACTTTTAAAAAAAACAGGTTTGTATAGGCTGTAGTCTAACATAACTAAGAGAAGAATAGCGATCATGGCCTCATAGACGTCCTGTATATGTTAGGGATTTTCTATCCTCTGCTTCTGAATAGTGAAGGTGAAGTGTCTCTAAGTTATGGACTACTTCTTGTAGATGTCTGTAATCAGTAGCAATATGAAGAAAGAACTCAACTCTGTGAACAGGAAATAGTGTCTGTTTGGCTATGCCTACTTACACTAATAGTCACCCTACTTTATTCAGTGTTCTTGCTATAAAAGGCATGATAATTTAATGGAATATTCATAGTTGTTGCTTAAAAATATGACCTCTTGATTGTAACAAAAACAAAAAGTTTCTGTCAAATTTGTATGCTTTGGTCAGTAATTTCTCTCGATTTACAAAATTTCTGCAGTATAATTCCTAACTTCAAGTATTTCCAGTGGTTCAGTCTCTCCTTACAATAACTGTGCATGGTTTTTTTCTGACAGGCTCTGATTCAGGGGAATTAATGAGGTAGGTTTCTTTCAAGAAGCATAGACAGTTCATAGCCTCTGGATACAGCTTTCAGGTATTTAGATAGTTGCTCTTTTAACCTTGTGCCTCTTTTGGTCAATATCAGTCTTCATCAGATATTCTTTGAGGGGAAACCCTTGAATTCCCCTGAAGCCCAGATCTCAGGAAGGAGACCTCAGTTTCTTCTGTTATCAGTCATCCTGTCTCCTAAAGACACAAAGAACTATGCATTGGACGCTTCCCCCAGGCCTTCCAAAATAGATTTCTTCATTATCAAGCACTCTTTTTCTTTCATTTTAAATGTGCTTTTGCTTTGAGAAATGCTACCATGCTGATACAGAAACAGTAAAACGGGGAAAATAAACTGTAAAGTTCTCTTTTTTTTTCTAGATAGTGTTTTAAATGCTGCAGTATTTCAATAAAGAAATCTTCTTTAAAAAATATTTGAGAAGTGAAATATAAACCCAACATTTTTTGCAGATGATGTGATACTGTACATTAAAAAATCCCAAAATATCTATGGATACATTATAATTAAGACGATAACTTAGCAAAGTTGTGAGATACAATGCCAATATACAAAAAAAATATATATATATCGACTGTTTGACAATCAACTAGAAACAAAAAATTTATAAAAGAAATACTAAATGATACTATTCACAGTAGCTTCAAAAATTATCAAATACGAAACCACAATGAAATACTACTACACATTGGAATTTAAAACAAATAAAAATATCAAATATTAGTAAAGTTCTAGAACAACTAGAACTCTCAAACATTGCTGGTTGATACAGACATGATAGAGATAGAGAAAGAGATAAAAATAGAAAGATAGAGATAAAAAGATATATAGATATAGATGTATTCTTAAAGGAAAATAATTTTTAGTTTGAAACCACATATTGCAAAGTTTTTTGGAAGTTCTGAGATAGCTTTGTTATCATCGGCTTACTTTCCATTCCTAAGAAACACAAACACATGTATAAAATAACAACAACAATAAAAAAATCCAGCTTAATTGTTATTTGTAACAAGTACTATTAAAGAATAATATATTGTTAGAATATGATGATATTGAGGCATGGTTTTTTTTCAATTCCTTTATATCCGTGTACATTAAAAACTGCATTGAAACTCATATTATTTTCCATAAAATGGCAAATAGAGAGCATGTCTGCACACAAGGAAATTACAATCTAATGAATTTTAATAGCTAAGTTTATTCAAGTATTAAGCATGAAAAATGTGTTTGTGGCAACATAAATGTTTTTCCTTCACTTATATACATTAGATATAAATTTGCAGACAAATATGCCTCTTCACATATATCAATCAAAATCAATTCCCTTGAAAAGTAAATTTTTGTCATAGTTTCTGTTTTTCATAAAAATATATATGATTGTTAAGAACCTCAATAACTGGTAGCTACCTGACATCTCTCCAAAATTTGGTCCATGGATCTAATTAGAATCTCCTTTTAAAATTAATCATGTGCTTTATCATCTGTTACTATAAAACCTAATTTTGTAGTCACATCTGTTACTGAACATAATACAAGAAATAATAAAATATCCCTATAATAGTAACTGACACATTGAAGGGGACCAACAAGAATTTGATGAATGAGTAAATGTTACTGAGGAAACTATGCAATTATGTTAAGCAAGAACAAAGTAGAAGCACTCAGGAAGTGAATACATATTATTTCATTTAATTTAGTACATATATTTATTTACATTCAGGGAGATGCTTTGTCTTTCAGTATTGGACTTTCTGCTTCTGATGTAAGCCCAGAAATTGTGTATGATAATGTAGATGCTTTGAAATATTTCTAAGTTGGCAAAAATATGAAACTCAGTTCCCATGGCTGAGGCCTTTTCCCATATTCTATCCCCTAAGATAGACTCAGTCCTTTGCCCCTTATTTGATAGAAATATTCACTTTTATAGGCCTTGAAGAACATAAAACTGCATCTATGTCCTGTTACAAAGTTAGAGACATCACAAGATCCTGCTTATAATTCAGGCTTCTCTTTCAGTCTTTACTCTTGCTTTGCCCTCTGCCTTTTAGTTATGTTTGTTTAGTTTAGTTTTTTCTTTTTCTAGGTGCCAAATTCCCTAGTAGGTCTTTCCATGAGAAATGAAATTATATTCATGGTACTAACACCATCATATATATAGCACTATAATATTAAAATAATTCTTTCATCCCAGTTTGATGTACTATAGTCTCCTTAGTATTATGGAGATCTTGAAATTATTCTCAATCCTTCCAAAAAATATACAAGGGAATGGTTTTTCAGTGATATTCTTATTTTTTCTTTGTCTTATGATATTTAAACAGATATATATATATATGTATATATATATACATACACATGTATATATATATACACACATGCATTATATATAATATATATTCCTAATCATATAAAAGTTTATAAAATGAGAATTCATGTTCTCCTATGAGATATAATACTTTTATGTTCGAGCTGTCAAATATTCCTAATTCATTTATTTTTCACTCATGTGCCTCAAAATTCTAGTATCAAGTGACTTCTTTCATATGTTCATGTATTCATGTATTCACTCATTTGTTTATTCAGCAAGTGATTGTTGTGTAATTACAATCTTCTAGGCCCTGAGCTAGTTTCTAGAGATGAGACAGTAAACAATATAGTGCTTAAGATTACATTTTAGTTTTTTATATGTGAATTTCTTCTAGTCTCTAATTAAAATATCAAAAAGAATAAGCTAGCTAAATTATTCATGGGATTCAAGAAGCACCTAATATTTTGGAAAAATCTATATACATTATTTTTTCCATTACTATAATGTATATCATTTATATATGGGAACAAAATGGCCTTGGGCTAGAAAGAAAGATCTCTACATTTTCATTAATAAAAGTGATTTATCTCAGCTTCTATAATCTTAAAAAGATATGTCCATATTTCAACAAAAATTGCAAGGCACATGAAATGGTAACACACTGCAATGAGACAAAGCAATCAATAAAACCAGACTCAGGTGTGACACAGAAGTTGGCATTACCTCACTAAGACTTTCAAATACCTATATTTAATATGTTAAAAATCATTATGGAAAAAGAAAACAACTTGAAAAATCAGGTGTGTAATTTCAGCAAACTGATGTAAACTATAAGAAAAATGTAGTGAAATGGCAAAAATGAAAAATACAGTAAAAAGCAATGAAGTATATATTCAATAAACTCATCAGCAGACTCAACAGAGCTAAGTAAAGAATGAGGAAGCTTATCTCCTAAGAACAGAAACAAGGCAAGAATAAACTTCTTCACTAGTTTTGAAAGTTCTAGTCAGTGAAATAAGACAAAAAAAAAAAAAAAAGAAAGAAAGAAAGAAAGAAAAGGCATACAGAATAAAAATGATGATGGAAATCTCCATGAACATAAAACTAATATTTACATATAAATTCCAAAAGACTCTATAAAAAGCCCTTAGTTCTGATAAAGGCATTTAGAAATACCTTAGGGTTCTAAGTCAATATAAAAATAGATTTAGAAAATGAAAAAATGAATAAGCACATTGTAGAATACCTGTTCAGCGAAATATTACTCAGAAATTATAAAATATATAACAAATAGGCAATTGAAAAGAACTGGAGATGAGAAAGCTTTGACTCCAACAGCCCTCTCTCATTACAAGAGCTACTAATAAAGCAAAGATGCATAGAAACATAACATATCCTGAGTCATAGTGCCTGGTTCCTGCTCTAACTAGAAAAATTAGCAGCGTCTAACCCAACACTAGATCTGAATTATTTAAACCCTACCCATAGTTAAATAGAAACCAATGGAGTAGAAAAATATTGATTTTTAAAAACTAATGTTCCTGTAGAATGAAGGAATGTGTATAATTTTAATTAAATTCCATAGCTCTTGGATAATGTATTTACTATATGTCTATTCAAGTATTATTTATTATGTATTATGTCTCCAGTATTTTGTAATTTTTGAGAATACAACAGTAAATAAGACAATACAATTTCTCATATTTGCAAGCTTCCCATCTGATTAGCAAGACATGTTCTAAGTTTCTCTCAATCTCTCTTTCTGTCTCACACACACACGCACACATACACACATACACACATGCATGTGTGCACAAGATGATACTTTTTAAATTCATCCTATGAATTTTATGTATTCCAAAACTCCAATCAAAATTTTATCTTCTTCAGCAATTGTTTTGATCTCGCATCTACTGAACCTTCTTAAATTCCTACATGCCCCATAGAGATGGACAAATAGAAATGAAAGCACACAGCTCCCTTTTCATTGCCTAATGAAGTCTACATATCCAATAACCAGAGGTTTTTAGGAAGAGACTTCAGGTGCAGCTGTTAAGTCCATTTCAGGGCTGGCTGTTGAATGAAACAGTAAGGATGAAGTTCAAACTCAACACTGGAAAAGATAACTGATTTTCATTATTTCATCAAAAGGCAAACAAAGTGAGATTTGTTTATTAATAAGCCATATGTTTGATCTCCTTTCAACTTGAGCTACAAAATATTTCTAGGTCTTAATGAAACCAGTTTAATAATATTAAACAAAACCTCACTTGAAAAATATGATTTTATAAAATTCTGCAATTTTTGGAAATTAGATATAGCTGCTGTATATAGTGTGTGTGTGTGTGTGTGTGTGTGTGTAGAAATAATAAAGAATAGTGTAACTTTCCAACTCTTTAATTTTTTTCTCTAACAAAAAGAAAGCTGACACACAAGCTCCTCCTGCTTGTAGCCTATATGACTAATACTGAGCTTTCAGCATCCCTGAAAAATCAAAACTATTTTTAGTTTCCTACATTGAATTATGTATTTTTTAGAAAGTAATTTCAAAGTCTCAATAGAAAAACAAAAATGTTCTGAATTTTATAAGGTTTATAAGATAATTGGGCCCAGCAATGAAACATCTTGTGGGTAGAATTAAGATTCCAAATTTCTTGGTTGTTGCCTAAAATATGCCTAATTGACAGCATCTTAGCAGAACACAAACCTTTTAATTTAATGTACAATTTAACCCAATATTTGAAAATTTCTATTTTTTTCCAAAACATTACTAAAGATAAATAATGTCTTGAGTTCAATATGAATATATAAAGTTGATCTCAAAATATACAGCATATCTGAGAATCTAATGGAAGTTAATCTGATTTGTCACTCAATATAAGATATCCTTCCACACAATTCTTCAAGATGGCTTTCCACCTGAATAAGCTCCTTACTCGCCCTTGCCTTTCAAAGTAGCATCTGCCCCAAATATTTGGGATTATCTACCTCCTACCTCCCTGATACACAGTCACTTTCTTTGATTTGGTCCTATTCATTTCCGTACTTGTACCATGCATCTGGATACTGCCTTTCTACTAGTATTTTTCAAGATGGTATATTATTTGAACTCTGCGTGGCTTTGATTTTAAATCAATGCTGCACTTGTTTCTTGCATCACGCTCAGATTCATGCTCTGCAGCCTGAGTACAAAATCTGCTTCACAAATGCAAGCCTTCAAGGTCCCCAAAATAATGATCCAGTTTCTTCTTGGCTTTTAAAAACTTGATTAAACAGTTATTGTGTCTTAACTTAATCCTTTCTTCTATAGTCAAAACATCTGCAGTAACTTCAATGATTATTCATAGGCCACACAATGTAATGCAATAATTTCAATCTGTAATCACAGTATGTCTAGAAATCATTCAGATTCCTTTACTCATTGTTCAGGAGGGAGTGGTTAGGAGGTGGAGTGGCTTTGTTGAAAGCCAGAATGTATGTGGCTTTGGGTCTCACATCTCTACCTCAAGCATAGTTTGAATAACTCTAATAGAATTTGTTTTACATAAAACAAACCCATCAGACATCTTTGAAGATTTTATTAAACAAATAATTTTGCCATTAAAGATTTTCAAACCACCAGTATAAATATTAAAAGAATGAATTTTGCATTCTAACCAACTTTAAAATTCAACTCAATACCTCTTAACTATATTACTTTTTTTTATAAGTAAATAGACACACAAAATTTTCAACTGTAAAATGGGGGAAGCAATCTACAATCTATAATTTTGAGGGAATAGGTAATGGATTTATGTTTCCAAAACACTGAAAAAAAAAACCCTTTAATAATAAATGCTTGAAATATGATTACTTGAAATACTAATATTGGCTATAATAAAATATGAGTGTCATATTTACCCTCATGCTACAAAAAAATTGTAAAATTAGACAAGATATAAGCAGCAGCATATCATGCAGTGCTTTGATCATTCAAAGAAGTGAAATACATTAGGAGGGCTGCACACTCGCCCCAATTTTATAACTGGGGAATTTTTCAAATGTCAGCAAAGGGAAGTGGAACCCAAATAAAAAGCAGTAGTTTCACCAGTTGGAGGAAAAGAAATCAGTATTCATGACTGATGGCTGAGATGGCTGGAATTTTGGAGATAAAGTTATTAGAATGTAGGGATATTCACAAAGAAAGAATTCCATATGTGGGCTCCTTAGTTCTTCTTGACTCTGGCCAAATACTAATCTAACAGAGCAAAAGTTTATGGTGGAGAACACAACAGAAAGGCTAAAGCTGAGCAGAAATGACAGAGGTTGCAAAATGGTAGGACCCTTTGAAGTTTTGAAAAGAGCGCAGTTAATTTTGAAACTGAAGTTGATTTGAGGAAGTTCCAAAGATAACACAGATGTTGGAAGTAGCAGACAAGGGATTGAAGTAGTGGTTATAAATATGCATGAAAAATTCAAGAAAAATTGAACATAAATCATTGAACATATAAAGAATCTTAGAGAAAAAAAAAAGGAAAGCTATAACAAAGACAAAAAGAAAAATTATAAATGTCAAAATACAATATCTAAAATTAAAAATCCACTGGGTTATCCTAACATCAGATGGTATGGTGTCAATTAACCAAACTCCAGGGCAATAGAGACTATCCTATTACATGGAGAAGAAAAATAAGTTAAAGAAATCAACATAGCCTCATTGACCTGGATGAAAATATTTAGTAGTAGAATATACATAATTGGAGTCATAAAAAGCAAAAATATTTAGGACAAGAAAATTAGATTTCTAAGTTTGCTGAGAAATATTAACATACATATTTAATATGTCACACAGATCCCAAGCAGGATAAATACATACATACATATATATACACAGGCAAATACAAGCAGACACATCATAGTCAAATTGTGGAAACCAAACATAAAGAGAGAGTCATAAAAGAAGACAAACTGAAATATTATATAGATTTAGATGTGTATGAGAATGGTAGACATGAATAACTGTTGACTTTTTATCAGAAACAACACCATAAAGAAATGGAATAACAGCTTTAAAGTGCTAAAAGAAGAAAAACATGTCAACTAGAATCCTATATCCAGTGAAATTATCTTTCAAAAATGGAGGTGAAATAAAGGGTTTAAAAATAGAATAATAGCTGAGAGAAATTATTGCCATAGCCCCACCCTCAAAGAAATATTAAAAACATCATTACGGCAGAAGAGAAATCATACCCAAATGGAAATGTAGGCTCACATGATGTAAAAATTCTAAAAATAACAAATAAATTGGTAACTAGAATATTTTTTCTTCTTAATTAATATAAAAAACAGACAGTTGTCTATTTATAGCAAAATAACGACATGTATAAAAAGATTTATAGAATATATTAAAGGAAATATATGACAATAGAACAAAAGTTGAATTGAATAAGTGAATATATACTGTTGTAAGTTTCTTAAATTTTACATGAAGTGTTACAGTAACTTAAAGTTAGTGATAAATTAATGATGTGCATTATTAATGTTCTAGCTAACAATAAACATACAAAATAAACAGATTTGGCTAATACGTTAGTAAAGGAGATAAAACAGAATAGTAAAAAATACTTAATTTATAAACAAGAAAGCAAGAAATATTTAATAGAGAACCAAAGACCATACAGGACATTTTCTCAGTAATCTACAGAAGTTATTTTTGTAAAATGTAATATATATGTATGTATATAGGAGGTTAGATTAGGATTATCAACCAATTTAATTTAATCAATCTTATAGATTATTTGACCTACAATAGCAGAATATCCCCTTTTTTTTTCCAGTGCACATACAATATTCACCAAGATAGGCCATATGCTGGGCTATAAATTAAGTTTGAATACATTTTGAAGGGATAAAAATATACAGTATATATCCTTTGAGACAAAATGGAATTGAATTGAAATAAATAAAAAATAAGATATCTGAAAAATCCCCCAATACTTGAAAATTAAGAAACATTTATAAATAATCCATGAGTCAGAAAAGATCTATCCCTACTTTATACCATGGGCAAAAAATAATTTGATGTAGCTTATAGACTTAAATGAAAGGGCTAAGATTACAAAACTTCTAGGGAAAATAACTATGATAGGCAGAAATTTTTTTTACAGGGGAGAGAAAGGAATACCCATAAAGGTAACTATTAATAAATTTGAATCCATTGAAATTCAAAGCTTCTTCTCAGGAAAGATACCATTAAGAAAATGAAAAGACAAGACACAGACTGAAAAAAAAAATGTTTTCAATACATATAGCTGACAAAGGGCTTATATTGACATATTTAAGCATCAAAGAAATACACATTTAAACTGCAGAAACATGGTATCATCATATCATTATATACCCACTACATATGCACTAAAATACCTAAAATGTAAAGACTGACAGGACCAAATGCTCACAGTGATATGAAACAAAGGGAACTCTTACACATATCTTGTGTGAGTATAAAATGTTGTGATCATTTGGGAAAACCACTTGCCAGTGACTCATAAATGTAAAAGTATGCTTAACCTATATGTATGAGGCAATGATTTCATTACAAGATATTAAGCTAAGAAATTTAATGAAAATGTAGTCCATATAAAGACTTTAACAAAAATCTTTATAGCAGTTCTATTCATCATAGACTCAAACTGAGAACAGTATATCAATGGAAAATTTATAAACACATTATCATATATTTAAATGAAGACATACTACTTAAAAATGAATGGAATAAAGAGGAATAAACTAATGGAATATTAATAAGCAATAAAATATATCATGGTAATATCAAAGATATTATTTCAAATCTAAAAAGCCAGATACAAAAGAGCACCTATTGTATAATACATTTATACAAAGTTCTGGAACAGACAAAACTAACCTTTGGTGATAGAAATCTGAACAATGGTTGCTTCCAAGAGTCTAGGCTATAAACTGTGATAGGACAGGAGGCTATTTTTCTGAGTGTAGTAATGTTCCATATCTTGATAGATTTCTGGGTGACACAAGTGTTTGAATTTGTCGAAACTTGTTAAACTGTATACCTAAACCTTGTACTGTATGAATACTAGATGATGATGATCAGGAGGAGGAGGAGTAGGATGATGGTGATAATGACTTTCTTCTCTCTCCCCTTCAATTTCCTGGCCGCCACCTTCCAAACCTTCATTAACGCTATTTTATTTTTGTGCCTATTCAAATGTGACCTAGAGCCTGATGTCTTTTCAACGATTAATCATTCTTCTTTCTCCCAGAAATATGATTATAAATTTAGAAGTATTACTTATGTAATATTTATCTCTTAGCTTAATATAATGTTTTATTTTGAGAAATATAAGAATATATGCAAGTGGATATGTTTCTTTGACCTCAACCAAAATGTTTCACTTTTATTCTTATTGTTTAAAGTGATTTTTTTAAAAAAAAAAGCAAGTAAAACCACTTTGACATTTGGATCATGTTTTGAACTCACAAGAGAAAATAAGTCTCATAACATAATGGTAATATGTTGGTTTTAATAGAAAATGCTATTATGGTGTTAGAGTTCTATATTATTTACAGTACTTGTGAAATGACTGTTTTATTGTTTATTTTATAATATCTATCAATCAAGTCTACTCTAAAAGTGGGAAGATTCTCTGTACCAATCACATTCATATGACTGTACCAGGAGGCCAGGATTTGAGCCCCTGCTTTGTAATGGAGAAAGAGATGCATATTATAAATGGAGAGTTCCTGTGTATACATTTTATATATACACAGAAACACACAAACACTAAAAAAATAATTTATAAAGCTAAATGTAGCTAAAAATAAAGCATTGAAAACAAATGTAAAAACATGATAATTTATTTTAAGTATGTTAGAAATTTAAGTAATTCGGATTAAGTTCAAAAGGTACAACTCAACAAAATATTGTATGAAATATTATATAAAAAATATTCACTTACAATAATCTCTCCCTGGTGTAAGGACAAATACATAAAAATTAGAAAAAGAAATTTAATTTTACCTGGTGAATAAAAGGGAGATGCTCCCCTCATCTTATTTCTTACAGCACTTGCTTTAGAAAATGGTAATTGTGTACTTTTCTCTGCCCCTTTGAGATATCTGCATATCTTTTTTAAAAGGGGGGAGTCAGGTAGGGGTAATGGGGGTCAAATATAGTGACAGAAGGAAAATTAACTTTGGGTGGTGAACACACAAAGCAATAAACATATGACATATTGAATTGTACACTTGAAACCTATATGATTTGATTAACCAATGTAACCCCAATAATTTTAATTAAAAAAAAAAAAGCCAAATAAATATCTTGTTAGATTTACAACCCAGGATTACTTTTCTCAAGAATTTGGGAAACATTTTTTAAAATGTAATTTCTGGGGAAAATAGTGCCCCTATCTCCCAGTCTCTCTAACTTCAGCTGACACCTGGCTCCAAACCTACCTCCTTTTACAGATATAAGAAATTTATTTTTCTTTTGGATAAAGGCAATTAGCAAACACAGATGGCTACCCCAATTATCATGTGAAGTTAGGATGAACTATGTGTGAGAAATTATGCTGTGAAGACATTTTACCTGAGGACCAGTTATTGTTTATCCTGAAAAATCTGTGCAATAAGTTGTATTTGCTTGACTATGTAAAAGGGTGAAATTTCTTTTTGTCTTAGCAATCTCTTTAGCAGATTGCCTGAGATGAGCATCACATCTGGTTTAATGCTTATTCAGTAATAAAATTGTTTTCCTCTTGTGCTACTTTTATGGAGAAGTTTTCTGGGTTGGCAAGATATTTTGCTTTTAATTATGTTACTCTGACACTCTCCACCCCAGCTTTTTGTACTTCCTGCAGGTTTGAGGGGCTATGGTTATTCCACAGAGCTGGAGTTTATATGTATAATGTCCAGAGACAAGTTGACATTTTCTGTAAACCTTTCAGTTCCAACCCAGATTCCCAGGGAAGGATTGATGCCTCGCAAAATGTGTTTACAAAATGACTATTCTCTTTATTTTACAAAGAAAAAAGAAATGAAGTTTCAGGACAGTTAAATATCTTGAAGCAGAATTAAATATATACATTTAGTTAACAATACTATAGATACTTTGAAACTTCATGGGAACAGAATCAAATACTGAACTTAACATAGTCTCTATATTTTTCTATGGTTTGACACAATCCATTAAGAATTTTTAAAATATTTCTATAAAAGCAGTTCGGTGTGTCTCTAAATGTTATGATTCTTTATTAAACCAAATGTGATTATTTTCTCATAATTTAAGTTATGGAGTCTTTCAATGTGACACAAATTAATATAATCATCTGATTCTGAGGTTTTTTCATCTGAAGTTAGAATTTATTTAGTGAAAAAATTATGTAATGATAGTATTGCTTCAGAGACCATTGCAGGTAATTTTTATTCTTTGTCTGAGAGTATTCCTAGGAAGGATTAAACTTGGTTTGCCAAAAGTCATATAAGATAGAACATTAACTATAAGGTCATATTCACAAGCATCCATGACCTGTTTCAGTAGACATCAAAAAATGATATGAATTCTAAAATTGTGTACTTTAATAAGGCCTTTGAAAAAATCTCTTTTAGGTTGTGTGGGAAGTCTAGGGCTTAGCATTTTTCAATTATATGACAAAAAAGGAAACTGCATCAAATTTATAGAAATAATTTTTTCTGGACTTGGTTTACAAAATGTTTCTCTTTATCACCTCTTCCAAGGTATTTGAAGTCTATGAATGGAAATATCATCGAGCTAATGATTATAATTTGTATCCATAGCTGGCCTAATCCCATAGCAATTATATCAGCGAATTCAAATTCAGAAAAGTCATGTACCTGTTCTGTCTTTACCGCTAAGCATTATTGTGACCCTGTAAAAGTAATTTCAGTTCATGTATTTTATTACTTCATGTGTAAAATAAAAGCATTGTACCAGAAGTGCTTTCAAAGGGTATGTTTTTAATGTATTCTTGAGATGCCATTCCAAATTAGTAAAAGATCAAATAGGGAGAAATAACATCTTATAGTGATGAAAACAGAAACACAAACTATATCATGATGATTCTGTTCAAGTGACATTCCTGGCTAATCAAAGGAAAGTAAATTTTCCTTATGATTGCTTTTCTTTCATGGAATCTGCTCAGATGTTAATCTAGGAAAGAAATTATGAGTCGACATTTTTCTTTTTCATATTTGACCTCTGATAAGTTTCTTTTTCCTTAATTTCCCTAAAGAAAAAGTCACTGAATTTATAAGTTAACATGAGGACATGTACAATTAAATGTGCTTTTCCATTTTCAATGACCTTTCCCCAGCGAGTGCACTGAAGTGCACTGCCTATGATACTCCAGAACTGCTCAGGAGAGTTAGTGCATCCAGGAATTTTGGAAAGGTCATATATTTTATTGCTATTCATTTGACAGGTTTTTGTTTCTTATTGTGAATCTGCTTCAAAAAACTCATTGTTGTTAGTAGATAGTTAATCAATAGCCTCATTCATACAGCTTGGATCTTCAGATCCAATTATTTACCATTGTAATTAAAATTATTTTACCATTTGGGAAAGTTATATCTCACGTTAAGGATGAGAATTCCAATAAAGCAAGACAAGTCATGAAGCTACCAAAAAATTGAAACAAGTCAAGTCAACCATGAGTGAATCTAATTCTTTTTCTATTTTGACTATACTTCTTTCTACTTAATCAACTGCTTGAGTTATTTATAATTTTAAAGATAAATATATAGTGCTTTAAATAAATTAAATGTATCAAGATAATTTTTTTTAGATTGTAAAGCAAATTCACATTTATTTTACTATCTAGAAAATGATCTAGCTTAATTCTCTGTATACTTTCACAGGTTTCTTGAAATTGATTAACTATTTTAGTAAAGGTTTGCTAAAACGCAACTCTCAACACACATTTTACAATTAAAAAAAAAGATGAAAAATTGTATCTTTAATTGTGGCATAAAAGTTAATAAACCACCCTTAACTTTATAGCCAAAAAGATATTTTATTACTGTCACTATAAATAAATTGAAAAATATACCTTATTTCAAATGCTTATTGTAAGCATCCTATAGCCAAATTTAGTAAGTAATTTTACTAATTGTGCTCATTTAAAAATTTTAAATCTTCATTAGTAGTACTAATTAGAGCTTGAATTCCATAGAGATACTGAAAGAATGAATGCAGGAGTAGTCTTTTGGTAAGAGTTTTGTCTTTGTTGACCCTTTCTTTTAATTTTTAAAAATTCACAGAGAATTTTTCAAATTTTTTAAAAATAGTTCATTCTATGAATCAAAAGAGAATGTCTCTCTAAAATTTATTTAATTTAGATATAATATTCTGTTAAAGTTTTAATTGAATTTTAACAGACCATAAGATTTTAATGATTAATTTATTGAGAAAAATCTCTTAGAAAAAACTTTTTAATTTTTTCCATAGCAGCATTATGAATAAAAAAATAGTTAAATCTAATAAAATGTTTACAATGCTCTAGGCATATATATTAACGTTATTAAAAGTACATAACTTTATTACAACTTAATTTGATGTAAGATACCATTCTACCATTGATTGCAAGACCTAAAATATATCATTTCTATGTGCTATTTAAAAAGAAAACAAAGCTGATAAACTATTACATTGACTGTAAGACATACGAAATACACTACATAATGGAAAAAGTGCATTTTACAATAGGCAATGGTATTTATCATTTCCACTTTACACATAAAGTAACTAGGTGAGCAAGGTTATGAAACTTGCCTGATCCCAGAGCTAGCAAGAGGCAGAGGTGCAGTCTGGCTAAAGGGTCTTGACATCAACCACTACTCTTCACTGTCTGATACATGAGAAACTAAATTTAAACCTATATCAGGAGTCCTAAATGTCTGCAAGAGAACAATAAGGCCAAATCTGGCTGTACTATAATAGAAATGATTTAAAAATCATAAGCAAATCTTTTTCAAGAGGAGTTAAAAAATTCTCACACTGCATATAGTTTGTAGGTCAAATTGGCTATAAAAATATTTTTATGTCAATTAAAATTAAAATAGTTGATGAGATGAAATGTTATTTAAATGAAATAGTGGAAATTATTCACCAAAACCAGCAGTTTGCAAGATAGGACATATATATATGATCTAATTTTTGTAAATACATACATATTTATATTATATGCATATATGCACATATTTGTGCAGAGAAAGCTCTAGAAGGATATTTATAGTAGCAGGCTGGTAAACCTGCTAGCGGGGTGGGTAGAAGCTTTGATTTACAGCACTTGCTGATTATCGTGGTATATATGGTCCCACTATAGCAATCAGTCATATAGTAATCAATACAATACAAATATGGTCTCACTGAATACACAGCTGGGAAAAGATGTGCACAATTATGTCTGGAAGACAGCAGGACCTGGTTCTAGCACACTTCTGGTTATGCATAAAACTAAAGTGTTAATTGTGGCAATCTCTGTGTTAGAGAAATGTGAAGATTTTATTTTTTGTTTTAATTTTGCTTATCAATAATTTCATTTATTTTACAAAGCAAATACTACTACTTTACTACGGTTTGTGTGTGCCTGTGCCCGGACAGGCATGCACGTCCTTTAGGCTAGGAGTTTGTGTCCTTAACTCTCCTTACCCTATAGAGTATGATGACATCACTTTCTAAATCAAGGAGTTGGGATCCATGTATCTGAAGGAATACTGTTTTAATGAATCAGGGGGATTTAATCCTCAAAAATCTTTCCTTAAAATCTGTTCAAAATGGCTCAGAAAAAGCAATCTGAAAAGAAGTCAAATAGTATTATTTTGTGGTCCAACCTTAAGAAATATATTAAGGAGTTTATTTCTGATCATTGAAAGATGCATGACAACCATTCATAAAGTGCTTTTCAAGAGCACTTCTTTTCCCTTCGTATGATACACTAAAGTAACAAGAATTTTAAAAAAAATAAGGATTGATATAGCATATTTCATGATTTATTTTCATTGGTGAAAAAAACCTTCACTATGTAAAAGTATATTCAGTCAATAAAGCCATTCATGGGGAAAAAAGCTCTACTAAATTGTGAAAAAATAAGGAACATGTATGACTCACAGTTCCCCAAGTGTATTCCTCAAATGGTTATAATCTTATTTTTGAAAAAGCCTTGAAAATTAGCATGAAGATTAGCCATAAAACTAAAACGTTATTTCAGTGACCTAAATCAACTTTTTGACAAGTAAATATTTTAAATCCAAATGTAAAATTATCACCACAACCTAGAGTTTATCACTAATAGGAGTTACGGCTGTCAGTGGGTCATTCCCAGAAAGGTATGTATTGGACAGATCAATTCAGAACTTCAAAACTCTATCTTAAAACATTAGTTTAAAACAGTCTATCTGAAGTACCATTTTAGTAAACTGGCATTTCTTCCTAAATCTCTTCAGTGTGGCAGTAAAAGAACATCTATTTGGTTATTAAGCACTTACTGTGAAAAGCCTTTTTTACATTTATAGCCTTTCACCAAATTAAAGGCAGAATTCAGAAACTATGTATATTACTTGTTCTTATTATGGACTTGTGCATATATCTGCACTATCTTCTCATAAATATGGAAATGAATTACGTGTATTTAAAGACATAAAATCTCAAAAAATATGCTTCAGGAATGTTGAAGATTAAGATTCCCTCATGATTAAGTACACTTATTATCACAAAAAAGGTTTTATATGTGTAATCTAGAAGAAAATGGAAATATATATAAATTATACATCTTAAATAATACTTTTTAAAGAAGAAAGAACAATAAATATTTAATAAAAATGCAAATATGAAGCCAGGCACAGTGCTATTTCAGCAATAATTTTAAACTATACAGTTTATCTCAAGAATTAGCCTTTTAGCAATTCATCCTCCCATCAGAAATGGTAGTAGAAGTGGAGGGGGTTTTAGGAGTGGGGAGAGAAGAAATAGATAAAAATGAATTATTTATTTCTGAAAAGTAAGTTACTTTTTGCATTACATCCCTCCAAAATAGTCTTGTTGGTTAGATTTCTGTTGTTTTATTCCAGAAGCATAATGCCTGGCAATTTCATTGTGTATGAAATACCATGTTACAATGAACTCTTCATTATTTAAGCAATTACTCCTGTCACAAATACAGAATACTAATTATTTCTTTTGAAGAGCTTTTTATTATTAAAATTATTATAAATATTTATTTTTATAAATTTTCAGAGCTTTTTAATTGAAAGTAGTAATCTTAGCTTAGCTCAGAGTGAATAGGGTGATGAGAGAGATCCTGAGTTGCATTTTAAGACAATGAATGGTACAATGATCAAATGAGTATAATATCTAAGATAAAGACGGTTGGTTTTATTTGTGTTTGTTTGTTTTTTGTTAAACACGATTAAACCATTAAATTAGTACTCTATATTCATGCATGTGCTAGATGCAGATTAAATGTTTACACATGAATAAGTTTTATGTCTAAATATATAAAATATCTGGCCCTACAGGAAATGCCAAATATTTCTATTTCAAGGAATTTAAAACCTGAATTTTAAGGTACTTCTTTTTTATACATTGTGCTCATGCTCGTTCTCCCCACCTCCCCAACTCTCTCTCTCTCTCTCTATGTATATATATATATACATATGTATGTATATATACACATGCACACACTATAGTACATATAGTAGTATAATTAACACTATATTAGTTAACTAGTAAATAAAATGTAAATATACTTTTTTGTTTAATAGTAACAATCATGAATATTCACAAATATTTCAGCACAACCTAATTGACTAAGTGATAAGCTAAATAAGTATATAGAGAAAAATACCTCATTTAAAGTAAATTCATATCTTTAGGTATAGAAAGGAAATTTTGATTAAGGAGCTTTTGTAGATTAGTTGAATTCTGAATGATATTCTTTAAGACCTAGAAAACTACAGTACTTAAGACTTCTCATTTTTTTTCTACATTTGGTAAAATTCAATGAAAGTTATGAAGATTTTTTTTAAAAAACTTTCTTAATCACTGAGTACAAAAGAACGTTTAGTAATTATTTATGGTTTAGTTATTATTTTAAATGTAAAAAATAATCTCACTCCCTCTTATCAGGAAAAAAAGCTATCATCTTTGAAAGGGTGTAGTTATTGTAGAGAAAATGTAAGGGACTTAAAATTCATAATTTTTTTAATGCTTCTTATTCATCTTTTCCAAATATCTGGTCACTTCCTGTTTGTAAGAAAATCTTTTCAAAATTAAATTAAATTATTATGAAAACTTGATATTTCATTTTGTAAAATTGTTTTCTAAATCAGTGTATTCTCTTTTACAGAACATATACATAGAATTATTTATATATCATTAATTTCATTATGAATATTCAGAATAATTCCATTGCCTTTTAAAAAAAGAATACTGATCTTGGTGTTATTTTTGATATATAAATAGTATTTTTAAAAGGATTTGATATGACTTTGTCATTAACTTAAGACTTCATTGGTGATAATAATAATAATTATTGGATTTTATTATATTGAATCAACAAGTGCAACAGATATCAAAATTTATACAATAGTCCTTATATCCTCCTAGTACAGTAAATTTTAGAATCTTCGTTTTGTAGGTAAGAAGACTAAGACAGAGAGTTAAATAATAGACCATGGTGTACCTAGAATTTAAAGAAAGGTTAATCTTAATCCAAAGTCAATACCAATAGCCAAAACCATTAAACATATCACTTCTTGGTGTTTATAGCTTTCTCTTAGATCTGTGAACTCCAGTAAGAGGTTGTTGGCCTTGGTGTGGTGGCACCAAGCCCAGCAAAAGATAAGGATGAATGTATGGAGCTGAATACAGGGATGTTAAGTAAGATGAGTGAAGAGGTTCTGCTCGATTTTCCATCACTCATTTCCAAAATCCTGTATGGATGACAGTTCCCAGAAGTTCTCTGGAGAACTGAACAGCCTGAGACCAGACTTACAGCAACTGACTTCACAGTCTCTCAAAGACTGGTCAGATGCCCATCCAATCACCTGATAGTGAAGCCCATTAGTTGACAAAGCTTCGTTTTGGGTGGAGGCTCTCCTCACTTTGATACCCTGTACCTAGGCTGATTGCTCTCTCCTATTCCCATCTTCCCATCTCATGGATGCCTCTTCATCCACTTGAGTCCATTACTCCAGGTGAGGCTACCTCTTTATGTGAATGTTTTTCTTACTGTGCACAGGCTCTGACACCCTATTCTGACCCTCATACCTTGCTCTGGGCCACCGTGGTCCCTCCACCCCCAATGTAGATGCCTACCTTGTTTTGTCCACCTAATGGCTTGAGCACTGAATTGTTTAGTAAAGGAAGAGAAAGGAAAGAAAGGGAAGGGAAGGGAAGGGAAAAAGAAGAGAAAGAAGAAGAGAAATAGTATATCACTTTTAACAACTTTGTTGAACAATCTCATCTCATGACAAAATCAAAATGCAATTTTACTTTTGTTTCCTGTTGACTCATTAACATCAATTCAGTAGGGGAATATTTTCCTCTTCATTTAGGTAAAAATTTAAAGGGATCATCCCATAAATTTTATCTTTGACTCATGTAGTAAAATTCTTGTTGCTGTGGAGTGAATGTTTGTGTCTCTCCTCCATTCATATGTTGAAATATAATCCCCATTGTTATAGTATTTGGAGGTGGGGCCTTTGGAAGGGCTGCACCCTCATAAATGGGAATAGAGAGCTAGCTCATCCTCTTTCTACCCTTTGAGGATACAACAAGAAGTTGGCAACCTGCAAACTAGAAGAGGGCTCTTACCAGAACTCAATCATGCTGGCATCCTCATCTTTTCCTAGACTCCAGAAACTATGGGAAATAAATTTCAGTTGTTTATAAGCCACCCAGTCCACAGTAATTTGTTATAGAGGTCAACAATGATTAAGAAACTTGTGGTTCTTTTAATTCACAAAATAAACAAAAAAGTCTCAGTTTGTTCAGTAGAATACCCAATTCTAAGTAGTGAGATAGTAATCGTATTTCAAACTTGGTTTCAGCTGATAGATTTTCTCTCTTAGGCTGTGACTGCAGGAAATAATGATTTACAGTAGATTTTTGGGATTACTTCTGTCTTGTGAATCTTCTTTACCCTTTCCAAATCCCTGGCCACTTAGCTTCAGATCCGTATAGGATTAGGGCAGTAGTAGAGGGGAGAGGTAAATGACAGGAGAGGCTGAACTGGACACTAGACACTAACTCACTGACTTCACCATCTCTGAGTCAGCAGATGTTGAAATGCTCTGTGCAGTTTCTTGGGAATGGTGGGAAGTTGAGAAGAATGAATTGAGAAGAATGGATAAAAGTTTTAAATATCCCTTGAGACAGTGAGTCAATTGTAGAAATATCAGAATTGCTGAGAAGTACTGAAGGTCAAATGACACTCACTATCAAAAATGTTTATAAAATTCTAAAATACTATTCAAAATGTGAATTATCCACTTTTATTGCTTATTTGTGCTACTGTCTCCTTTCATGCCTCTGTTGCCAAAGAAGCCACTGCACATATTAAGAAAAAAGGAATCCCCTTCTCCAAATCACTGTGAATTATGATTTTTTTTATTATACTGAAATGTATTTTTATCCTTTACCATTTAAAATTAATAGGTAAGATCATATTTTTTAAATTCATAGTTCTTGAACTATTTATTTATATTGAGCTTTTTAGCAGAGAAGATCCTAGGAATATTGAATACATATAAGAATTTAACATATTTAACTCAAGTGACAATGAAAATTGAACTACAGAACTAAAAGTAACCTGAAGTTTCAATGATTCAGTTAAATTTCAAGAAAATGTCCTTGGATCTCAGGCCTAATCTTGGATTGCAAGTCTAAAAAAAAGAAGGCAAAGAGGTTGGACATAAAAACACTATGAGATCTGCAATTCGTCCCTCTTGGTATGGATGACTAGGCTAATTAGTACCCTCCACCTTCACCAACCCCATGGCTAGCAGTAATCACTTTAAATTGTGCTCTGTAGTAATTTTCAATGAAGTGATATATAGGCTTTTTTGTTCTATAAACCCCAAAGGAACCTATGATCATAACACTTGCTGTCATTTCAAAGCCAGGCTAGAGTAAATTGCCTTGTAAGCAAAGTAGCTTAAGGCTGTTCTCCATTCCACTCTTCTCCAGCTCTACTTACTGATTTTGATGAGAGTTCATTCCTCTCATAATCTTCAAATTTGATGAGGAAAGAGGTTATGGTTCAATCCAATGTGCAGTTTGTTGCTCTCTTTAAGTCTTTCTTTTTCAGTATTCTTTATTTCCTGTCCTTCTTCCCATGTAACTGAAATGGATGAATGGGTGAGAGAGGGTAGGCAGCCTCCCATCAAGAAGTAATAGGGTGGATTTTCTCAACTATATCCATGTCAAGTTTTAAAAATAAACTCTTGGGTAAATTTGTTTTTCATCAGGTTATGGATTAACAATTCTGAAACTATTTTATATGCTTACTGGGGTTGAAGGGAGAAGTAAACAGTGACTAGTGAGATCCAGGTTTCTCATTTGGTGAGGGATATTACAGATAAGCAAGGAAGTAAGGCCAGAATGAATCCTGTAGTACTGTATTAAATTTAGAGACATCACTATGAACTCATATTTAGCTGAATATACATACAGAAGTACAGAAACAAAAACCATTATAGATATGTATGCGAACAAGGGCTAGTGTTTGTACTTTAATAACTAACTCTGTCCATTGAGAGGGACTAAAACAATGACACCCTAGTAGCAAAGAGCAAAACAGATGCACAGATCTTGGTTTCTAAATGACATTCTCTAACAAAGGGAACTAGGTCTTATTGGAGAAATGGATGATTTTAGGGCTGAAGCTGGAAATATACAAGATAAGCCTGGAATACTTGTAGTGCTAGAAAGTGAGAATGTTCTCTAAAATCAAAAAGTGGTGAGATGTCAGAGACATAAGAGCTAACCTGGTAGAGTTCTCAATGGCCAAAGTATAAAATAAATACATATGAACATAGATATTCATACTAATGTAAGTTATTGACTAAATATATGGAGAAGAGACAAATCTTTATAGAAAAATTGTAAACAATATATGTAGAGCTCAAACCTTCTTCCCCTTGAAAATTGACTGAGCCTAGTGATTCAGTGCCAATAAATACAGTAGTTAAAGAGAAATATAACTGCAGAACAGAAACCTAACAAATCCTACTTTAATCAAAAAAAAAAAAATCAAACTGCATCATTATTGATGTCATGTGGATATCACATGTCCCCTACCTGATGTCATGGGAAGGGACACTGCATTTCTGGGCTATTCTTTCCAAAAACTTGTAAGCCTTCTCTAATCATGAGAGAAAAAAAAAAGAAAAAGGAAAAAGAAAAAAGGCAGACCCAAAATTAGGAACATTTTACAATACAACTGGCCAGTACTCCTCAAAATTGTTAAGGTCATTAAAAAAAGACTTAAAGACTACCACAAAGCATAGACAACTAAGGGGGCATAACAAATAAATGCTATGTAGCAACCTGGATTGGATCCTGGAACAGACAAAATATATTAATAGAAAACTCAATGTAATACAAATAAAGCCTAGAGTTAACTTAATATATATATAAAATTAACCACTGTAAATATAGAAAGATTAAACATATCAATTTCACAAAAAAACTGTAAGCACCTTTGACAAAACTATTTAATGGCAAAACACCAAGCTTAGCAGTTTCACAGAATCCATCAAGGCTTCCAAGTCCAGATAATTCCAATGATGCATCTCTAGTCCAAAGCATTAAAAGTGAAGGAAAACTTCCAAATTACTTTTATGTAAATGTAATAGTTATCCAATCATGACAAAGCACAGAAAAAAAAAAACTATAGACAAATTTCAAATATGAACATAGATGCAAAAGTAAAATATTAGCAAACATAAATTAAATATAAAAATATGACCTATATGAAATGGTTCAATATTATGAAATTTATCAATATAAATATCTGTAGTAAGGGATCAATAACCAATTAGGTGATTATGTCCATAAATATGGAATAAGCCTTTGATAAAAATTGTTACTTATTATTGATTTTAAATAATGAATAATAAAATTGGACTTGATGAATACTACAAAAACTTCTTTAGCATGTTAAAATGTATATACCTGAGTCTGATACAAAGGAATTTAATCAATGGGGAAATACTAAAGAGATTATTAAGATCAAAAAGAAAGAATCACACTATATCCACTATTAATTAATACCCTTTGTATTGAGGGTATTATCTCAGGAACAAAAGAATTAGAATTGGAAAAGGTAGACTACAAATAGTAATATCATAAAAAAGAAATGGTAATATCATTTCTATTTGCATTTTATAAATATATATGGTAGTTTTCAAAAACAACCAAAAATTATTGCCCTTCCTATACCTATTCTTCTTTGAATGTGATATTATACCTCTTTCTATTAAAAGTGGGAGATTATTTCTCAACCTCCTGAATCCATTGCTGGCCTTGTGACTTGCTTTGGTCCACAGACCGCAGGGATGCTAGTTATGATTTTCTGTAAGTCTGCTCTCGTACTTAGAACTCTGCCAAAGCACCATGTGAACATGTCTGACCTAGCCTGTTAGACAATGTGAAATACATGATTTACTTGTCAACATAATTTTCCCAGTGAACAACCAGCCAATCTTTGCCAAAGTGTGCCCAGTCCAAATTGCCACATAATCATGGTCAAAATAAATAGTTATTGTTTAAAACTAGTACATTTGTAGTGATTTGTTATGCAGCAAAAGCTAACTGATATCTTAAAAGACAAAAAATAGGTTGCATCAATGGAAGGCATTTACTTGAAATGAAAGTTAACACCAGCTGGAAAAATGGTGATGAGATATATATATACATAGCCCCCTGGGAAAAATATTAACATGTCATAAGAAAAATATTAACAAAACTGTCACTTGCAATACCATAAGATAAAAAAAAAATGTTCCAGATGAACTAGTGAACCTTTAGAGGTGATTTACAAGGAGAATGTTGAAAATCTCCGTTGCTTTCTTTTTAATGTGTATGAGAAGAAATAGGAAGAAAGCGCTTCATTAAAGAGAGAACAGTAGATTTTAAATGAAAAATTTGCTGTGTTGGAAAACAAAACAAAATCTTCCTTCTATCTTCAGTCTCTTTAGCTATTAAAATATTCTTTAAACATGAATCAGGACTCTATGACATAGTTCAAATCAAGGGTGTGACTGATTCTTAAGACTGCAGAATGATTTAAAATGGTATGTAGTAGACCTTCTCAAGTTTGACAAAAATATTCTAAGAATCTTAAGAATATCGTCACATAGCATTCTGACATATCCCAAGTAGCTCTGAGTAAGTCTAAAAAAAAAGGCATATTTTAAAATTAACTTTGAGATTGTCTTTTGTTGAATGCAGTTAGAGTCATAGGAAACTACAGTTTTCAAAAAATATGTACTATAGAATGCACTGCAGCTTATAGTACTAAAATTAATGGAGATTTTTCAAATCGAAGATATTTTTAAACTCTCAAATTTCTCTATGTAGAAAGCTGCTTAGCCGCCAAAATACGCCATCTTTTATGGAAAAGGAAGGACACTACATAAGGTGGAATTAAAAGTCTAGATGGTGAAGTTAAGTGTCATGGAGAACAAAGGAATAGCGAGTCATCCCCAGGAAGTAGTAGGAAACAATAAACCCGGGAGCCATTTCCACAGAACAGAACTGGGCACTAATCAAGGAACAGTCTTTGTCTCTGGAATTAGGACAGCAATGCTTCTCCAGTGAGATTTCAGACTTGTAACAGAGTGCATGTGCCTCCCATGTGCCCCTTTGACAACAGAATATCTGTTCTGGTTATCCTATCCCTGTCTCACCATTGCATGTTAAGAGAGGGTGAAGAAATAGCAGATAACTCATCTTTTTAGTTAACAGATCTCCAGAACATACAGAACTTTATGTAGACATGGCATAGGTTATACAATTCTAGACTTTATACCTGATGTCATAATTAGATGAGTCTTGCTTGGAAGTCCTTGGATACAGAGAAGCACATTTTGCAAGTGGGAGGACTGTAAAAAAAAAATCATGGCAAGAAGGCAGAATGTGATAGATTGAAAAAATGGCCATAAAT
>NW_006434709.1:11824966-11826483 GCF_000325575.1 Pteropus alecto | reverse complement strand
GACTCTTTGTGATGCCATTTTCAGCTACTTCCATGAAAAGATGGAGCTACTTCTTCACCCTCTCAAACTGGACTGGCCTTTTGGCATTAAACATAATATAGAAGTTGTATTGCATCAGTTCTGCACCCAGGCCTTAAGACCCTTCGCGCATCTTTTTACACTTTTGGAACTTTGCTGAGTTACCATTCGAACAACCTTAGTTGAGTGTGTTAAATAATGAGTGACAGTATTTACAAACTCCTGTTTTAATTGTAGCTAACTTTCAGCCAGTCCCTAGAAGCAAATCTACTTATCTGAAAAGCAGCTAACTGCAGTGATGCCAGCTATGATCAGAAGAATTGCCCAGTAGAGTGCAGGATAAATTATGAATTTACAAACCTGTAATCATGATAAACGATTATCATGAGATACCACTAAGTGTTTAGGTATTTCGTTACTAAAATAAAATAAGCAAACAAAAAAACTGATACATAGTATTCCTAGATAACATAAGAAAATCAATGATAAATATCATATGAATAATAAAGTAATTCAGTATGATAGCAAGATATAAAATTAACAGACAAAAATAAATATCCTTCAATATATAAAGACCAAAAATTTAAAGATATAGGTGAAGAGAAATCATATTTTTTTCTCTTTATGTTAGCTACAAATGGTTAACATATTTAGATAAATTGAATAAGAAATGCGAAAACTTACTAGTGAAAAACTTAAAAACTCCAATAATAAATTGAACAAATGGAAAGACATTTCTTGTTTTTAGAAAGGATTACTCACTAAAGATGTCAGTCACTCCTATGTAATTCATTGATTTAATGCCATCTCAATAAAAATGCCAATGTCTGAGGCTAGACAAGTTGCTTCTGAAGTTCATATGGAAAATAAGTTTATATGAAAAGAAGGTCAATAAAGGAATATTACAAGATAACTAATATAATATAAAGCTTCCATTATATGTACTGCATACATATACAGAAAAATAATAGAAATTAGAAATTCAAAATGCAGATCAAAGCATATATGTCATTTTAGTACACAATAAAGGAGGCATCTCACATCAATTAGAAATATAGTATTTTTTAAAATATGTAAAGTTTGGAAATTTAGAGAGCCATTCGGATAAAAGTAAGAGTGATTCCACACCTGACACCATTTCTCAGAATAATTTCCAGATGGATCTGAGATATGATTCTTCTTACATGAGGTATCTAAAATAGTCAAATTCTTATAATCAAAAGAGGAAGAGTTGTTGCCAAGGGCTAGACAGAGGGGGAAATGGGAAGTTACTAATCAAAGATGACATAAGTTTTCAGTTAAGATGGATAAAAAAAGTTCTAGAGATCTGTTACAGTTAAAACTACTGTCTTACACACATAAAAATTAAGATGGTGGATCTTAGATTAAATATTCTTACCAAAATAAAATAAAATTTTAAAAAATGCAAAGCAAAAAATATTAATTTATAACCTGAGTAAGGGAAAGTACTTTAATTTTTTGTTAAAATCCAGAAACAA
>NW_006434709.1:11801743-11824905 GCF_000325575.1 Pteropus alecto | reverse complement strand
GAGAAAAATATTATCATTAAAAATTCTGATAGAAAAGCAGGCCTCCAGATACACAAAATAGGGAAGAAACAGTTCACAAAATAAGACTTACAGTCATTAAATCTGCAACAAGACATTTAAATTTGCTCGTAATAAAATGTATAGATTAAAATTAGACTCAGATTCCATTTTTTTCTTGAAATTAGCAAAAAATAAGGCTAAATAACACGCTCTGTTGGCAAAGCTGTGAAGAAAACAATAGTTTATTTATTCCTGTGAGAGTGCAAAATTGGACCATACCTATGGAAGAGAATTTGGCAATACTAATTATCCTTTCTAATTCTTAAGAATTTATCCTAAATATATACTCACACTATAAAATAACATAGGATCGAGGTTATTTGCAATGATATTATATGAAAAGGCAAATATTGGAAAAATATTAATACCCAGATATAGGAGACTAGACACAAATACTATGACTGATATTACATAACAGAGAATTATACAATTATAAAAATAATTGGAAAGAACCATATGATCTGATATGGATTAATTTTCAGGATATAATATTGAGTAAATAAGCTTTGTCAAGATAAGGTAAAGTCAAAAATAGAACTTTAAGAAATCACCTATTCAATCTGATACAGTGCCAAAACCCTCAAGGGCATTCAGTGTTGAAGGAGCAATTTTTCTTTTAATCCCATTTTCTCTTATGTTCCTTGTCACTTTTCTTCTACAATCTATGTCCATCTTGCCCAATACAAACATTTACATGAATTTTGTCTCAAGTGATCTGAGCAAGGTTAATAAACCTCTTTGTTCTCCAGCAAGTCTATTTATATATTAACGTTGAATGAAATAGCTAAGGTTTACTAAGAAATATAAGATTTGCCTAAAATATAAGGCTTCCTGAAATTACATTGGAAAAGAAAAAATGAAATATGTCTTATTATTACTTTTAGAAAATGAACTACATTTTGCTGATGGAAAATTGAATATTTTTGGAAGATTATAATGCTAAGTATCTCAAAAAGCTTATGGCAATGACTGCTTAAATTGACATTGGGTCTACCACCTCCAAGATGGAAACAAGGGTCAAATGGGAGAGGTGATTATAAGGCCCTAGAGGTAATTTATCCTGACCTTTAGTGTCTAATGAAGCATTAATGATGCAGTTCAAATCTCTAGGCTAAAAACATCTTGGGTTATATCACATTCAAATTTGGTAGAGAGAAGCCAAGTAGACAGTTCTTAGGTAATTAACTCCTTTTATATGTCTGCACTCAGTCAAGATCACACTCAGGATACTTTTTAGTAAATTCCCTAAGTTTTCCCACTACACAAGTTTATTCTGCCTCTCCAGTATAGTACAAATCCTCACTTAACATTGTTGATAGATTCTGTGACTTTAAGTGAAAGGATGTGTAAAGAAACCAATTTTAACATAGGCTACCTGATATAAATCAGAGCTAAATTCCTAAGGCAACCCATCAAAGTTATGAAGAAACAAAGCTGAGCAAAACAATGTTATCTGAGGAACTGCTATATATGCATTTCTTAAAAATCATCAGGGGAAATTCTGAATTTATGAGTTTTAGACAAATTTGCCCCTATTTATTTCTAAAAATCTGATTCTTAGTGAACTTTATGTCCCTCTGCAGTTTTAAATCTTTTAGCATATATCTAAGGGAAACTACTCAATCACATTTTAATTTTTTTTATGGAATTCACACTTTTGCTTCTATAAGCTATATATACAAAGAAACTACCTTAGGAAATCCACAGGTTTCTTGGCTACTTCCCACTTGGGAGAGAATAGAAAAAGGTTTCCTAAAGAATACAGGACAGTCAAAGGACTTTCAGAGGAAAATGTTCACCTCGGACATATTTTGCAAATGCTAATTATTGCCAAGTATAGTTATCAACTTGGAATTCACATCTGTTTGGTTTTCTATAAAAGTTTTTTTTTTAAAAAAGAGAAAAAGAAAAGTTATATTTGTGGACAAAAAGAGAATGTAAAATGAATAAAGTTTAGGTGAGACAGGTTTGCCTTTCTACATTTTAATTTAATCTCAGATATTCCAAAAATGTAAAATGTTACTTTTTAAAAATGCTATTTGTTTTCATATTTGATTGACTTAAGAGTGTTTATGTGGAAACAATCTCTGTATTATTTAATTAAAAATTTTTGGTTTGTCAAATTATTATTCCTAAGAAACAAATACTATTTACATATCATTTTCATAAAAATACCAATTTTCTATATTAAAAATGTAGCTAAAATTCATGAAAATCTGATGTTAAACATTCTATTCTTTTCAACACTTGAAGGTTCAAGATATTTAGGGAGCACTTGTACTTTAAAAAACAATCCTTATTTTTCTGACTTGGAAAGCAATATCTGTATTTTTTTTTAAAGAGAGGGTTTATTCTGTGTTTGTAATTTTATTACTTCCTGAAAACAAACTAAAATTATTCAATACAGTGCTATTGGAATAACTGGTGTAAGTGGATTCAGATGGGTTATCCTGGGGTTATGCTAAATTTAAGCCTATAAAGATGGAGAGTTCTGCAGTTATACCAGGTTTAACATCCCCTAGTATCTGACTTATGATGAAGAATTAAATCCAATTTCACAGTTTGGTAAGGAAAATGTAGCTATCCTAGAGGAAAAATAAAAACCAAATAAACATTTCAATTAGCCTGATTCCTTGGTTCCCCATGGAACTGAACATAACAATGGATTGTCCTCTTTTCATACCCTCGGTTTCATCTGTAATGAATGAGGAGTGGGGAGAAAACTACTCTGAGGGTTGGAGATAACTTTTTTGTTCTCACCAGCAACTGAAATTTTCTAACTTTGCTTAGGCCTATGTTGTTTCTATGGAAAGTACTTAATAGTTCCACGCAATACAATCCTAATTGTTCTGTACAGTATTAACTAGTTTTGTATTGATCTTTGTATGTTACAAACCCACACAGACTTTGAACTATATAAGTAAACATCTTGGTTTTCTGACTATTATTGAAAGAAAAGTGACAAAGGAAGGAATCTAAATAATGTTGATGACACTTACTTGGCATTTCAAATCAACACCTAGTCACGTGAAAATTATTTAAATCTATATTATCTGTCTAAATACTGTACAAAGTTTCCTAATGATTTCTGAAGATAGCTGTCACAATTATGCTTTTAAGCTGCTAAATTGTTGTTATAATAGAAATTTTATTAAACCTAGGAAAGTTTTAGTGAGGTAGGCACTTTCTAGAAATACTGTAGATGGGAAAAAAGCTAAGATTCTTCCCTGATGAATTTTTGAGTGCACTCTAAGTAAATTAATCCTTGTTGCCACCTCTGACATAATAAATTTGGCACAAATGAGGACATATAAAAAATTGATGGGCCATTTCTTTGGAATTATAATTGATATGGGATGAACTGCCAAGATTCCTTTATGAAGCAATATCACAAGTGATCTCTTGGGCTGAAATTCTTGTCAGAAAATATTAAACTCAGGCTCTGCTACTTGGTTAAAACATGCATATTCTAGGCAAAAGTCCCCAACCCCAGTACCGGTCCATGGCCTGCTGGGACTGAGGCCTCACAGCAAGAGGTGAGCAGCAGGACAACTAGTTCATCAAGAATTAAGAAGAGACATGTCAGTAAAATGTCAATTCTACTTTGATAAACTGAGATCATGTTTTGTGAAAAACATGACATAACTACTCTTTAATTATAGATAGCACAAATTTAAAAGGTGTTTAGGGGATTATGCTTATTTTAATTACTAAATAATCACAAATCGTATTATGTAAAGATTTTTTGTTATTGTTGGGAGATAAATTCTAGCATATTTAGACAAAGATAGTACTATATTGTGGCAGACTGAATAATTGCGTCTAAAGATATCCAAGTACTAAACCTTAGAACTTGTGACTGTTATCTTACATGGCAATAGGGGATTTTGCAGAAATGATTGAATTAAGGATTTTGAGATAGGAAGATTATACTGGATTATTTGGTTGGGCTCCTAAATGTAACCACAAGTGTGTTTTTTTAAAGGAATGCAGAGAGAGATTTGATTATAAAGGAAGTGGAGGAAATGTAATGACTGAACCAGAGACTGGTGTAATGTGAGGAAGAGGTCATAAACCCAGGAATGCAGGAATCCAGAACTAGAAAAAGCAAATAAGCAGTTTATCCCCTCAGAACCTCTAGAAGACATCAGCCCTATAGACACCTTGACTTGAGCCCAGTAGAACTGTCTTTAAATTTCTGACCTCCAAAACTGTAAGAGAATAAATTTGTGTTGTTTTAAGCCACTGAAAGTTACAACAGCCATAGAAAAGTAATACATACAGCATTTCTCACACTCTTCTTCCTGACCTAGGATTCTTTTCCCAACTTTTAGCTGGCTGACTCCAATTCTCTCCAACCCAATGGGTTGCTGAAGAACAAATGATTCATTAATGGATAGGCAGCTTTCCTCTCTACTCTGCTGTAAAGGAGGTGATTTTCCATTTATTTAACCCAAAGTAATGTAGGTAGATACAAACCATGTGTGTCATGAATTACCAAGAGCACCATGAATAAGACATATGGGTGTGTCACTGATATGCTCAATATATAGTGGCAAACTATTACTATTAAAACTCATTTAGGTGGAGTAGTTTTGTGAGGCTTTTCAAATCATACTACTTATATCAGGTGTACAAACAGAAGATTTAAATTTTTCTCAGCCATTTTATAATGTTAAAACATCTATTAATCAAAAAGAAAATATCTAAATGTCTTCTTTGATAGCAGTGTGTCAAAGTACATGAGCAAAACTAACAGAACTAAAAAATAAATAAATCTCTGTTACTGGAGATCACGACACTCTCAACAATTTTAAAAATATACACAAATTTAGTAAGAGAATACAAGACCTCAATAGTATTATCAATCAAATTGACCTAAATAATGTTTTTAGCCCACAACACAAAATTTAGTTAGATTATAATTATAACTTAGAACAAAAAGACAACTGGAAAATTCCCAAATATTTGGAGACAGGAAAAGCACTTGTAAGAAATTTCATGAAGAAATTAATATAAGGAATATAAGGAAATATGTTGAATTTAACAATATTGAAACACAAAATACAAAATTTGTGAGATTAAACTAACACAATGCCTAAAGGGAAATTTATAACTCAAAATATTTATGTCAGGAATCCTAAAAGTCTAAATCAATGATCTAAGCATCTGCCTATGAAATTAGAAAAAGAAGAACAAGTAAAACTTTAGTTAGTAAAAGAATTAAAATAATAAAATTAAAAATGGAAATTATGGAAATAGAAAACACAACACATGATACTAAAACTGATATTTGTAAAGATCAATAATATTGATAAACATATCTAGACTAAGAAAAATAACATAGAGAAGATCCAAATAACTATATCTAGATTAAAAGGGGAAAATCACTATAAATTATGAAGATAAAAAAATGATAGATTATAAATAATTTCACAATAAAATTGGATAATAATAATAATCAAAAGAGATGAGGAAAACAAAACATGTAACTGAGAACATAGGGAAACAAGGAAAAACAATAGCAAGATGATTTAAACTCAAACATGTCAAGAATTTCATTAAGTAGACATGGTCTAATTCATTGTGAATTGACAACCTATATGAAATAAAAAGATTTTTCGAAAGGCTCCATTACTAAAACTTATTAAAAAATAAATGCAAATCTCAATGGACTATTAAAGATATTGAATTACATTAAAAGCCTTGGCATAAAGTTAACCCCAACTTAGAGAGCTTACTAGAAAAACCTATCAAACATTTAAGAAAGGGATAACACTAATCCTACCAAAAATATCTTTAAGAAAAAAGAGAGAACATTTTATTAGCCTAGCATTATCCTAATACCAATACAAATGAGGACATTATAAGAAAAGAAAATTACAAACCAATTTCCTCATGAAAATAAATTCGAGTACCCTTAGCAAAATAATAGTAAATTGAATCCAGCCAAGTAGAATTTAACCTAGCAATAAAATGTCAGTTGAACAAGAAAAGCAAATCAATTTAACTTATCACATTAACATAATAAAGGAGAAAATTCACATGATTATTTCAAGTGATGCAGGAGAAATATTTGTCAATTGTTTAAAAAATTGACAAATTTGTGATTTTTTAAAAAGTCTCAGAAAACTAAAAAGGAAAAATAAAAGTCATATACCAACAAAAAACAGCAAATATTTACACTGAAAGCTTTCTCTTTATGATTGAAAATAAGGAAATTGAACTGGATATTTTTTGGGGAAAAAAAAGAAAACCTTTGATCTTTTGTGTCAAACCCTCCTCCCCAAAAACGCTAAATTATATACAAATATACTAAGTTAACATTATAAAACTTTTATTAGGAAACATAGGATATCATTTTTGTAAAATCAGGTTAGGCAAAGATTCTTAAATAGGATATAAATTATAAAGGTTAAAAAACGCTAAATTAAATATTAAAATTTATATTTCTGCTCTTTAAATGTCACTATTAAAAAATTAAAAGACAATAATTCGTAATACTTATTGTAGCTGAAAGACTGGTATCCAAGAATATATAGAAATAGTTCTATCTTCTACAACTTCAAAATAAGAAAGCAAACAACCCAATTAAAATTGGTCAAAAGACAATCAAGAGATATTATGAGGATATTTTTACAGTGATACAAGTGTTCTACATACCGATTCTGGTATTGATTACATAATTGTATAGCTTTGTCCAAAACTCGTTGAACTCTACAGCAAAGCAAGTAAATTTTACTCTATGTCAGTTGGTCAAAATATTTAAATAGATAGTTCAAGAAAGAGATATGTAAGCCAATAAGCACACAAAAAGGTGTTCGACATTAATAAAATTAGGCAAATGCAAGTTAAAACCACTATATACCTATTATAATGGCCAAAAGTAAAAAGACTAAAAATACCTAGTGCTGTCAACAGTGTTGTGGAGCAACTAGAATTTCCATTCATGCTGTTCAAAATACAAAATTGTACAACCACTTTATAAACAAGCAGTTTCACACAGACTTGCATCACATTACCATGTGACACAGTTCGATTCATAGGTATTTCTTAAGAGAAATAAAAAACAATATTCATGGAAAATCTTGTACTTAAATAACCATAGTACCCTTATTCATAATAACCCCAAATTGGAAACAACCCAATGCCCATGGACTAGTGAATGAATAAACAAATTATGATATATCCATACAATGACATACAGCTCAGCAATTATAAGTAACAAGCTACTTATAAATGAACACGAATGATCTGCTAAAATATTATGCTAGTAGAAGTCAGACACAAGAGTCTGTACTATAAAATTTCACGCATGTGTTAGACTAGAAATGGAAAAACTAATCTGTAATGATACAAACCAGATTACTGATTGCTAGAATACTGGTGGTGGGGTGCAGGGTAGTAAGTGGGGCCTGGGGGATGATGACTCAAAAGGCACAGGAAAACTCTCTGGAATGATGAAAATATTCTATATCTTGATTGTGCTGGTGGTAATAGAAATGTATACTTTTGTCAAAACTCATACAACTGTACTCTTAAATACATTATGTTGTATGTATATTATATACCTCAATAATATTAAGAAAGCATTTTTGTGTTTTTGCATTATTTTTATGTTTAGATAGCAATATTTATATAAGTATGCAAAAGATGCAAATAACCAAGATATTTTAATCAATATTATTGAGGTATGTAATATACATTTCTAACAGAAATGATAATTAGTTTTGTATATTTAATGACATTGAAACTGTACATCTAAGATTGTTAATTTAATTTTCAGTATTTTGATAATGACAACTTTGAACAACCTCAATGTCTTCTATTCTACTTTTTCCTCCTCTCTGCCTCTCTGTCAAAGGGAACCAAGAATGATGTTTAACTGAAGCTTCTTCTGCAGTGGCGCCAATGAGTAGCCACCCCACACTAAAGTATGACTGAATATGAGCCTTTAAAATCTTTCACCAGATGAAATATCACAAACAAGTTCTGTCATAAGGAAGTTCCTACTCACTGGATAAAATGAGATATGCAGCATTTTTCATGTGTCAGTACTATTGACTTAAAGAAACACCAGACACAAAGATCTCTAAAGACCCCCAGAAAATTCCTGTTTAGGACAGGGATGCTACTGAAAATAAACGTCCCAATGCACAAATTTAGGAAAATTTTTGCTAAATGCAGTACAGATCTGATTAGATCAAAAAAGAATATATAGGAAATATTTGTCAAGGAGTGGCCTAGACTTCTGAAAAAAATACTGAAGTATATTTTGGACAGACAAATATTGAGAATTGGAGGTATAAATGCTAAGGAAGAAGACAGATTGAGATAATGATGGAAAACTTACAATAATTTGGCAGAATTAAAGAGAAGTAGTAGTGAGACATAGGAACTACTCCCCTTTAATTCACAGAAAACTGTGAATTACACAGGTGGTGATAAGCATGCCATTTCCAAGTGAGTAGGTGCTGGTGTACTTTGATCCAAGGGTAGTCCCACAGAACAGTAAACCAGTGCAATCTGTTGGGGCAACAGCTTTGGAGTTGTTTCCCTTGGGCCAGCCAGTGTCATTCTTCACAGGCACAACGCTTAGCACTTTAAAAGAGGCCAAAGCAGTGTCACACCGCAGAATTGCTTTCTGCTTTCATAGGCACAGCATCATTGATATTGCCCCCTGACTTTTAATCCACTTTTATGCCCAAGACAAGCCCTACACCTTTGATAGCAAAAAGAAGAAGGGTAAGCAATTAAGAAACATCATATCACCATTCCTATTATATTATAAAATAATCACTCAAGACAATTCTATTTTTTTCACTGGAATTCTCTCCCAGATAACCAGACCTAACAGGTGGAAAAGTAAAGTAAACTTGATGCATGTGACATTTAATATATTTACAATGATTCAACAAGCCACCTGAAAACACAAGAGCATTCATCATCTTAAAGTCCAGGAATGAGAATGCTGTATATTCTTTTGGTTTTTAATTTACCTCCATGACTACACTCTCTTTGTAAACCTCAAACTGTTTCCAAGGTGAAGCTATCTAAAACATTTCTATTGTTGAATTAACAATAATCACAAACCATCAAGAAAAACGTTGACAAATTTTACTCATGAAAACTTGCAACTTTTACAATAAAAAAGACACCATAAAAAAGATTAAAAGACAAACTTAGAACCCCATACATAACATCCTAAAGCATTTTTCCACTAGCTCATCCCAGAGCTTAAAAACTTTCCTATTATATTTCAGTGAAGTTGAGTTCAATCTCTCTCATCTATTGCAATAGTCTTGAATAAAATCTTCCTTACCTGTTTAACTTCATCCAGTGAAAGTTATTTTACAAACCAATAAAAAAATGTGCAAAAGAAAATAGTCAAATGACTTCTTCCAAAGAAAGTGTGAATTTCTAATAAGCATATGAAATGATACTCAGTTTCACTAGGGACATGCAGATTAAAATGACGGTGGCATACAATTTAACAATCATGAGATTAGCAAAATTTAAAAAGTCTGAATGTATAAGTAACATACAAAGTTGATTTTAGGGTAAATAGATTCAATTACTCTAAAAGTAACTTTACAATATATCATTAAAGTGAAGAAGCCTATATTCTAAGACCCAGAAATTCCATTAGTAAGTATGGACACTAGAGATTTTCTTACATGAGAAATGTAGACACAAAGAAATGTACAAGGAGATTTATTGAAGCATTTTTGATAATAGACAAAAAATGGAAAAATCTAAATGCCCATTAATATAATAATAGATTCATATATTCATAGGTTTGAATATTATAGTATAGTTCAGGTACATTTAATAATATGGAGGGTTTGCTTAATTAAAAAATTATGAAGGACATTTGTATGATAATATGTATGTAAATTTTAAAAACCTTCCAAGCAAAACTAAATAATATTTGCAGATATACACGTGATATAAAACTATCAAAAGCTTTTATAAAAATTATAACCAATGAATTTATTAGAGTAATTATTTAACATTGGTGAAGCAGAGTGGGAAATAAGAGATTTCAGTGATCTTATAAAAATAAATAAAGTCTACCTAAACGATTGCTGTAGAAAGGAGGTAAGTTTGGCACTCAAAGGATGACAGCAGAATGGAAAAGTTTATAGTAAAAAAAAACAAAGAGAAAGCTTCAGATATCCTCTGAGAGGAAGCTGTTGGCAAGGGGAAGCATGCCAACTAAAATCAGGGCATCCTATGTAGGTTAGGAGAGCATGTTTAGCTTTTTCCAGGCAGTCCTAGGTTGGATATGTAGGCAAAAAATAGAGAAGCTGTCAATTATTCATCAACTCCTGGACATTTAGGGCCACTTGTTAGAGGGGTTATGGTTTGGCTTCCTGGAATGGTCATTGTAGATAGTAGTGGTTTGACTTTGTAGGCTGGTTGCTGAAAATTGTGCGTCAGAGTTCTATTTTTATATATGGTCTGACCATTGTCCATTTGTCTATTCAGTCCATCAATTTGTAAAGTTTTACTAATTAAGGAAGACTCATATTACTTATATAAGGCAAAATATAACTCAATGGACAAATAAAAATATAATTTTATATTAATAAGAAATAAACTCTAAGATTAAGGTATTATATCCATGTATATTTTGGTATTTTTGGCATTTCTTAAAGTTATCACTTATATGCTTATACATATAAGCACAATTCTTAAGCTAAAACTACACAAGGTTTTCCAAAATGCTGATTCTTAAAACATACAGCTCAAGATATTTTAACATTCATAATGCACACTACTATATAATTAAAAATAAAATTTTATTATGATATAGTTTTACAACAGCATTGTAATTGGGGCTAGATAATGCAAGTAATGTGTTATATTTCTTAAACTTTATTTTTTCTTTTACCTTCAATATTTTAATTTATGAAGCAGAAACCTGTGATACTAGATATTAGGAACAGCTGTTAGACAAATGATCATTTTTCCCCTTAGCTAGTATAATATGGGTGTTGATATATAGTACTATCTTGTAAAAAGAGAAACATAAAAAACTCTGGTGTAATAAATACTCATTTTAGGGTCCAAAATTATTTATTTGTAAAATGGATGCTTCCTTTAAAAAAATCATATTATTATCAAGCTGAAACACAAGTATCACCTCATATATAATACAATTCTAGCCATTTTGATTTTTTCCTTGATTTCATTTTGTATTGCAAATTTTCCTTAGAGAAGTAATGGTAGGGGTGGTTATTGAGAAAATCATTATATTTTATAGAGGAGCTGACAGATTTGAGTAGGGGGCTTAAGGATTTACTAATGGTTTACCTTTTCTTCTTAAAATCTACCTCAGCTACTTGATTTGATTGAAAAGATAACTGTGGATGATTGCTATCAGGCTTTTGTGAAATTTTTGTTGTCTCCATTTTTTTATTGTAGTTGGTTCCATGACAATGTTCTTATCATCCAAATGATATTAACAGAACTGAAAATTATCTCTTTTCCACTTATTCAGCTCCAAAATCAAGTCAGGTTGTTCTGTAAATGAAAATCCAACTAAAGCTGTTTCTCTTATCCTCTTCTTTGGCTAAATCAGTATTCTACACTTCAAAGCTAAAAACATAGTCTTATTCAGGAGCAACACAATCAGTGCAGATAAAAAAGAAAACTCAAATCAGCCCCTTCAAACTTCGAAACTAAGATAAAAAGACCCATTTTAAATTCCATGGACAGTGAAATGTCATAATAATCATGGAAATTTGACCTATAGGTACAATTTTTTTAATGTATTTGCTTTAAGAGCAATGGGCTTAGTCATGCAGTTATTAAATCAACTTGAATGAGTTTTACTTTAATTAAAGCTATGGATAATTTCTTCAGATACATTTAAAACTTGCAGCACATTTCCATGAATGCATGGCCTTTATGTGTTATAGTTGACCAGTAAAAATCTTTTAAATCTGTTTTAAAGGACAATTTATATCCCCATGCTCCACTGATGAGTGCCTGTCTAGTAAATCTAACAACGGACCACATATCTATTTTATTCTCTGTGTAGGAAAAAGAAAAAAAGAAAAAGAGATTTTTTAAATTAGCATGCTGAGCATCTTCTTTTAACTCTCAGGAATATATGAGAAATAATACTTTAAAAAATACTCATGTCCTCAAGAATATCAAGTTCACTATGGAAGACAAAATCATAAATTCATAGTTCATAAACTATATGCTATAGTGTCATAAGTGCTATTCTAGAGTTTATGGTACATAGATAAGAAAATTACCAACTCTAGGAGAATTGATTAAGGCATCGTATTTTTAAAGCAATTTTTATTATGAATTTAGAATTATGAAAAAAACACAATAGACAAAGAAAATGCAAAAAAAAAAAGTAAGAAACCTTTAGGCAGAGGCAAGAGAATTGTCTAAAAAGCATGAAAGGACACAGTGTATTTGAGGAAGTTCAGCTTGGCTGGTGTATAGAACCTATCAGTGAAGATATATTATGATGGCCCTTTCATGACACGGCAAAGAATTCGAATACTGGCTTGTAAGCAATGAACAATGAATCAACATTACCATATTTTGAATGTATTTGGTATTTTGAAAATATAATTGACAGTGGTGCCATGAATGGAGAATGAGCTATGAGGAGATATAGGTGTCAGAAAGTTGGTAATGAAGCTGCTTCAACAATGAATAATCAAATTTAAAAGCCTATTAGATAGAGAGGAAGTAAAAACCCCTCTTCCATTTCTGAGGTGGTAATTACTGATTAGTCATAAATGGGAGAGAAAAAGTTGAAGATTAAGATTCTAGTTTAGATAAGGACAGTGGTACAAATAAACAAAATAGGGATATCATAGGAGAAGCAGTTTGAGGAGTCTGGGACGGAGAAAATGAAAATAGAAATAAATGACATCTTTTTACCCAGGGTGATTTTGAAATTACTAAAAGATGCTCATTTATATAATGTGTAATTGAGAGTTACACATTCAGGTCTAGGTCTTGTCCCATAAACCCATTAATTCAGTAGTTGATACTCTGTCGGCTGAGGAGTTCACCCTTTAAACAGTATACCAAATGAGAAAAGGTCAAAAATAAAACTCTAAGGAGACATAGCATTTGAAGGCATGTTAAGGAATAGGATTCAAAGAGAAAAACTAAGGAAAAGTCATACATTAGTTGTTGCTAGTAACAGTAGTGTTCTAAAAGCTAAAAGATACCTTTCTAAAAGTTCACAGTTGACTCTGTCAAATGACAGCCCATGTATCACAATGTTTCCATATTACTACTTTCATAGATGTTTTGTTAATTTTTGGTGGTTATTTTGTCAAAGGAGGTGATGATTACATACTAAATAAAAATGCTATAATAGTCATGATGGCTTTTTTCTTTCATCTGGCGCACACACACACACACACACACACACACAAAATAGAGGTTGCAATTAACAACATTTTGTTTTCAATTTAGCTCTGGGTCAATTACAGATTGCATTTGACTGAGAGTGACAGAATACAAAAATATCATGCTTTAAACACTCAAAGATTTAATTTCTCATGTTAAAAAATGAATGTAGCCTTCTCTGGTCTGCTATATTAGCTTTATGGTATTTTGGATTTGACTCTTTCATCTAACAGCTTACTTCACCATCTTACCGTGTAGAGTCAAGGTCAAGATGGATGCTGAAGCTCTGGTTATCACATTTGAGTTGACAATCTAATGAAAAATAAAGAACAAAGGTAAAAAATGTTTCTCTCAATTGAGTCATATCCTTTGAAAGAACCTTCCCAGAATTCCTTCCAAAAGTTGTTTACTTGACATCTAGCTTCAGTAGAGATTGAAAATGTAGCATTCACTTCTTGAAGCAATAGATCAAGATAAAATTTGGAATCTGGTAAAGAGAATGAATATTTGGTAGGTTACTAGCTGTCTTTGCCACGAGCTCCTAATGTATGGAAGGGTGTGCCTAGTTTGAAAGAAATAAAAACATTTAAATAGAATCCTTTCCTTTCATCAAGTAACTAATGGTCAACTAGAAGGTCATATGTAAAAACAAAATATAAAAACAGTATTTTTTGCCATGAAGAAGGTACTACAAAGTGTATAAATGTATGTACATGTTTTCATGGAAAACATGATACTTGAAGAAACGCAAATTTTCCAAATGGTTAAGACTAGGTTAGGACATGAGAGGACAGAAAATTTTTATGGGCATAGAAAATATGTGATAGAGTACCAAAAAACAGCATGGTGAGAATAACACTGGGCCCTTGAAATTGAAACAGCATATCAAAATCTACATTGAAAACTTAGATTTCCTTATAAAAAGAAATTTAAGCATTTGGGTACATGGAAACTTCTAGGCCTTGAGTTTCAGCTACTGAGGAATTTTACATGAAAGCTACCCCCTAAAAGTTCAAGACAAATTCTTTAGTAAAGCTGTAAGTGACTCCAACACTTAATTTATTAATTTTCTAGACATTCTTACGCATGTCTAGGAATAAATTGCTATCAGCATTGTGCAAAAAAAATAAATAAATAAGTCTGCTGTTTTTATAAATATTCAAGTATTCAATTTATATAAGTTTAATGTTTAAAGAGGTCAAAATGCAAAATATATTAAAGTGTATATTAAATTTTATCCCAAGTGCAGATATTAAGGCTATGCTTAGAAAATTTAAAACATCTGCTTGCAATGATTGATGTTTAATTAGGAAAAATTTTTTGGGGGCTTAATATGCAATTTGTTTTCCTGAATTTTCTTTTAAAAGCCCTTGTACTTTGATAATTGTATTTTAAATATTTAATTAAATTATGAATTTTCTGATGCTATTTCATGAATTACACATTTTGATCAGATAATAACACCAGCATGTCCATTTTGTAACTTACTTAATCTCACTACAACCTTTTGTAATAGATATTTTATGATTAAAATTTTACAGACAAGAAAATATGAACATTGTATGTTCTAACCTTTTTTTTCAGGGAAAAGGGAGATATAATTTTCTAAATATGGTAATTATTAGCTATTCATAGTCCCTGCGACTTATCAGATAGACTGTACCAGTGTATTCTCTAGAAAAATGAAAATTATTTCTTTCCATGAATTAGTTTTATTTATAAAACCAATTTCATCAATTCTTTCAAAATCCAAAGAAATAGTTATATAATAATGAAATTGGCATAGTCTTTTAAACCTCAATTCTCAGGACTAAAATAATGCTTATCCAGACTGGTTTATGGAGCCTTAACTTCTTTCTCCTATGTGCCTTTTTCCTAGAGTGTTTTGCCTATATTGGGCATACATCTTTGTTAAGGCAAATGGAGCCTAAAGCCCTGTGTGTATAAAGTGACACATATTTGGTATCATAGGCTGTTTTTGTCACTAACGCAGCAGCAGCCTCCAAGAAGCTGAAGCAAGCTCTAGAGAATGAAGATGTACATGATACAACTGAACTGAGCAACTACTTGAGACATTATAAGTGAAGGAGAAAAGAGAAAAAGCTGTAAGATTTAAAAACAATGACACTTTTTTTAGCAAGGTATATTGGGAATAGCTCTGTCTCAAGGAGGCTATGGTCACTTTATTTGTAGCTGCCAAGTCTACTTTTCCCCCTTCTTTTCTGATTTTTTTTTTACAAATCCAGAGCCTTCCAATGCTTCAAAAGACAACTATCTCACTTATTGACCTCAGGTATGATGTGGCAGAAAGTCAACAATAAATTTTTACCCTCTCACTGTTGGGACCATTAAAATTTCAAAATCAAAACTGCTTTAAGTAGAATATATCAGTTTCTAAGATATGATTTTTCAAGTATGTTGAAACATTGCTGAAACAATTTACCTTAAGTTGGGATATACTAAAGAGAAAATTTTCTCTACATTCGATTCACAAGTGTTAATTAAGAAGCTGTAAGGCAATTAGGTGTCAGAAAATGGTTTTAGACTTGGAGCATAATTTTGGAGTCAGGTGTGCAAATAAATTTTTGCTCAATTGAGTATTGTGTACTCCTGCACCCTTTCCACTTCTGGTGCATGATGAAACACAAATATTTGCATGACAGTTATGAGGATCAAAATAAGTCATGATGGGGGACACTGACCACACTGATTATATGTAATATCTATTATGACTATTGGTAGTGTTATATTAGTGTGGTAATGCTGGATAGATCTTAGAAACTACATCTAGGATACTGCAAATAACCATCTATTCTAACTACCCTGTGCCAGGCATTTTATTGCCTGCTGTAGTTTCAGAGATAGAAAAGATTCAGCCCTTGTTACTGAAGAGTATCCACTCTAGTGGGGTAAGCAAACAAATAAACAGGTTGTTTTATCATAATTTGTTAAGTGTTAAGATCAAAGTATTTAAGGAGACCATGGAATTGCAAATTATTTTTCTTATTGTCCCCAAAATTGCTGGGCATTCAATAGCCACTTCATCTCTATCTCCTTATTGGTTCCTCCTCACTCCCTAGGGCCTTAGTCCTTAGTTCTTTTCTTCTCCCATCCGATATTCTTTTTTTTTTTTTTTTTAAGTTCTAGGAAATGCAACAAATTTCATGGGTTTTAGAAAGCATGTATGTGCCCATGACTCTTAAAATTACAGATCTAGCTCAGATCACTCCCCTAAATTCCAAACTAATATAGTCTACTGTTTATTTACCTCTCTACTTAAATACCTAAGAGGTATTCAAACTTATATTTTTTAAAACTGAGCCTTGGTTTTACCTTCTCAAACATGCTCCTCCCAAAGTTGTTTTTATTGGCAGAGCCATTCTTCTAGTTCCTTGAGGTATAAAACATTTCAGACAACTTGAATTTCTCTTTATACAGAATAATGACTATTTTTAATGCATTTTATCGATACTTTTGTCTAGTTACAAAAAACGTATGTATTCTCATTGTAAAAAAAATTTTAAATTCTGTAATGTATATATCATTTTTTCACTTAGTATATTAGGATAATTTCCTCAAGCATTTAAATATCCATCTGCCACACACATTGTAAGAGTTACCAATATACCATCAATGGGGAAAATTACATAATTTACATAAACTTAATTCATGTATTTGTTTTATATTTTCATTTTTTTGCTATTATAAATGGTTCTACAACTTGAGGAGGCCTTGTAAAAGCTAAATGATAAAACCTATCTTTCATCTAACATTTATTTTAATAGAAATATACACTGCCATTAGTCAAATTATTAAGGGATACCTTCTCATATTATTAAACAGCCATACACAAATAATAATATAAGAATTTAAAGAGTTGACGCTGCTTTTTGAACTGCACAGGTACATTTATATGGAGACTCAAGAAATACAGTGGGTCCTTCCTATCACCAGATTTCCCATTGAGTGAACTCAAACAACCCTGGATCAACAATAGTATTTCCAACCATGGTTTTCCATCAACGGAAATACTGTTTTCCATCTGTGCTTGGTTGAATCAGAGGATGGAAAGGGCCGACTATAGTTAAGTCTTGGGGGAGTCAAACGTTATATGCAATTTCTGGTCAAGATGTCAACGTAAGTAACCACTGTGCTAGCCTCTTCTCATGGTTACATCAAAACTACAACTAAACTACATACAGAACAACCATCACTGAGAACTGCCTGAAGTCTAGCTGAACAACTAAGGACATACAGAAGAAGCCACCTTGAGAATGGTAGGAGAGGTGAAGACAGTAGAACAAGTTAGTCCAACACCTGCATATGACACATAAATTCAGGAAGAGTATTTTGACTGCGGAAGTTCCCCCAGAGGAGTGAGGAGTCCCAGCCCCGCACCAGGCTCTCTAGTCCAGGGTTCAAGTGCTGGGAAAAGAAATGTCCACAACTTCTGGCTGTGAAAACCAGTGAAGATTGTGGCTGAGTGAGATAGAGAGCAGCTGAAATCTCAGGTGTTCCCCTTAAAGGCCCTGCATATGAGCTTACCCACTTATAGACTCAGGACTCAATAGCTCTGAGCTCTAGCACTGGGGCAGCAGTGTGAAAGGTGCCAGGGAACATAGTGAAAGGAATTGAATTGCCTGGCTTTGCAGTGAGGGCTGGAAGGGCAACTTTCTCCTAGACAGAAGTGCAGGCAGAATACATTGATCTGTTGTTGAGTCCTTGCCCGCCTTGGCATGCAGATGCAGGCAGCCACTATATCTGAGTCTGCATCAACCTGGATAACACTAGTCACCCAACCCTGAAGATTCCTTGAACTTATGGGCTCCACTCAGCTTGTGGGCCTACTCAAGCTCTTTCCAGTGGCTTTTCCATACAAATGGCCTGTTTAGGCTCAGGCTGTCAACTTTCCTAAAATTTCTCAAAGGTTCACAAAACCCAAACATGTAGCATCTGGCCTCAGCATGTCCCGTACCTCTTGCTAAGCAGCCCCAAGCCCTTCACTAGTGGCAGTTGGCCTCAGTTCATGGCTTGACCTCTTGAGGCTCCATCAAGTCCAGTGCAGGTAGCAGCCGTCCACAGATTGCTTGGTGGTTCTTGCCAGGTGGCCCCAGGCAGGACACAGGCTGAAGCTGAACTTGGCCTGCAGCAGGGCCCCTCTCAGGGGGTCCCAGGGCCACAAGCCTGGTGGCCAGCTTCAGACTTAGCTGCCTTTGAGGACAACGTACCCCAAGGGAAGACTGGGAAGACACAGAGCCCTGCTAAAGTGTCTCCTGCTCTTTAGGGTCAGCCCCTGATCAATAGCACCTCCACCATAGTCACAACTAGTCTTCACAACCAATCAGCTCAAGGGCCAGTCTCTCCCACTGATGTGCATACAGCAACCAAGGCTCAACTACAACAGGACAAACACCAACAACATAAGGGACACAGCTGCAGCACCTGACTCAGGTGACCAAGGATATTGTGCCACCAGGTCTCACAGAATACCTACTACATAAGTACACTCTACTAAGACTGGGAGACATAACAACCCTAAATAATACATAGAAACAAATACAAGAAGGCAGCCAAAATGAAAGGACAAAGGAACATGTCCAAAATGAAAGAACAGAACAAAGCTCCAGGAAAAGAACTAAACGAAATGGAAACAAACAATCTATCAGACTCAGAGTTCAAAACACTGGTTGTTTATAAGGATGCTCAATAATCTTAGTGAAAACTTTAATGACCTAATAGGAAACATAAACAAAGAGATAAAAAACATAAACCAGTTAGAAATGAAGACTACAATAACTGAAATGAAGAATACATTAGAGGGAATCAACAGTAGATTAGATGAAGAAGATCAAAGCAGCAATGTGGAAGGTAAAATAGCCAAAAAATACCCAAGAAGAACAGAAAATTAAAAAAAAAATAGAAAGAATCCAAAGAAATGAGGTCAGTCTAAGGGGCCTCTGGGAAAAGATCAAGCATACCAATATTCACATCATAAGGGTACCAAAAAGAGAAGAGAGAGAGAGCAAGGACCTGAAAACCTATTTGAAGAAATAATGACAGCAAACACCCCTAACCTGGCAAAGAAATTAGACATCCAAGCTCAAGAAGCACAGAGAGTCTCAAACAAGATGAACCCAAACAGGCCTATACCAAGACACATCATAATTAAAATGTCAAAGGTTAAAGACAAAGAGAGAATCTGAAAAGCAACAAAAGAAATGCAATTAGTTACCTACAAGAGAGCTCTATAAGACTGTCAGTTAATTTCTCAATAGAAATTTTGCGGGCCAGAGAGATTGGCACAAAATATTCAAAGTAATGAAAAGCAGGAACCTACAACCAAGATTACTCTACCCAGAAAAGCTATCATTTAGAATTAAAGACCAGATAAAGAAGAAGCGAAAGGGGCTCATCAACACCAAATCAATATTAAAAGAAATGTTAGGGGGACTTCTTTAAGAAGAAGAAAAGATTAAAAATGTGAATAATAAAATGGCAATAATGACATGTCTATCAACAATTACTATAAATATAAATAGATTAAATGCTCCAATCGAAAGACAAGGTGGCTGAATGGATAAGAAAACAAAACCCTTATATATGTTTTCTATAAGAGACTCACTTCAGATCAAAAGACACATAGAGAATGAATGTAAGGGATGGAAAAAATATATCATAAACATAGAAAGGAAAAAAAAAAAAAGCCGAGGTAGCAATACTTATACCAGGCAAAATAGACTTTAAAACAAAGGCTATAACAAGAGACAAAGAAGGACTCAGTAATCCCACTTCCAGGTATATATTCAAAGAAACCAAAACACAACTTTGAAGGGACAAGTGCATGCATATGTTCACTGCAGCATTATTTACAATGGCTGAGACGTGGAAACAACCTGGGTGTTCATCAACATAAATGGAGAAAAAAGAGGTGATACATATATACAATGGAATACTACTCAGCCATAAAAAAGAATGAAATCTGCAACAACATGGATGAATCTAGAGGCTATTATTGTGCTTAGTGGAGTTAAGTCAGACAGAGAAGGACAATGCCTTGATTTCACTGATATGCGGAATCTGAAGAACACAAATATAATGGAAACAAACATAGGTACAGAGAACATTTTGATGGCTGCTAGATGGGAGGATATTGCAGGGGTGGGTGAAAAGGGGGAAGGGATTAAGAAGTACAAATTGGTAGTTACAAAATAGTCATGGGGATGTAAAGTATAGCACAGGGCATATAGTCAATAATATTGTAACAACTAAGTATGATGTCAGATTGGTACTAGATTTGTCAGGGTGATCACTTCATAAGTTACGTAACTGTCTAATCACTATGTTGTACACCTGAAACTAATATAATATTGTATATCAACTTCAGTTGAAAAATAAAAAAAATACTTAAAAATAAAAGTACATGCAAATTTTCATCTGCATGGAGGCAGGCACTTATAACCCCGTTTCCCCGTGTTGTTCAAGGATCAACTGTACTTGGAATTTAAAAAATATATAAATAAATTTGATGATGATTTTAAAATTAGAATTAACTTCCTTAAAATTATATGTCTTAAATGAAATGATTGATATATTAAACTATAAACTGTACAATTAAAACATTCGGCATGAAAATCAGAATACACACGACAAACTAAAAAATATATTTGTTGTATATAAGGGAGACCAAGAGCTAAATTTCTCAATGTTCGAAGTGCTTATATACATAAACACCAAAAAGATCTCTTTAAAAGAAAAAGAGAAGGAAGACACAAGTATATATGCCAGAGAAAAATAAATTAAAATGAAGTCATATGCATATTCCTCAACATCAATCAAAATTTTAAAATACATGTTAAAATTTAGGTTCTTTTTCCTAAAATTTAAAGAATGTTAGATTGACAAAAATAACAAAATCTACAATAGTAAACTGGGGCAAGTGCCTTAAAATTAGGCATTTCCATACACTGCTGATAAGACTGAAAAGTAGTACAAGTTTTTGAAGAAAATTTAGTGATACCTATTTACATTCAAGGCATATATACCTTTTGCCTCAGCAATTCTATTTCTGGGAAGGCACTGAACTTTCCTACCTGTAAATCTTACCATGATATATCCATACAGCTATTTATTGCAGTTTTGTTTATTATTGCAAAAAGATATAATGACCTAAATGTCAATCAATAGCGAATTGGTTACATAAATTATTGGCATATTCATATGTATAATTCTATATAATCATTTCTAGAGAATAAGTTAGAAAAGTATGTCCTAATACAATACTATGTATAGTATGATCCTGTTTATATTTAAAAGTATATATTAAAAGTTATATATACATGCATGTGTGTAGGTGCATAAAACAATTCTAGATGATAAGAAACTATAAATAATGGTTATCTCAGAGGTTTGGGACAGGAAGATGTTGGAGAAATGGAATAGAATTATATTCCATCTAAATCCTGCTATATTGTTTGTATTTTTTTTTTACCTTGTATATCTGTTCTTAATAAACAATCTTATCAATTAAACCTTGGGTACATGATATATTATAAATCACAGAAGTACAATTGCTGAGTATGAATTTATGAATTAATTTGTTTTTAATACATATTAACATTTGTTATTCAAAAGTTTGTTCTGAATATATTCCCAACAGAACTATAAAAAGGTTTTCACTTTCACTACATCTTTATCAATTCTGGATGTTATCAGTTAACTGTATAAATATACATGAACAAGTCACAAATTATATATATATATATGTATATATATATATATATAGTTGATTTAAAATAGTATTATAAGTACGTATAGTATCAGAAGGACACTAGACTTATGGGGGTGATCATTTTATAAGTTATATAAATGTCTAAACACTGTTTTGTACATCACAAATTATATATATATATATGTATATATATATATATATATAGTTGATTTAAAATAGTATTTTAATTTTGTGTGCTTACTAGGCTTTGAAAAATCACAAAAACATGAGACATTTGCTTTTGTTATTCTAATTTATTACTAATTCATAACAGCATTTTCTTTAGGTTGAAATGAACAGATTATATTAAATGTAATTGTCCTTAATAATCTGAAGAGGAATATGTATTGCATTCCACTGTTTCTTCAAAATATAATTTATATATTGTACACATTATACATCATATAAGTATGTATCAATTTTCCACAAATCTATGAACTGTCTTTCCAGATTTGCATTCAACCCTCTCAGATGTAATAAAATGGACAGTTTATCAGAAGTCAGTAAATTGGCATTGAGACTATAAAGTAAATAGTAAAACTATAAATCTACTATACCAATAAATCTTTTGAAATAGCTTTAGTATTGCATTATTATTTTAAATTTATTAAGAAAAACACTAATAGCCAAGAATAGATTCAGTCCATAAATATTATTTGAATTGCTGATTTTGAGTGATATATGTTTTAAATCCTGTCTTCGAATAATATTCAATAATTGTTTTAGTCTCTTCAATATTGTTGTTTTTCTTTTCCTCAGGAAGCTCCAAATATGCTAGCCAATTTTAATAATAATGACAGTAAAAAACATGGCATATATGAAATAAGTCCCCAGAGCCACAGGAGTTGGATTTTTCATGCCCTAGGAAAAAAGACCAACCTAAAATATTGCATTTTACATTATGCTTTAATGAGCAAATCATAGATGACCAGAAAGA
>NW_006434709.1:11800132-11801711 GCF_000325575.1 Pteropus alecto | reverse complement strand
CTCTTCTACTGATTTCATCAAGTTCCAAACAGAGGTAAACTGGCTAGACTCAGCTTTATGGACGGGTGGCAGAGATAGAAGGGCAACAACACATGAACAGGCATTCCAATCTCAGGGAGAGCAGCTATGCAGAGGGAATCAAAATTATGTTAAAGATAGTCAGAAAAAAATATATATATATAAACTCTCACAGCTAGAACTGAAGATAAGGAAATCCAGACCATGGGTTCTGTAAAAATCTCATTTAGCCTACTGAGAAGATCTTGCTTTCTAGTCAAAGTCCACATCTAGAACAAATAAATGGATTCCACCTCGGAGCCTCCAGAAAAGCCCAGCCAAAATCTTGATTTTAGCCCACTGAGACGCAGAAAGAAGTACTAACCTAAATTATTGCATTTTGCATTATGTTTTAATGAGCAAATAATAGATGAGAAAAAATCTTTGGACTTCTAACCATCAAAACTATAATATAATACATGTGGTATTGTTTTAAGTCACTGTTTGTGTTAATTTGTTATGTCAACAATAGGAAAATAATAGAATATATGATCACATGTATTAGAAATATGTGACCTTGATAAGTCACTCAACTTTCTATTTCTCCAATTCTAATATGAGATAAGAATATTATTCAATTTGTCTTCCAGGAAAATTGAAATAATGTACATAAAGCACTTTGCTTTATATAATTAGTGTTAAATAAGTAGTAGTAGGCAGTAGAATTAGTAGTGACTGTAGCATTATCTTCATCTTCTTCATCATCATTGAAAGTTCTGAGAATTAAATAAATTACATTAGGTAAAAGAGAATAAATTCTGAATTTTTTAAACAGATCATATGAGACATGAGTAGGTTCTAAACAAAGGTAGTAGTGGTGAGGTTAGTAAGGAGAGAATGATCTGAAGAGTATTTAAGGGAAGAATCAGACTTTTGGCCAGTTAGAAATGTATGTAAAATGTATAAGGAAGACTTTTATCTTCTATCTTAAATGACTGAATACATTTCACAAATATCAATATGGTTTAATAAATCATACTATTCTGTGAGACATAAATGTCTGTATAACTTGGGATAAGAGCTATATGAGAGGTAATTTCAAATGCACAGCCTTTTCCCACTATTTTAAAGTATTAAAGACATTAAGTATCTCTGTGCTGAGCTGCAAGAAAAACTAATCCAGTATCAGATAAGCCCTGCTGTCCATTGCACCTGCTCTGCTAGATCTTCAATAGCATCTTAAAATCTACCTAATAACCTCATTAACATTTTTTGCTTTCTGGTAGCCAGACTCCCCACATCTTTAATAAAATGCTTGCCCACAGGGTGATCACACTGCCTCTGCTAGTTGTAACTGCCTGAACGTTCCAGCTTAATAATTATATTCCCCAAATAGCTCCCTTTTTAACTTAGGCTTCCAACAGCAGTTTCTTAGTTGCTATATATTCTGGACATATACCAATTGTCATCTCTTGAACCTAATTCTCTCCTTTCCACCAATAGTTACTCAAATCGATATTTTCCTTTACTTCCTCACTCTCTTGTTAAAAGACAAACATATATTGAGAACATTTATTGGGCA
>NW_006434709.1:11784504-11800112 GCF_000325575.1 Pteropus alecto | reverse complement strand
TCCTGGGACTTCTGCTGATTTTAATTTTCATAAATGATCTAGAGAAAGGAAATGACTGTGAACTAGCTGGAATTCTTAATCAGCCAAAATTGCAGGGGAGGAGAGAAGTAGAGGAAGCTACAACCTAACACAGGTAGGGTTCAATATGCCCTGTAGCTAAGTGGGTATGTGGTAAACAGAACATAATAGGGCATTTTGTGAAGAGTTCTACACAATGGGCCTAAATGATTAAGAAATAAGTAATGCCATTCAGTTGAAATGCATGAAGTTTGGTACATAATTATGAATCAGTCACTCCAGAAGGGTATATGAGCTGTGTGAAGCTTCAATTAGACCAGAAAAAGGATAAGACTCACTAATATGGTACTCTTGAAATTGATTTGCATTTCAATTTATTTTAGCCCTCATTAAAAAAAAAAAATACTGCTGAGAGAGGAAATAGACATGAGATAGCAGGATTTGATGTCAGAGGCTCATCTAATATACTAATATGTGCGTGAAAATGCGTGTGTGTTTGTGCATATATGTGTATGTTTGGAGTTAAGTATATAATTCGATATGTTTTGATACATATATACACCCACGTAACTAGCACCTCAGTCAAGATGTATACACCATTTCCATAAACCTATCAAGTGTTCTTGAGTGCCCTTAAAAGCAATCTTTCTTTCCCCATAGGACACCATAGTTCTTACTTCTATCTCTGTAGTATGAAACATTCCAGAATATCATATATATGAAATCATACAGTATGTACTCTGTGTTTGGCCACTTTCACTCTGCATCATTAGCTTCTGAGAGTCATGCATACTGTCTGGTTTATTAGTATTTCATATCACAATTTGTTCATTCATTCTCTGATTGATGGACACTTAGTTTCCAGTTTGGGTCTATTGTTTATTAAAAAGCTTTATGAACTTTCTTGCATAAATCTTTTGTTTGTTTGTTTGTGCATATGTTTTAATTTAATCTTAGACTTGGGTCATAGGGTAAGTATAAATTCAACGCTTTAAAAAATAGCCGAAACGGTTGGCAAAATAGTTGTACAACTCAGAAAAGACTGAGGGTTCCAATTAATTTACATCTTTGCCAACATTTTGTGATGCAAGTTTTTACATTTTAAATGTTCTCCTTGATGTGAAATAATTTCTCATTTTTAAATTTGTATGCCTATAAAGACTTAACATGTTAAGTACCATTTCACATACTTGGGGCTTCAAGTCTTTTGTTCATTATAATTTTTGTGTGTGTTTTCATTATTTGTTTATATATAAACGAGCATATACATATTCAGTATTTTGTCAGATACAAATATTTCAAATGTTTCTAGTCTTTAACTTGTATTTTCATATTCTTAACAATGTTTTTAGATAGAAAAGGTTTATGTTCAATATACTTTTTTCTTCTTCTAAATAGTGCTTTTTACATTAGAAAAAAATCTTTGCCTATCCAAGGTCACAAAGATTCTCTTATGCTTTCTTCTAGAAGTTTTGGATTTAATTTTTGCTTATAATACATCTGGAATTAAATTTTGTGATATGGTGGTCAATCAAGATTCATTTTTTTCCCCTTATATTTGTTTAATTTTTCCTTCCACATCTGTTGAAAAGATTATCCTTCCTCTTTAAATTGGTTTGGCATATAGGTAGAAACAAAATCAATCAGCAGGATACAGGTTAGTCTATTTCTGTTTCATTCATCACTTTGTTTCTACACCAACAGCACAGTGGATAAGTTTACTTGTATAGTGTAGGCCCTCCAACTTTAGTATTATTTTCAAATTTCAAATTAAAATTGTTTTGTTTTCTCTTTTATATAAAATCTAGAAAAAATGACAATTTCTATTTTTAAAAAGGCTATTTGGATTTTTATTGAGATTGTATAGAATCTACAGATCAATTTATAGACTAGCATCTTAACAATATTTAAGTCCTCCAATCCACAAACAAGCATATCTCTACTTAAGTCTTCTTAATTTCTCCTAGTAATGATTTATATGTTTTCCATGTAGAAATATGACATATTTATAAAACTTTTTTCTAAGTATTTTGTTTTCTTATGCTAGCATAAATAGAATGTTCTAATTTTATTTTAAAAATTTTATTCCTGGTGTATTAGTCTCGTATGGCTGCCATGCCAAAGTACCATAAATTGGTGACTTAAAACAGAAATTTATTTTCTCACAATTTTGGAGGTTAGAAGTCTGAAAGCAAGTTGTCAGCAAGGCCAGCCTTCTTCTGAAGGCTCAAGGAAAAACTCTTCTTTATCTGTTGGAGCTTTTGGGGGCTGCCGGGTTTCCTTGACTTGTAGTAGCATAACTCCAGTTTCTGCTTCCATCTTCACATGCTCTTCTCTGCGTTTTTTTCTGTGTCCTGTCACGTTCTTATAAGGAAAGTAAACTAATCAGATTTAGTGTCTACACTAATCCAGTACTACCTATCCCTTTGCTTAATTCACTGCAAAAGCTCGATTTTCAAATAAGGTCCCATTGTGAGGTCCTGGGTGGCATAAACTTTGGAGGGACACAATTCAACACACTTCATTGAGTATATAGAAATATAATTTATTTTGTTTAATGAGCTAGTCTGATGATCTTGCTAAATTCATTGCTTAGGTACAGAAGATGTTTTATGAGTTTTCTTTTACACAGTCATACCTGTCATCTGTGAATAAAAAGTACTACACCTTTCATTATAATATGTTTCTTTTATTTCTTTTTCTTGACTTGTTCTCAAAAAGTCTTCCAGTACAATGTTGAATATAAAAGTAGTGAGCATGATCATCCTCTCCTTTCTTCAATTTTAGGGGAAGATGATTTTTATCATATTGAGATTCTTTATTCTTATTTTGCTGGTTGTTTTTATCATGAATGGCTGTTAGATTTTGCAAAATGCTTTATTATACTGCTTTCACATTTATAATGATCATATTTTTTTACTTTGCTGTTTAGATGAAGTACATTGACTTTGGGTTACTAAAGCACGTTACGTCTCTAAGATAAACCCTACCTGTTCTATTGTGCTTTATCATTTATACTTCGCTGGATTCAATTTAATAATATTTTATTGTTGATTTTTGTGCTCTGTTCATGAGAAATACTGGTCTATAATTTTACTTATTGTCCAATTTTGGCTACCAGGATTATGCTGACCTTACAAAACAAGTTGGGAAATGTGTCCTCTTCTATTTTCTGAAAGAGTTTAGTATGATTGGAATGATTTACTCCTTAATACATATAAAAATATTCACTAATAAAACTATATTTACCTGGAGTTTTCTCTGAGAGAAGGTTTTTGATGATGAGTTAAATGTCTTTAACATATTTATTCAGGTTTTTCTTCTTTGTTAGTTTTAAAAATGTAGTTTATAATAAATATTCCATTTCAACTGATTAAATTCATCAGCAAAATGTAGTTCATAATATTTATGTATTAAAATTTTAATGTTGTAGAGACTATAGGGATGTCTTTTATTTTATTCCTATATTGGTAATTGACATTGCTAGAGTTTTATCAATTTTATTCAACTTTTCATAACAGCAACTTTGACTTAGGTTTTGTTTTTTTCTATTTCTACTTTTATTCTTTTTGCTGTTATTTTATTATTTCCTTCTTTCTATTTTCTTCTTATAATTTCTTAAGGTGAAAATAGGTCACTGAATTTAGAACATTCCTATTTTCTAATATTGGCATTACGGCCAAACATTTCCCAGTATGAACTACTTTAGTCCATACACTAAATTTTTTTTAATTAATTTTTTTTTGGTTACATTGATTTATGAAATCCAGTAAGTTTCAGGTATATGATTTAACAGTAAGGAATATATATATTGCATTGTGTGTTCACCACCAAAAACCTCAGTTTAGCAGATAAAAATAATGACTGAGAGTGGAGTAAATTCTTCCACCTCCCATCCATGGCAAGATGTGTATGGTTATTCATACACCCATTCATGTAAGAAAGAGTAACTGAGAGCCTACTATAAGAAGTTTGTGGTGGTGGTTCTCGAGAATGAAACCCCCTCCCATAGTTAGATTTCTTTCTATCATCGCATATTTGACCCCTTTTACCCTGTCCACCTCCTTCCTCTCCTACCCCTCACCCTCTGGTAACCACTAGTCTATAGTCCATGTCCATGAGTCTCTGTTTGTCCTGTTCATTTGTTGCTTTTAAGTTTATATCCCACATATAAATGATATCATGCGGTTTTCAACTTTTTCTGTCTGGCTTATTTCACTTAATATGATTAAATTTTGATATTTCATTTTCATTATAATTTAGTTCAAAATGTTTCTTTTTCTTTGAATCATGGGTTAATTAGAAGTGTATTGTTTAATTTCAAGTATTTTGGAATTTTCCAGATATATTTGTTATTAATTTCTACTTTACTTCTATTGTTATTGGAGAACATACCCTGTAATAGTTTAATTTTTGCAATATATTGACCTTCATTTCTTTTTTTCAATGTATGTATCTTTGTACATGTGTTGATAGTGTAGTGGAAATAGTCTATTATCCTTACTGATTGGTTTGGTTTAACTTTCCTACATATATTGTGATTGAGCTGTTATGGGAGACATAAAGATGTGCTTCTTAGATCCCTCTTCAAGAAAGGACACAATACCCATCTATGAAGAATGTGGTTAACTGACAGCATCCAGATATTAACTCTTTCAGGCCTGCCTCAGCATTTTAAAGATTATACTCATCAAGACAGTCCCAGCCAGGCTGAGCAGTGTAATACAAGAGCCTACCCTAGTTATTAAATCGAATATGAGATTTCTCTAATAGTCTTTGCTCTGGAGTTCCTGTTTGCCTGGAAGGACCAATCTGCATCACAGTTTGACATCTCCTCTTGCCAGATATTGCTTCTCCTATTTTCATTTTACAGGTGATATTTCCCAATAAACTTCTGCATTTATAATTCCATCTCAGTGTCTGCTTCCTGGAGATCCCAACAGATACAGTTAAAATTTCCCATTATCTTCATGTATTTGTGTATTTTTCTGTTTATCTATGCCAGTTTTCTTTAATGCATTTTGAATCTCTTATTAAGTACATACACATATGTGGTTATTGTTTCCTGATGAATTGAAAATTGTCCTTTTTATCTCGAAAGACATCTTGACCTACTTAGCTGTTATTAACATAGAGATAGCAGTTGCCTTTTGTGTGATGTACATGTGGTGTGAGGTACATTTTTTAGACAGGATAGAGCTGGGTATCTCTTAGCTGGTCTAATATTCTCTGCCTTTTAATTGGAATGTTTGACACATTTACATTTTGATTACATATTGATATATATGTTTTGGTCTATCATTTTGTTATTTGTTTGTCTCTCTGATTTCTGTTCTACTCTTCTTTCCCTGACTTTTTAGGGATAATTAAATATTAGTATTCATTTAGTATTTCATGTTAATTCATCAATTTATTTTTAGCTATACTCATTCATTGCATTATTTCTTAGTAGTTAGACTAGATATTACTATATTAATTCTTAACTTATCACAGTCTTTTTAGACTTAATACTGTAAAACATTATATAAAATGTATGTCTCAAACCAATATGATTCTATTTACTCTTCTCGAGTTTTTTGTGCTGTTTTAATATATACTTTGCAGCAGAAAAGTTGGATGTCTTTTAAAAATTTTTAGAAAATGTTCTTTTATGTTTACCCACATATTTACTACTCTTAGTACTTTCCTGTCGATCCTCAAGATCCTATTTTCCATTAAATGTCATTTTTCTTCTTCCTGAAAATCTTCCTACAGCATATCTTATAATGAAGGTCTGCTAGTAGCAGTTTTTTACCTTTCACTTATCTGAAAATGTCTTTATTTGGGCTTCAGTTTTGAAAGATATTTTCACTAAATGTAAATTCTTTTTGACAGGTTTTTATCCTTTTCATCCCTTTTAAAGATATGATTCCATTTTCTTCCAGCTTCCATTGTAACTGATAGAAGACAGCCATCATTTTTACCCTATTTCTTTGTATGTAATGTATCTTTTTACTCTAGATGTTTTTAAGGGACATCTCTCTCTCTCTTCTCTTCTTTCCTCTCCTCTCTCCTCTCTCCTCTTTCCACAATTTATCTATGCTATATTTAGGTTTTACATTCTTCCTATTTATACTGCATAGAGTTTACTGAGTACCTTAGATTTTTATGTTTATGCCTTTTTTACCAAATTTTAGAAAGTTTTAGACATTGTTTTGTTTCTTTTTCTCTTTTTCTCTCTCTTTATGGATTCCAATTATAAATATGTTTACTAATGGATATCATTCCATTAGAGGCTTTATTTTTTCCCTTTTTTTTTTTTTTTTGTAGATAGTATTTGTATTTCATTTGCCTTTAAGTTAATTGACCCTTTTGTTTTGTCTGCCTTGTTAATTTTATTTAAGGTACTTACTTTTCAATTCTGCATTTTTATTCAGTTCTCTTTCATAATGTTCTTGCCCTTTTGACATTCTCTGGGCCTTTTGACATTGGCGTCTCTCATTTTTCTTTAACTCCAGGAAATTTATTTTGTATTGCTTAAAATATTTCTGTGCATTTAAAAAATATATATTTCATTTTCTGAGAATATTGTTTTCTTTTAGATTTTCAATATGCTTTCACTTCCTTGTTTCCTTCTGAAATAGTTCTTCGAACCATTTATTACTACTAATTCAGGTGCATTTGTCCCTTTATTCTACTCTGCTTATCATTCCTACTGTTAAAAATTTATTTCTACTTGGCCCCTTTTTTGTTCCATATTGTTAATAATTTTCTATCTCTTTTAATATAATTATTATGCTTGTTTAGTATGTTTATTTTTAACTCTTAATCTATATATTCTGATGTTTCCACTTCCAATACACTCCCTTCCTTCAAACCATTAGAGACATTCAGTATCTGGGAATAGAAACTCTTCTCAGATTGAACTTTACCAACCCTAGTTGTTTGGAGTCAGTCCTAATTGTGTATACAAATTCTGTATCCAAATTCTGTACCCCAGCAAGATTTTTCCCAAAATGTTGGCAATAGAGAACATTTCTGCAGTAAGCAGAAAAAGAAAAATGTCTTACAGGATTTTGGAGAACAACTTTTCTGCAATTTATGCTCTCAATATCTATGAGCAACCTTCTGTACCAGATTGGAGCATTCTACCCCCAGTTCAAAAGAGTTTTCTCTCCTGAGAAGAGATTCTACTGGTGGTGATGTTGTTTTCTGTGTGCTATGTTTCCTCCTATAATTTCTCTAGGGTTGATTTTGGGGGAAGAAATAGCCACATATTCTAATTCTTATTCATAGCTAGAGAAAATGTGATTTTAATCAATTATGTCAATTGATTACTTATGTTGAGTCCTGTGACAGAGTAAAATTTGTATGTTTTGTTAACTGTCAAAAATTACATTTAAAACCAGAGAATAAAATATAGGTTTGGTGTGTTTTTGCATGTGTAAATGTGAAGTGGGAAATTGGTGAGGACAAGACTCACATATCTCATGTTCCTTGAAATTAACTTATGGAAGGACAGTTGTCTCTAACACATAACAGCTTACAGTGTCAGAAACTATTTTTATTTCTTAATTGTGAAATATACCATAAACACCAACTATAAAAATAATAATTTTAAAAACACCTACATATTCTTTAGACAGGTAAAGTCATCGAAAATTATATTCTTTAGATGTCCCCTATAGTATTCTACCCAATCTCATTCCCTTACCTACCGCCTCTGTGTTAAGTAGTATTCCAACTTCTGTATCAATTATCTCTTGCTTTACTTTATAGTTTTCAACCTATATATATAACTCTAAGCTAAATTTTGTTTAGTTGTACATGTTTATAAAATTTAAATTAATGAAATCATATTGTGAGTATTCTTGTATGAGATATTTTTAGCTTAACATTATATATATTTTTTATTTTAGTTCACATTAATACAACAGTTGCAGATTGTTTTTTTTGTTTTGTTTTGTTTTCACTGTAGAAGATTGTTTTCTTAGATGAATATATTATTTATTTAGCTATTCTGCTATTTATGGATTTAGTTACTGACCTTTTGCTAATATGAGAAATATTGCTACATATATTCCTCTATGTGTCTTCTATACAAGGAAGAATTTTCTAGGTAACTTCTGGGTCATAAGCTATCTGTATGCTCTACTTTACTAAGAAGTGCCAACACTGAAACAATTATTTTATGATTTTCTGTATTGCCTTCTGTTCTCCTGAGCCATCTCATTTTATTTTTAGTCTAGACTGTCTCAAATAAATAATTAAAAGAGATCTCACTCCTTATCACTCTTTATTATTTATACTATCCCTGAATCTAAGTTCTATCAGAGAGAAGTACTGCATAATTAGACATGATTCTAAAAATCAATGCATGGCTAATTTGATCATTTTGGCATTCTTTATAACAAATATGCCTCACTGCTCAATTTATCCATCTAAAGCAATTGATTCTGATAACACAGACAGCTAAATTAGATTCCCCAAAATGTCTAAATGCTTCAATCTCATTTCTTTCATGGACATGTAGACATCTGGTCTCTATAAAACAGAACAGAATAAATTTTTTACATTTGTACAAGACCATAATTTAGTTTATGGATTTCACACTAGGAAGATCTCTGTCAGGAAAGAGATTTTTCACCTAGATGTCAATCATTTGCAGGGAGAGATTATGCGATAAAGAAAGTTATCTTCAGAGATTCATTAGAACATCTATAAATCTGGCTTTTTTTCTTATTATATTACACACTCAAAATATATTTCCCTTCATTACAGATGTCATTTAATTTGAAAGCTCACTATTAGATTAATAACATCTTCAAAAGGGACTATAAAAAATAATGTATACACATTTTTCACTACTCTCAAATTTCATATTTTTATCCATAAAATTATATATTCCTTTTTCTTCAACAATGCAATTAAAGCTCCAGTATAAGTCTTGCTCTCATTCATAGTCCAAAAAGTCTTTTATCTTTGATCATTACTGGATACCCATTTGTCAAAGTATGTGCATGCATATGGATTCTTAGTACAGAGGTCAGCAAAATACTGCCTGTGGGCCAAATGTGACAGTCCATCTGTTTTTGTAAATAATTTTATTGGACACAGCCATGCACATTGATTAAAATATTGTCTGCTGCTGGTTTGCATTTAATGCAGAGGTGAGAGTTAAAACAAAAGCTACATGGCCTACAAAGCCTAAAATATTTACTATCTGATCTTTTGTAGAAAAAGTTTGAAGATGCCTGCCCTGGAACATCAGAATTAATAGTATAATTTCAAAAAAAATGAAAGAAAATAATGGTTCTGAATTTCCTTCTTGATTTTGTTGCTTCTTTTCATGTGTTCCTTTCACTTTTTTCTTAATTTAATTACGTACTTCTGGATTTTAAACTGCCCCTCTTAAAAGTTAGTGAGATTTTGATTGACAGTTGTTTAGAATCTGATTAATAATTGGTTTCACATTTGTAGTATTCATTTCAACTGTTCACCAAGAATTATGATTCTTTCCCCTCTCAGCATATGATAGGATTCCACTTCTTCACTGACTTGAAACAAGGTATGGCAACGTAATTTGGGTTAGCCAAGAAAATATAAACAGAAATAAGACTTTTTTTTTTTTACTGGGCAAAAATACAGAATTCCTAAGTTCATTTTTGCCCACTTTTGGGGTACCCAAATGACCACGAGTATCAGAGTCCCCTTGCTGAGATGTAAAGATAAAGGGAAATAAACTTGGTTGGTAAAAACACTGAGATTTTGGGACTATTCATTACCAGAGGCATAACTGACTCTATCTTGACTGGTACATAAATTGGTTCAAAAGGTGGAACGTTGTCATTACCACAAATGGTAGATGGTGAGGCAATAATTTTTAGAGAATGAGAGGGTCATAATTAGTATGGGCAGTTACAAAAGACTTGGTAAAACTCTCACCTATAATAAATAACTTGAGAGGCAGATAATGTAACAATGAGCTTCTAGCGTTAAGATGAAGAAATTGGAAAACATCATGTTAACATTATATGTTTATGATTACAGAATTCTTTTGACAAGATCATAACAGATACGTGTAAATTCAGAAAATAAATGGTCAGTTTCCAAACAGTATTGAAAGGGAATTGAAGAAAAGCCTCAGATGGAGTGATTTACAGTTAGAAAAGGCCTTTAAATAAGAGGTCAAATAAAATGCAAATAAAAGTCAAATAAGTGCAATAAAATTCAGCCTCACAGCAGAAGTAGATAAAAATGTAAAATGTCACACCCAGGCGCCCATCGTTAGTTAAAGCCTCTCGGTGTGTGTAGGTGTTTCCAAGTTAGTCTTTTGAGTATGACAAAATCGTTTAGAAAAAAAGATGAAGTGTGAAACTGTTACATATAATATTGGTAGGTTAGGGATGTCACCTCTAGGAAAAAGATTTAGAAGTCAGTGCTTGTTTCACAATGTTCTATTTTCCTGACCTCAGTAACAACAGAATCATGTGTCAAAAATTAGTCTCCATCATCCTGGCTCCCTAAATGACTACATAGAGTAAAAGCCCTTGTTGATTCACAGAGTACAAATAGGATGAGAAGTGGTAAACTTTATTAAGCTACTGAGATTTTGGATTTTCTTTGTTTTTTTCAGCATAACATAGTCTATCCTGACTCCAAACATTAATGACTTATAAGTGTGCATATGTACAAGTTAAGATAACTACATTGCAATATATTCTTTTCATGAAAGATGCAAGTTTTCCACTTGATATTAATAATGAGATGTCTAAATTTAAAAAAGTATATGTTTTAATCATAAAATAAGTAAATTATTATATGTGTTTATAGACAATCCATGATATATAGGAAGAGACAATGATTAAGTTGATTTTGATAAGACACTGGGAATGTCAATGATTTTGATAAGACTCTAAGAATTACTATGTTTGGTGTTGGGAAGATACTTGCATCTTGGGCCATGTGGCCTCAGTCCCTGTGGTATCACTATTATAATAAAAGCCATATAAACCTTCTTCCTTCTAGATAAACTAGAAAAATAAACTAAAACTAAATAGAATCTATTATTTTAAATACACGAATGGCTGCTTAGGCTTTGCATACATAATAGTGTCAAAATCACAAAGTGACTTAAAAATTATAAAAGTTTTAAACATTTAAAAACTGTAGTGAGAATGGTCAGACTATATTTCTTGGGGGTTGTTTGACAGTATTTCTATTTCAACTTTAAAGTCATCATGCATATCTACTTTTTTCTTCCCTTGAAATTTCATTTAAAAGATAACAAAGTATCAAAATAAAATGTAAACTTACAAAAATAAAGGTAATCTTAAGAAAACTTTCAGTAGACAAGGTATTTCAATAAAATTTCTTGAAGGTAGAATATAAAGTGAAAAAAGGATATATCTCAGGAGACATGAGGAAGATTGCCAGATAAAATACAGGCTTCCCTGTTAAATTAATTTTAGATAAATGACAAGTTTTTTTAGTATAAGTTATGTCCCAGGCAATATTGGGTGTTCTGTATTTTCTAATTTTTTTTCTTTTTATTTTTTGTTAAACTGATAATCCTACCCACAGGAAAGCTGCTACTCTTAGAAAGATTTATGAAGATAGAAAATTTGTAAATCCCAAACAAGATGGCATCGAAAAAATAAGTTATGGAATAAGAAAGTAATCTTGAAAATGTAATTGCAATGGGAAATAGAAAGTGGAATAAGGAACAAACGAATACTACTACTACTACTACTACTACTACTACTACTAATAATAATAATAATAAAAGAAATTGTTCTAGAATATAATAAAGAAATTGTAAATACGAGAAAGAAAATAAAGGTAGTGCATTGGTTGGCAAACTATGACCCATGGATTAAATCTGGACTCCTGCCTTTTTCTGTTTACCTATGAACACTGTTCAAAAAGGTTAGCACTGTGAGCCCCAGAAGCCAAGCCAGGGCATCTCCTTCTGTACCTATTCCTGCTCTACTCCTAGCTCCTTCCTGCCTCCCCGACTGGTAGCCACAGGAATGATCAAGCTTTTGACTGGTCACTCCCTGAATGTGGGGAGAGAAGGGCACATCTGGATAAGGTATCACTGAGGCAGTGAATAAAACTCACCAGGGTGGCTTCCTGCCCACCCCTCACCTGCCTCATCTACTACATTCCTCTCTCTCTCTCTGCATAGTGGCTCTTTACTTTTCATCCCAAAATTGTCTCCAGCATCTAGCAACTGGGTGCAAAGCACATCTACCTCTTCATAGGGTCTGCCACTTCCACAAGTAAATAGAAGCGAGCAGGGCAGAATTTTCTCTCTTACTATGCAAACACCATGCAATATCCTCTATGTTGCTACTTCACTAATAAAGCCTAACATATTTACTATCTGGAACTTCATATAAAATGTTTGCCAACCCCTAGTCTAGTGATCAATTGAGACAAAAATGTAACTGAAAATAGTTTCATGAAAAAGAATGGTAAAGCAGAAAAGGATAAAATAATCGAAGAAATAACAGAAGAAAATCTTTCAAAACTGAAAAAGAGAACACATCATCTTAAAATGACCCCCCAAAAGTAGAGGAAAATGAAATTGTGAAAAGACTCTATACTATAAAGAGAAAGCCTACATGTTTCCTAGAGTAAGAGAAAGTGAGAGGGGGCAAAATAAGAATCCAATGCCATCAGACTTTTCATTTGCAATATCCAATGTTGAAAACTAAAAGCTTGAATCCCTTCTAGTTGCTAAATTAAATTACCGTCATCCTAAAATTTCTACTCATCCTCAAGTTTATTAATAATCACAGTGAAGTACAGTGACAAAATTAAAATATTTTTAGACATGTAAGAATACCTTTTTAAAAAATTTTTAAAAGATTTAGTAATTTATTTAGGGAGACAAACCAAGGGGGAAAGCATAAAAGACAAGCAGCAAAGAATATGCCTTAGGAAAACAGTGGGTAGAGAATTATCCAAGGATGATAACTTTGCCACAGGTTTAGGCTCTATGAGTCCAGATTTGGCAGAGGATAAAGGAATCGGAAAGAAAGGTCTCTGCATGGAAAAATAATAGTCTATTGAAAAAATAGTATAATTGAGAAGTTGGAAAAAATGAGAATATGCTAGAATCTATTAGAAGAGGACAAAAGAAGAATTTATTTGAACTTGAAACTCAACTCATTTTACATTAAGTAAGAGTATCTGAACTGTAGATAAATCAGAGTAACCTAGTACACTGCTTTCATGGTGAGAAAAAATATATATAGCGTCAATATAATTTGACATTGTTTATTTCTTTTGAGAATTTCATAATCAGGCATTACTGAATTGCAGAAGAATGAATTATTGCTATAAACCAAGTAAACAGAATTTTTTACTTCTATACACCTCTCTGTGGAGAGATTAATAAAATGAGTTATATGTAGACCAGACTACTAGAAACCAAAGAATTAAAACAGAATTTGGAAGACAGGAATTTCACTCAGTTCCTCAAAGAAAGAAGAGGTTGTTTCATTCCTAACATCTGAGTGGTTCAGAGAAGAGACACGAAAAAATTGTAGTGGGAGTAGGGAAGTATAACATGTTTAAGGCAAAATATTATCAATATCCATAAATTTTGTTAATACTTTAGAGACAATAACCTGCTTTCAAGTGCCACAACTTGAAAAGGAAAATCTTACTGAAGCTACTAAAAATTAACATTTGAAAGGATGTTTTAGCATGATAACAGCAACAAGAGCTTTTATCAATTGATTACAATGTTTGAAGCACATAGTGATTTCTTTTTAAATTTCATTTTGCCCACATAATGACCTATGAAGTTTTATTATAATTTTATAAGTGATAAAACTAAGGCTCTGAGAGCAATACCTTTTGCTAACATTATACAGTTTACAAGAGTCAAGATGCAAATCTAGGTTTATGTCATTCCTGAGACACTGAGTATACAAACAGAAAATGGCTAGACCATATATGCTGATAGAACTTGGACCTACAACCTCTATGGCAATTGTCCCACAATGATTAGGACTTGATCAGTGACTGCCAACTTTCCTATTCTCTCCCACTCACATCTGTGCCCAACTTAGAAAAACCAAAGAAAGACAAATATGCTCTCTGAGGCTATCTCACTTATAGTTAGCCCACCTCCAGATTCCCCAAGCCAATAGCCTTCAGTCTGAGTGTACTCGTGTCTTCCCTTTTTTTACAACAGTTTTTCCACTTTCTGGCCTGACTTTGAGTCCCTGACAAACACAAGTGATGACAGCTGAATCCTTTGTTAGAGCAAGCTCTGCATAAATAGCCTCTGTTTGTCCTCATTTGGGTGGGTTTTGGTTATTTCCATATACAAAATGCTATAATTTCAGCCACTACAGAGTTAGGTTTAGACTTCCAATGCAATAACTAATTGCTAGTTTTCTTAAAACTTGCTTTTGAAAGGCAAAATTTTCTAGACAAAAATAAAAAAAGGAAAACATTTAGAAAAATCTCCCTACCTGCGATAACTTGAAATGGTAAGTTTTGGTATAATAAAACTAAAAATCATTGTTTTAACCATTAAATTGACATGTTCTGCATTGAGAGCTGAAGAAAAATATCCAGGGCCAAATGACCTTTTATATATTCCTTGGTTCCATTCTACAGCTGGTAGTGTTACAGATCAAAGAAACTCAGATGCCCAGATGTAGCTGCAGATTGTATATTAAAGCAAAGTGTTGTCTGGCTCTCTAATGATTTTCTCTCTGTAAACAAAATGAAACACAGCAAGGACTAAAAAACAAGCACCTAAATATTTCTAATTAAAGCAATGTGTATGGGCAAATAAAAATGTTAAAGGATAATGTTTAAATGGTATCAATGCATGAGGTATGACTCAGACAAACTAGATTCTATCTACATTCTTTCTGAATACTTTGACTTCAGAGTAGGCTACCTCAGGTCATGCAGCATTTGATTATTTCCAGAGGCCAGTATTTATTTCTCAACTGATGTTTCTGGGAAAATCAGTTTCTCCAAAGCTCATGAGGTGTTCTTCAAAAAGCAGGGGGCAGTCTCTTTTCAAAGGAAATGTGAGCAACTGGGTTACACAGCGTTGCACAAGTTTCTTTCTTATTCTACTGCTATGAGCTTTTAATATACAGGAGGATATGACCTGAAAATTTTTCTAAGCATTTTCACAGTTCATTTCATGAGACTATTGTTGAAAGAAACATAATTGAGCTGATATGTTGTTCATTAATAGCCATAAAAACATTAAATGCATTTCTATATTCCAGTGTAATGAAGATATACAGAATTCCAAATATGGAAAATGGTCAAAATGTTATACTTTAAAATTTTTGAACTAGAGTAAGGTGAAAGATGAGAAGTTCTTGCATGACAATGTAGAACAGTGATTAAAGGCTGAGGAGCCAGCACATGGCTTTAGGCATATTATTAATCATCCTACGTCTTAGTTTCCTCTTCTATGGAAAGTTATTTAGAGGATTAAATAAGTTAGTCTATGTAAGAATGTATGTTAAGAATATTATCCAGCTCATAATTTTCATTATCAGCAGCATAATTATTAAACCTTTGTCTGGGAAATTTGAGTAGTAGACCGGACCATTCTG
>NW_006434709.1:11754650-11784477 GCF_000325575.1 Pteropus alecto | reverse complement strand
CAAGTTTAGTTTTTAATGATATGAAAAATTGGGGCCAGGAAAAAAAAAACTCTCAATATGTGATGTTTGGGGCAGGCTGTCAAAGGAGGTAGGAGGCTCGTATGCAAATATATTTCAGTCCCTTAAAAACTTTACCCCCGCAGTGAGGAGACAAGTTAAATCTTCTCCCAAATGAATACCTATTGCATTGTACCTCCCTCTTCAGGTCTCTTGCTTCTGTAGAACAACGCTGAAAATTGGAGTATGGTGCAAGTTGCTCCAAAGGCTGCCTCCCTGAGGTAACTCTGAAACCATCTGAAGCATGAAGACACTCTAGTAAATATAGAGGGTTCATTTTCCTACTGCTGTGTTTGCAATTAGGTCTCTACCTCAACTGAACAGTTACTTATTCTTATATTGAAAATTGTTTTGATTTATAGATATCTAATGAAATTATTACATTTTAAATCAGCAAAACATTTTAAATGTCATATTCTAATTTTTCCCCTAAAGCTCTTCCTTCCTGTTGGCACTGCATCAGGATAAAAATTATTTCCCAAAATTGAGTTATCTGGTCTAGCAATCTATTTAAATCAGCACTGACTTCATAATCTGGTTTATTCAGTTCCAAATTTAGCTACAGGATTAGAACTACTGAGTAACATTTGTATTATATTTTTGAGATACTGTACTATGAAAATTCTTATTCTTCTAACATATTATAAGCTATTTTTTGTAGCTATCTGGCCTTTAAATACTTTCTCTACTGGAAGGTAATCCATTATAGCCATCATCTTGTTGTTCTGTCACGATATGGAGATGAATAAACCTTAAAGGATTTAGAAAGCTACAGATTCTCAAGTTCTTTCATCAAGTTTATTTGGCAGGTTAAATGACTTATTTTTATTAATATCAGATAATAGTTAATCAATACTGAGAGGTCACCTTAAGTGTCTCTGTAAATAATTATATGATTCTAAAATCTTGTTGAAATATCTGTTTTTAATTATTTTTCTCACTTAAAGCATAAGCGATAGAATAATTTTTCAAAGATGATGTTTTTAATATCCTCTCCAGCTTAATCATCGCTCATGATAGGAACAAGGTCAGTAACCATATTCAAAACCATTTTAAAATAGTAACTTTATTTATCTGTGATCTCTTTTTCTATCCTCTTTCTTGTCAACTTTATTGTCTAAAGAAGATGTGATGATAATTATCGAAAACGTTTCATAAATGCTTATGTGTAAAATGTGCATTTGTACTTAAGTTTTGGCAAACAATGAAGTTAGTTTTCACTTAAGAGTTAACTACTAAGTATATCCAGCTTCCCCACCTCGGTCTGTGTGTTTTATAGTTTCTTTTTCATAAACTTAAACTTTTAAAAAATTATATATGCTTCTTTACGTCACAAACTTATGATATTAGCTAGGTTATCACTTAATCTACAACATCAAAACAATAACAACAATAATAATAACAACAAAGGACACAAAAGCACATAGCCCATTGCGAGAGTGTAAGAATTTAGAAAATAATTTGGATTTGCAAACTACAGATACAAATATTTCTCTATAGTACTATTTATATTATCAAGAAAAATCAAATATTTTTAGCCACTTCACTCTTCGTTAGAAGTTACTCTGAGGGCAGAAATAAAACAGGATGTTATATGTACCCTGTGAAGTTCTTTGTAACAATATGATGTGGAAGAAAAGAGGAATAACAAGTAAATGCTTGTTTGTATTATCCCAATTTTCATTAATATGCATAGGCTGATCTTCATTACTAGAGAAAAACAAGAATTTTCTGCACTCTAAAAATTAAAATCCATTTTCTACTGAGAACAACAGACATGATTCTTGCCTTCGCCTTCAAAGATCAGCCTAATCAGACATCTTTATACGCTCCTCTAGATTTTTCCTCTTTTTAAATTCTTCTTTTAACTCCCATTTGATTTGGCAAATTTCTCCAGGTCTCCACATTCATATGTTTATTTTTCTTTCCACCCCATAGTCATTCTCACCATATGCTAATATATTTACGTAAAGTTATACCACATTGCACTTTTCTTCGTTGTAAAAGGATCTGAGTTCACATGAAAAGTCTTTAATAGGCTATAAAGTTAATGAACACAGTATTAAATTAATTTTAGAATACAGTATAATGATATTAGAAATTCAAGACTTATGAGAGGCAGTTGCCCTCGGGTCTACAAAAACTTTGAAAAAGTACCTCTAGAAAAATAGATTATTTGGTTTACAATTAACAAGTGATTCTACATTATATCTTTGCCAGATAAGGAAAAGATACAAAAAGTTATGTTACCAAGATCTTAACAGGGTTGAAAGATGCATTATAACCTTGAATATTAATTTAGTACAATCTGAAAAGTAGAAAGTAGCATAAATACTGAAGATTTCTAAATTTTTTATTTCCTAGCTATGTAAACTTCCTTATAGGAGTTCATTACTACTGAAATAACTTTCATGCTTGAGAATAGAATACATAGAACAGACAATTAAAAAACCTTTTTTGTAATTCAGTTCAAAATGTATTAATTATAGCATGCCCTTAAATAACGAATACTGTCATGGTGATATAATATTATTTTAACATTTCATTCATGACTGTAGAGTTTATGTTCAGAAGTACCTAGATGAAATTCTGCAGGATCCTATATAAACCTTGATGAAGCTAGTTACAAATAAGTCAATAGCACAATTTAATGTTGATAACAATTCAATGTAATATCAAATGAAACCTAAGATCTCAAACTCACAGCATAGTATAGAAAAGCACCTAAAAACTATGTTGAATAAAAACATGTAATTCACATTCTCTTCCTAAATGAGAACTCTTGTTCATGCATGTCTATGTGTTACCACCTCTGACCATCCATTCAGCAATTTAAAAATAATGACGTGGTCTTCACTGCAAGATCTGCAAGGGTTAGTCCAGTTTTAAGTGATGATGTTATAAATGATCTAGAATAAATGCCATTCTCACTTTTTCCAACATTTGCTTTAGCAAGATAGTAGAAAAAATAAAGCATCTCTCTCTGAAATTCTGAGGCCAAAAAGAAGACCATAGTGAACTGACAATAAATGTGTCATCTTTGTAGTCACCTCAGAAAGTATTAAAAAGCAAGTATAAAAGCTTCATGAAATCCTTAAAATAGAAGATAATAAACAGAACACATCTTGTATCAACAGAGCAAAGTCAAAGATATCTGAGTAGGTAGAAAGTTACTTTGTGCACTAGTTACATACTATGAAATATTGGAGCAGCATTGAGATGTAACTACAGTCAAGACCAAACTGAGAACCCATTACAATGCCTTCATTTGTTTTTGTCTTTCAAATTTGCCTTTGGAAAATCAAAAATATTTGGTGATAAACTACCAGGTAGAAAGATAATAAAGGACTCAAATCTAAGTAGTTGATTTGATTGATAAGGTTAATCTGCTTGTCTCTTATTTATTTCTTCCTTTAGGAATTAAATGGCCACCGTATCATGATTCCTCTAAACTGAAACTACATACAGATTAAGTAGAAGATTAAAATTACATGAAATAGAAAGCTGTGACTTTGGAATAAGAAGAGAGATATTTGCCAAATTCTAAATTTTTTTTCATAGTTATTTATTTGCTTAATCACTCAATAAATATTTATCGAACATTTATTATGTGCCTCTTTCAAGTTCTGACAATACAACAGTGAACAAAACAGACAAAAGTCACTATTCTCTTGGACTTTACATTCTGTTGGGGGCTATATCCAGCTATACTTGATATCTAATCTTGTCTAATAGGCATATCGAACTTGACAAGTCTAATAGGCATATCGAACTTGACAAGTCCAAATAATTCTCAGTGCCCTTCCCTTCAGATATATTTCTCCACCTCTCTTTCCTATCTCATAGCTGCATCTCCATTCACCCTGTTGCTTATGCCACAAACTTCATAGAATTATTCTTTTTTTTTTCTCTCATTCCCTCACTCTACACATAAATTTATCCATCAAGTGTTGCTGCTTCTACCTTCCAAATGTATCCCAGATACGATTGTTTTCAACACCTGCTACCAACCTGGCCCACTATTTCTCAACTATATTGCCAAAATAAGTTTTCTAACTGTCCTGCTTCTGAAAGAGGAAGTAGGAAGGTGAGGGAGTGACAGAGAGAGAGAGAGAATATAAAAATGAAAAATAAGAAAAGATTACTTATAATTGGTTACCTAAGAGAGTGAACAATTACATTGGAACTGATAAAGATAAAATGTAGATTTATATATATATTTATACCTGTGTATGAATAGATTTATTTATACATATATATAATTATGTCTTTTCATATATATGTACATACATCTATATCTGTATATACTTTCATCTTTCTAAAAACCAATGGTCTCATATCCCTCAAACTATCTTATCAATGAAGGATTTAAGTTAGGAAAAAAGTGAAAGACTCTGAACATGCTGCACTGCCTTAAATTCCATTTGTGTGGAGCAAATAGTTCCTTGATTTTTCTTAACGTGGATAAATTCATTTTATTTTGGTTGAGCTATATATTAGTCAAATAGGGGTGCTAAAACAAAATACCACAAATGGGGTGGCTTAAATAATAGAAAGTTATTTTCCAACATTCTAAACCCTAGTTCAAAATCGAGGTGCTAGCAGGGTTGGTTCTCCTAAGGTATCTGTCCTTAGTTCACAAATTGCCTTTTCACTGTGTCCTCACTGGGCTTTTGTGTATCCAAATTACTGGTGTCTCTTCCTCTTCTTAAAAGGACATTAGTCATTGGATTAGGGCCCCCCTTTTTTATTATGGTGACACTGGTTAACAAAATCCAGTAAGTTTCAGGTGTACAATTTAACTGTAAAGCATACATATATTGCACTGTGTTCACCTCCCATAGTCAAATTTCTTTTTGTCACCACATATTTGACCTCTTTTACCTCATCGACCTTCCCTCTCCCTCCTCCCCGGCTACCCTCTGGTAAGTACTAATCTATAGTCCATGTCCATGAGTCTCTGTTTGTTTGTCCTATTCATTTGTTGATTTTAGGTTTATATCTCACTTATAAGTGATATCATATGGTTTTCAACTTTTTCTGTCTGGCTTATTTCATTTAGCGTGATTATCTCGAGATCCATCCATGTTGTTATAAATGGCAGTATTTCATCTCTTCTTACGGCTAAATGAAAAACTGCCATTTGTAACAACATGGATGGGCCCCATTCTTTTGACCTCATTTAACCTTAATTACCTCCTTAAAGTTCTATCTCCAAATATAGTCACATTGGAAGTTTGGGCTTCAATATGTGGATTTGGAAGATACAGTTCAGTAGATAACAAGCTGATTTTTTTTTAAATAATTCAATAGGATAACTGGGCAAAAGCTAATTTTTCACATAAAAAAAACTTTTTGAAGAAGATCATGACTTTCAAAGGGCCTACTTGCTGTAAATTTACTAATGAGAATAATATCCTATAGCAGAGAACCAAGTCGTCTGGTTCGGCCTGCTCAGCATCCTGATGTCAGCCAGCCTCTCACTTAATTCTAGAGATCGATTCCCCTGCACCTGCTGACTCATGTTTTAATATGTGCACATTGTGGTCAAAAATATTTAAAAGTTATAGATGATAAATAAACATATGAAAAGATGCTTCATATCACTTGTCATTAGGAAAATGTAAAATAAAAAGAGATACCCCTACACACCTATCAGTATGGCTAAAATCCAGAACACTGACAACACCAAATTTTGATGAAGTTTGAAGCAACAGGAATTCTCATTCTGTTGGGAGTAAAAAATGGTACAGTCACTTTGGAACACAGTTTAGCAGTTTCTTACAAAACTAAGCACATACTCTTACCATAAGATCCAGCAATTGTACTCCTTGGTATTCAACCAAGACTTGAAAATGTATACCCATACAAATACCTACACACATACGTACAGCAGCTTTATTCATAACTGCCAAAACTTGGAAGTAACCCAGATGTCAGTAAGTAAATGAATAAAACTGTGGTACATATAGACAATAGGATATTATTCAGTACTAAAAAGAAATGAGCCATCGAGCCATTAAAAGACATGAAAGAAACAAATGAATATTACTAAGTGAAAGAAGCCAATCAAAAAAGGTTACATACCATATGAGTCCAACTATATGACATTCACAAAAGACAAAATTATGGAGACGATAAAAATCTCAGTGGTTGCCAAACCTTAGGAGAAAGGGAGGGGTAAATAGGCAAAACAGAGAATTTTTAGGGCAGTGAAAATACTCTGTATAATACCATAATGATGAACACATATCATTATACATTTGTCAAAACCCTGAGAAAGTACAATGCCAAGAGTGAATTCTAATGTAAATTATGGACTTTGGGTGATTATGATAGGTCAATGTGGGTTCATCAATTATAATAAATGTACCACTCTGGTGGGGGGTGTTGATAATGAAGGAAGCTGTGCATGTCTGGGGACAGGGCATATGGGAAATCCCCATGCCTTCTGCTCAATCTTGCTGTGACCCGAAAAATGTTCTAAAAGATAAAGTCTGTTTAAAAAATAATAATAAAAGAAAAAAGTTTTTAAAAGTTTGAATCCCATCTCTTTCATTTTGAACAATTGGTATCTATGTAGTCCAGTATACCCATCTGTAAATGGAATAATAAAGGTAATTGCCTCTTAGAATTATTCTGTATAAAATTTTTATATATACATATACATTATATGTGTTAACATTTTTTTAAATAAAGATTTTACAAAATGTTTTCAAATATTGATTTGTAATAAATTAAATGAGAGGCTTCAGCTCGGACATCAATAAAAAGCAAATACTGCAGATAGGAGGCCATGATCTCTTTATATTATTTCTCTAAGAGGAAGCAGAAATACTTATTTCCAGTAATTATTTTATAGATTAAGATATATATGTATTATGTTTATATGATATATATGTAGTATGTTTATAATGAAATAGCTTAATTTACCTAAAATTAATTAATATTTTCTATGCTCTAAGAATTTTTACTTTGATTTTCTTTGTCCCCCATACCCAGCTTCCTCCCTTGTGCCCTCCCTAAATTGCTTAAGGATTGTCATTATCTAGTATTTCAAGATGAGACTCTCTGTACAATCAAATTTTTCACTTTTTCTAACTTTAGAAATGTGGCAGTCAATGATAATTTTGGACAGTTTTTCTTCAGATTCAATTCAGATGATATACATGATTCATTCAGTCTTCTCAGGCCCTTTCATGAATAGGTTCAAAAGTAAGCCACTTTAGGTTTGATGTATTTCAATTCTCATATAATGCAGTTCACTTTCAATTATGTTCATTCAAAGCCATTCTCTTTCTATACCTCAAAGTCAAGGTTTTTCTATAAAAGAATTTCGCAACCTACCACTGTTAATTTACATGAACACAGTGAGGAGATGGGGGAGGGGGAGGGGAAACATCCAAAGGAAGCCCCATTTGCACCAGATAAAACAAAATAAAATGTAAAGTCATGGTTGCCTCTCTCTTTTCCTTTCAGCCACAGATATTGAAAAAGATCTAAAAGCTAATATGTAGTTCCAGAGCTTTCTGTCTTTCCAATAACTTATGCTAACTGGTGTGTCCATAACACAGAGTAGTTGGATGAGTTCCAACTCTCAATGACTAATGGTTGATCCTATACATCTATTCCCTGATTTACAGATTCAACTTCCATAAAATCATCATAATACCTATTACTTAGAGCTGTTTAAAAGATTAAGTGATACATTTAAAATGTTTTATAAACTGTAAAGCACACAAAATGAAGGTTATATTTACTATCTTTGACAAATGTGCTTTATAATACACAGAATCTCATTCCTTGTTCATTGCACTTAAGAAAGCATACAAATATTTAAAGCTGTTTTCAAATTTGGCATATAAATCATATCCATGGAAGGGTAGACTGAAAGTTAACACCATAATAAAATCGTGCAAGGTTCAGGCACAGTGGTTTCTGTGAACTTTAGCAATATCTTCTCTAGTATTAGGGGTAGGTAGAATGATAAAACTTGAAGAAATCAGAAGAGAAATGAAAAACAAGAGCTATAAAGTGCCATGTCTCAGACAACAAAAATAATTACTGGTGACACACTCTACAACCCAGAAACCAAGGCTCTCAGCTTTCTCTCCTCTCATCATAGATGTGTATTATCTCCAAAACACTAATGTTCAAGTTAATGGGCAATTCAGCAGTGGTAGTACGTGCGAACAGGAGACTCTTCCCAGCCTGAATCAACTAATACCATATAAGTAACTCTCTCAAGTAGTTCTGGTGTTAACCAACCTTCTAAGACTTTCAGCTTAGAAATAGATGTTCAACAACTTGTATCTATGAATAATAGGAACGCAAGTTGGAGCTGATCACTTTTTCTTGATTTCGCATTTAATATTTTGTATATTTTAATATTTTGTTAATTTCTACTTTTCAGAACAGGTAAGGAAGAATATCTTTTGATAAATAAATTTCAGAAAATCATTGTCATGCCTGAAGATAATGATCATTCACTGAGTTCATTTCAAGACAGCTTTATAGGTTAAATAGTTCTTGCCTCTGTTCTAGGAACAAATAAAAGTTCTTTAAGTCATAACTGATGTCTTGGAACCAGAGAAAAAGTATAAATATAAAACCTGTCTTCATTTTCGAAACATGTTCCTAGCATGTATAACTTACTATTTTGTGAATTAAACATTTTTTATCCAAATTAATTAAAAGGGATTGATATTCACATTTCAAAAGCTGAATAACTTTCTAATGTAAAAAATATAATTAAATATATCTTGTTTACAAATTTTGATTTTTTTTTTCTTAAATTGATAGCATTCGGTATCTTTACTAGTTCTTCAATATAGACAAATAAGACTACTTGAGATAGAGCATTTTTGTCACTGCCATATTTATCCAGTAAAATAGAATGTAGATTGTCAGTATGACAAGAAACGGGGAGGGGGAGGAGAGAATTGGCATTATCTTCACATTGTATAAACGCCGAAGTTAAAGCTGGGGAAGGTCTAATTCAAACAGGAGGCCAGAAGTAACCAATTTCAGAAGAAAGAAGTTCTTTTTTCCTATGGTGCACCACAGGAAAAGTACCCAGAAAAGTTGGCAACACTCCAAGTTGTTATCTTGGCTTTTCCTCAAACTGTGTGCTGTAGGTAAGTCCTTTAATATTTTGGGGCATCTAATGTGCAAAATGAGGAAGTTGAAGATGTCATGGGTCCCCACATTTTTACTACAAATCCTATTTTAAAAATTTATTCAAACACATTTAAATCTAATTTTAGACTTACATAAATGCACAATGATAGTATGAAAAGTTTCTTTTTATTTCTCATGCTGCTTCCTCTAATGTTAATATCTTATATAGCCATAATAAAATTATCAAGAATAAGAAATTAACATTGGTACAATATTACTAACTAAACAACAGACCTTATTAAATTTCACCAATTTTCTATTAATATCATTTTTCTTTTCCAGGATTCATAGTGTCCCATATTACATTTAGTTGTTTTTTACATTTGTTATACAATCTATAGCAATTCCTCAGTATTGCCTTTGGTGACTGACATTTTTGAAGAATATTAAATATTAATTTTGTAAAATGACCCTAAATTTGGGAACATCTGATGTTTTCTCACATTTAGATTAAGGTTATGCATTTTGTTTAAAAAGAAATACCACAAAAATAATGTTGTACTCTTCTCATTGCATCACATCAAGGGGGTCATGATGTTGATATGTCATTCCCAGTGATGTTTACCTTGATCACTTGGTTAAGATGGAATCTGCTGGATTTCTCCACTGTAATGTTACTATCTTTCCTTTTGTAGTTCATCGGTATCTTGGAGGATATACTTGAGGCTATGCAAATATTTTTCTCCTCAAAACTTTTACTTAATTTCCCCTAATTTTAGTATCTATTAATGGATCTTCTCTGCAAAAATTATTACTGTATTGCTTGACTAAAGATGATCCTTTATCTCCATCATTTCTTCTGTATATATGCATTGGAATTCTACCATAAGAAAGACCTACTATTTTTTCCCTATTTATCGTTAACCTTATTATTTGTTTACATCACTAAGGATCCATAAATACTGACTTTATTCTGTGAGCTATGTTCCAATGCTATCATTATTAATTCTATTGGAAAACTTATTCCAGCTTTGTCCATTAGGGATTCCTTCAGGTTGGTTCTTGTTTTGCAGCTTTTTTATATTTCTTTTTTAACTTTCTTACTTTCTGGGACCAGAACTTTCAGACTCTTCTTGTATTTTCCTACCACAGTTCTGGAATTAATAACTTCTTCAAGGAGCCCTAGTTTGTTTTGTTTTGTTTTATTTTTTTGAAAATAGTATTCACAAACCAAGATCTGCAGGCTAAGTGTGCTTATTGCTACTGGAATGTCATGTCTTCTAGGTCATGTCAGCAGACAAAATTGGGAAATACATGTTTATGTCCTATACCCCACATTTATTTTTCTATTTATCTCTCTATCAAAAACCATGAGTTTATACTGATACTTCTAATTCAAATCTGACACTACATGGTTCATTCTAGTTTTCCTCGTTTGCTTATTTATAACTTCTTGCCCCCAAAGTGAGAGAGTTGGCTCTCATTATCTACACTATATTTTCTTATTTGTTCAGTTTTAGCATACACATAAAATAGTTTCAGAATTACTAAATCATACCTCTATGAAAAACATTTGTAATGACTACCTTTCATTTTTATCTTAAACCTTATAGTATCCAATCAAGATATTGTTCTCCACAGTTACTTATATTAGTTCTTGACTTCTCCACTCCATTCAGCATGGATATGTTATTCATTTGTAATGCAGTTAGGTTCATTTATTAGTATTTGCACTCCATTTTTGGTTCTCACCACATCCTGATTGGCTTTAAGTGTTTGGGTTTTTTTGGGGGGGGGAACATATGAATAGTATCATGGCCATGTTTTATTATTATTTCTGCCAAGGAGTCATGTTTTAAAATTCTTGACTAATAAAAAATATATTAATGAAGTGATAATATTCTATTTCTATTTTCTATGCTAATTAAAGTCATAGAAAATTTCAAAAAGAGATTACAATATTATCTCTGAGTTGTCTTAAATTCTGATTGAAATAAAGAAAAAATTAACAATCAGATATCTCATTCAACATTATACTGAGAAATGCATAGTTTTAATCATATTTTAAAAAACTGCAAATAGTTTACTACTTTCACAGGCACATAGAATAAAACACTGGACTTAAGGATTTCTAAATAGATCCCTTTTTATGATTTGATCCTGATCATAGAGTTTGGGGACATCAGCAGAAGATGCCCGTTTGACTGCACCTGACCCACAAAACTACTGCCCAGGGATAGATTGAGGAAAAGGGGACAGATATAAATGACCAGCTGGAATAACAGGTTATAGGACTGTACCTCATGTTTCTATCTGTCAAAAGTCAGAGTTGCTTAAAGTAGACCATGAAATTATATATTTTTTTCCTTCTGATACCAGTTCCAATTCTTATATTTTGGTATATGAAATAAAAATCATGATAATTCAAGTTATGCAACTTTTACAGTTGTACAAACTACTAAATTCTTAAAGTTCGAATTTCTCAGGTTTAACTATCCAAAAAGATTTTAGAATGAAGTTGATGAGTTTGACAAAAAAATTCTCTAAGAAACGTGATGTATGCAGTATAGTTATTTTTAAACAGAATATGCCTCAAGTAATCTTATTTCTTTTATAAAATATTTTGTGTACTGTCCTTTCCAATCTTTATTTCAATTTTACATATTAATATACATAATCAATAAAAAAAAGTAATATAAAGAGAAACACATTACCTTGGTTTACAGCTGGAGATTGACAATTTGGTAGAATTGCACATGTACCCTGACTGAAAATTTGAAATCTTTCACATAGATTGTGTGCTAGTTAAAATTGAACCGCAGTATCTTTCCATAACTTTATAATTTGATTATAACTTTGTAATTTGGTTAAATTCACGTGAACGTGGAGTGCCAGTTAAGTTAGGAGTCGTGCTGACTAGAGCCCTGGCACTTTAAATGTCACATGCCCATTAGGAAGTACTCATCCAATGGATCCAATGTTGGCATTTTAGAGTGATCTCAGTTGGTACACAAAACTAGCAGTAATTATAGCAGGTCTTCTGATACTAAAATGTTGAAATATTTCTAATGGCATACATGATAAATACATTCCTAGAAAAAATAAGATTCCTCAAGACTGAGAGTTATATTATATTGGAGAACGTTAAAAAAATTGGAAATAAGGGAATATTTCCACTGAAATTCCAAGCTTCACAATAATTCTTGTTTTCTTTGAGATCAGGTAATCTGCACTTAATCAAAACTAGATTTTAAATGAGTAAAATGTCTCTTATAAGTTAACTTATAAACCACATTTTTGGTCCAGAAAGGTGGGAAACACTTGTAAAGCTCAAAAGATTTTACTTTCTCTGAGTTATAATTTCTAAATAATGTCTAAAATATTACTATCTGCAGTTTGCTTGATCTTACTAATAGTGAGGTCATTAATTCAAAAGTCATGATCCATGAATATAATCTTGACATTGGGATGGAATTTTTTTCTCCTTCTACTGGTATAAAAAAAAATATGTCATTCATCACATTAAGCTCATCAAGTAGGATTTTAGTGTTAGAAACTCAGACATTAAAAACCTTTGGTACTAGAATTATATTCACAATAATAGCATGTTCTCTTATTTTCTCCATGAAAGCATGAGAACTGTAAATTTGTAGTAACTAAGGGAGTCCCTTATTTTAACATAGCAACTTATAATTAACTCCTAATATGAAAATGTACCCTGTTTTAGGTCTTACCTCATCTCCTATTCTCTGATACATGAGAAGTTCAGTAAATATTATTTTTCCTTCTACAAGTGAAGTTAAATAGTTCCCATAATAATTTCTACCATCTTTTTGGATATGATGTTTGTTTTGCTTCTAAAAATTTTTCACCCTGAGCCACATTCACATACTTAATTCATTTTTTTGTAAAGTTTCTAAGATGTTTGTTCTGGAAAGTATTACTCTAAAGATGACTCACATTGGGTAACATATGTCTCTAACTTGAACTCTCAGTGATGAAATCTCCAAAAGGGCAGCTTAACTCAGACTCTGGCTTCTCAATACCATTCTCCAATAAAAGGAACTAGGACTCCCTGGAAGATGGCTGATGTCAGAGCTGGGGCACAGACATGAACAACATGACCTGGAACATCTTGAGTTGGCAGAGTAAGAACACATGCAAAAAAAAGCAGGGTCGGGGGGGCGCAGGAAGAGCATATTGAAAGAACACAGGAGCCAACTCAAAGGAGCTGCCAATTGCTAAAGCTGTGGGCATAAGTGTAGCAACAAAATAAACTGATAATATTGGATTATAAGAAATAGAATAAATACACATGAATTCATACCAATATATAAATAAATGAATAAATAATTACATAAATGCAAAACATGAAATAGCTCTCTGTTTACAGGACAACTCCAATTAACAAATGTAGGAGGAATAAAAAAATAAAAGTTTACCATTGGACAAAAACCACAATAGTTGTGGTAGTCAAGAACCATCTATGGATGCTAAAATTAGAGGGTAAGAGGATGATGAGAAAGAGAATATTTGGATAGTATTAAAGTATCTCCTCACAAGAGATTTGTTAATCTCAAAAAGAAAAAATATAACTTTACAGTGAAGAAAATTGGCTGATACCATATTAGCCATGTAATCAAAGTTAACATTGCCAGTATTAAGACATATTGACCTTAGGCACTTCCTAATACAATGCACCGAGTAGGGCATATAATTCCTGTGGTATTCTTGCCAAAAATGCATAACCCCAACCCCATCATGAGAAAACATTGCACAAGCTCAAACTGGGAGAGGGCATTCTATAAATAACTGATCTGGAGTCTTCAAAACTGTCAAGGTCATGAAAAACAAAGAAAGACTGAGGAAATGATGAACAGTCCCAGATTAAAGGAAAGTGATAAAGCATAACAAACAAATGGCATGTTATACGGAGAACCACAAAAGATATGGGTCTTGACTTCGCCTTCAATAATTAACTTAATCAGCTTCGTCTTAGTTTCCTCTTAATTTTTCCTCTTATTCTCCTAACTCCCACTTGATTTGGCAATGGTGGGAAAACTGGAAAAATTCAAATAAGGTCAGTAGAATATTTAATAATATTGTATCAAAGTTAATTTTCTCCTTTTGATAGTTTTACAATTATTTTTTTTAAGATGTTAACATTAGGAAAAGCCAGGTAAAGAATATATGGGAATTCTCTTTACAATCTTTGCAACTTTTCTGTAGGTCTAAAATTATTTCAAAATAAAATGTTAAAAAAAAAAAGATCTGCTTTATGAAGGTTTCCCTCCCACACTTATAGAGTTAAGACAGGACATTAAAAGATGCTTTAAGGAAATAGATCAGTTGAGATAATCTTCCCAAATTTAAATATTATGAGGAGACCTCTTTAAAGGGGGAAACAAAATCTGAAATTTTATTGATACATTCTTGTGCCCTGTTTCTGAAATGTTGTACCAAGATTGTTTAACATGATCTTTGGAAACCAGCCTTTGAATCATTACTCTGATAGTTGCCTCTATAGCTCCCGGAAACAGGCTGTACTTCCATTGGGTCTCCCATGACTCAGGGAATATTCAGGAGACATTCTTATACCATCTGGCAGTGCCCTTACAGCATGTCTATCTCCCCCCTTGTGAGTATCTACATTTAGTCCCTGGAATATCTCTGAATGTAATATGTTCCCTAGAGATGCAAACAAAACCATATTTATGTTTCCATGTCATATTAGCATTGGGCTTTATCTTATTATTTCTCAAACACTTTTGGATATATTTTCCACACATGTATTTTTCTAAGTAAAATATATATTAAAACCTTTAAAAGCTAGGGTCATGAATATCTCATAGAATCTGGTATGTAAATAAATAACATTCGTTGGTTCTTTCCTGTAAGGAGTTCCAAAAGAATATATGTTTAGTAATAGCATACCCTTATCTCTTCTTTACATTCTTATCTCTTCCTTACAACCAACTAGTTCAAAAAGCCCTCCCTAGCTAGCACGAAGTATTTGAACCTGTAGTGCATGGCTTTGCTCCTACAAGCATATCTCTAATAGAGTTTTGTTGCAGCATTTTCCTTAGAAAAAACTATTGATGTTTCCTGATGCCTCTACTCTTTTTCTCATTTAAGGATATTCTATAAGTTATATTTGTATTAAAGCAAATATATGTGTATAGATAAAAATATATAAAAATTCATTTATATATATACACATATCATACATCATAAATATATTCTATATTAAGGCAAATATATAGTCACTCCTTGCTTTAAAAACCTTTTAACAGCCCCTGTCCTCTTTTCAGGATAAAAGTCAAACTATTTACAAGCTTTATAACCTGGCTTTACCCTTTCCATTTAACTTTATTTTCTAGTAAACATCTACAAAAAAACTTTTATACTAACTTTCCCCATTCATAGCTTACATAATTCCAAGTCTATTTCTTAATTTTTAATTTTTACAAACATTTTTCTCCCAATTTGTCCCCTTCTCTCCATGTACTTTTTCAGTGAGAAATGGGCAGCTCTAATACCACTAACTCCATAAAGACTATGATGAATTCCATGCCTAAAAATCATCCTTATCATTCTCTTTCTTCTCCTCCTTAAACAATGTCCTCTATGATGAATCCCATGCCTAAGAATCATCCTTATCATCCTCTTTCTTCTCCTCCTTCTTCTCCTCCTTAAACAATGTCCATAATCAATAAAAAGTGTAGTGCCAGGCCCCTCATGCTTTATTCCTGCTCAAACAGTAACTAATTGGCCATGCTCCATCCATCCATTCACATTCCTAAAGGACAAATTTGTATATTGAAATTTTGAATAAGTAATACAGCATAGTAAAAAAAAAAAGGATCAGCTTAATACTATCCATAACACAATCAAGGCATACTATTCTGAATGGTTATTAATATCTGAATATTCAATTTCAAATATAGGTAAGCTCCTAGATATCATTTATAGAAAAGTTCTTATATGTTTTAATTGTTGATATTCTGCATGTAATTTGAAGTACAAACATATTTATCATTGCTTGTGTAAAATTCTTCAATCATTATGATTTGAAAGCTGCTAATTATATATACTAAAACATGTATTAACTTTTAAATAGTTATAGAAAATGAATTAACAGACCAAATGAATGTTGAGAGAATGTGTTAACGAGATAACTTATGAAAGAATGTTACACACATTTTAATACAATAAGTATAAAAATTAGATAGAAAATTTTATCTTAAAATGTAAAAAAAATGCAAGGCAGAAGAATAGGGATTATATTGTATCAAATCCTTTTTCTGCAGAATCTCTGTTACTATCATTCAAAAGAGTAAACAAATTATTTGAAAAATTGTATTTGATATTAAAGTATTAAATTTCATTTAAGTTGTCAGCCTTTGAAAATAAAATCTTAGAATTCTACATAAAAAATCTTAAATCTACAAAACTGATTTTTAATAAATAATATTTAAATAAAACCAAATAAGTAATATAAATACTATTTGGAAAATAAGTAATTATAGGAAGAATGAGATTCCAACAAAAATATCCTTCACTCCACTGGTTTTAGGAAAATGAAGCCATCACTGTCTTATAGCAGAAGTGCAATACGATTTAGTAGCACAAGATGCTGAGCTCTCGTTCTTGCATAGTAATGGAACATTTTTTTAAATTGATTATAAAAATTTTAGTAATACAGTTGTAAAAACTATAATTACATTTTATATAAATTTTGATAAAGTTTTATTCAGAGTTCCTTCTATGTAAATGATACTTGATTTCACACTAAATCGGCTAAATGTTGTTTCTAACTATGAGCCTTTAGTGTTTGACAAACATGTATTTGATGAATCTCAAAAAATATAATAAATTTAAAAAAATAAAGTTGGTGAAGAAAATGAGCAAAGATTCTCTGATCCTTTGAGGTAGGGAATTTAAATTGGTTTTTCTCTGGAGAGCAGTTCAGGAAGTTTACCAAAAAAAAAAAAAAAAAAAAAACCTTTACATGTAAATATGCAAACAAGTTATGCATATAATTTCTAATCTAGGATTTTGTGTACATATAATATTACTTGATGGATATAAGCATCTGACTACAAGAAAATATAAAAAGAACACCATAGGGTTATTTCAAAAAATCGAGCAACCACATTAAATAGCCAATAAAAGAATACTATGCAGTCATTAAAAATGGAAGAATTTCCTTTGAAATACAATGTTTCCAATATACTATTAGTTGACAAAATACACTTAAAAATAATATATTTAGGACAATGTCATTTACATAGTTCTATTATACATCTAGCAATATGGCATATTGATATCTCATTTCACTCTCAAACTGTTTCTTATTGAATGACTATTATGCAATCTACGCCTTTAATGAAGTTGTAGTTCCACTGGTTTCTGAGCAAAATATTAAAATATTTTCTTATTTAAATCTAGGCTCTAATTTATATAGTAGCACTGATGATGTTTATTCTGCAGTGGAAAACTTCGCCTTCAGTAAACAATTTCTCTGTAAGTTTTATTAGTACTGCATGTCCACATCAATAAGGTCGTTAACAAAAGATTTTCCCCATTTAAAATTTTCAGTTATAGTATGTGGTTCATTTGGTAATCATGTATCTAGGATTGTCATCTCATGAAGTACAGAAACTCCATGTGAATCAAAGAATTTTATCAAAATGGAGTATAATGACAGATGAAGTATACAAAAGAGGTTATATTATTCACAACTTAAGTCAAAATGGCCACTCGGAAAATTTACCAATTAGAATAAAAAGGTAACATCCTAAGTTCAAGAAATAGACAACAGACTTACAAGTAGGGTCTTTTGTCTTATGTTCCCCAAAGGACTGATCTTCCTACATATGGTATATTTTTTTGAAGTTCTGTCACCATCAGAAGAGTTCTTTAGTCATTAGGTTATTTGAAAAGAAGAAATATAAAAATTTCCAATAATACATGGTACAGTTTATTAACTTATCAATCATTTCCATTGTGAAAATTTTATTTGGAATAGAAACCCTCCAGTAAAGTAGTTGAGTTAAAAGCCCCAGAACATGAGTGAAATTTTTTGTGAGCAATCAGAGAAAATAATTTCTAATATATACTCTAGGCTATTGGAAGCTTGAAAAGTCTTTTAAGAGAGTAGAAAAATCATTATGGATACTAAACCATGACTCTTTATTCACACTAGTTAAAGAGTTCTTGGTTTTATATGTAAAAGGACTGCTTTAACTTTACCCCTCCTGACCAAATAAACTTGTAACTTGATCATCAGGCTGATATTGCAGATCTTAGTGAGAACATAGAAAAACACCTAATAATTTAGTTCTAGAAAGTTAAATTAATATTCCTATTTTCAGTGATATTTCCCTAATAGTATTATAACAAACAGAAATTTTAACCTCTATTCCAAAGCTAATATGATAAAAAATGCCTGAATTAGTGACTATCTTTATAGAATAAAACATTCAGATTTCTTTAATTATTTGGAAAAAAGTGAGAGTTTTTAAAAACTAAAATGAAATTATGTATATCAACTAACATTTAAAAATGTAAAGAAATTTATTTGTTAGGAATTTCCAGAGATTAACAGTATCTTCAAAAAGCTAAAAGATTTCACAATAGTGGCAGGGGCAGTACATCATTATATCATCATTTAACTCTCCCGTTGGTCAGGTGGGTCTTGGAAAATGAGTGTGTGATATTACAAAGTTACACTGTGGTGCTAATTGCAATTACTGACCCAGAAAAGGACTTAGTGAACTATAATCTGTGAACTTTTTTGTATGGTCCAAGAACTAAGAACTTTAAAAAATATATTTAAAGTGCTATTATAGGCAAACAAGAAGACCATATGACAGAAACTATATGTAACCCTCAAAGCCTAAAATATTTATGTCTAGTCAATTACAGAAAACGTTTCTGACTCCCATCCTAAAATAATGCTTTTATTTCAATTCTTACCAACGAAGATAATCTTAACTAACAGTTTTCATTCATTCATTGACTATTTTATCTCCTTTTCTTTGGTATAATACGTTCTTTGACAAAATACAACCTAGGTCTCTAGTAGTGGCCCTACCCTCTCTAAGCAAAGAAAAGTTGTTCCATCTTGCACAATCCATAACTACAAAGAGACAAAGTACTCATTGGGCTTTTTTAGGATTTTGAAGGCAGCTTTTGCCACTTTGGGTGTGATACTGTGGCCCATTTACCTGGCTGCCCTTTTTGAATGAGATCCAGAGTGCAAAATACTTTGCAGCAATTCCTAAGCTCAGATGCAAGATAGCTTGCTCCTCAGGCCTTATGACCTAATGGTATTCAAAGTAGCTATGGCAGACTGAGATGTTACATAGAAGCTTTGGGAAACCACAATAGGAGAATCACAGTACAGTTTCAAAGTGAGGCTATGACTTCTAATGTTTAAAACATTTCTTCTATTTGAAAGAAATAGACTTAATACTGACCCTAGAACAGCAAATGATTATGTGACCACATTGCAAACTGTGACCTAAGCATTATATGGCCCATCAAAATACAGAATTAACTAATTAACTATGCAAAGCAACATTACATTGAGAAATGAAAATAGCATGTAAGAGACTGAGCCTGAATAAGTCTGAAAGGCATTAGTTGCTTCATGAGAAGGTGGCTTAGACTCTTATGGTAACTGTTTCTACTGCTTTGCTTGTCATCTCTTCCTCCATCAATATTCCCTCATGTAAAGTTCTCTATGATCATTTAATAAGTGAAGAAGTAGTATGGGCCTGTTCCTACATGGGTCTGTTGGTACAATGAATGGTGCCAGTAAGAAGCTTACTGATAGAATTATAGCTACTCCCAGAGGAAATCTTGAAATGTAATCTTCCCAGGGGTAGGAATGTCAGTTAGCACATTTGCTTATCCACTTCACATAGGAGAGAAATCCTTAAGCATAGATCCACATTGATTCCTGAGCAGTGTCTATAACTGGCAGCTCAGAAGAGAGAAAAAAAAGAGTGAGAGAAACATTAGTAGATTTAGAACTAGGAGTTTAAAGGAAGAGGTAAATGGGTAGTGGTAAGGTTAGTAGAAAGTTGAATACTTTTCATCATGAAAATGGCAATAATTTTTCTGTGAAATAATAGATACATATTCCAGATATGGACTTGCCTTCCCTGCCTATCACACCATGAACTTTCTGAATGACTTACTCATCACCATAATATGACAGTCAGCATTGCTTCTGACTAAAAAACAAACAAAACGAAACAAACTGATGCTGTAATGAAGCAAGTATGGCAACAGACTCCCTCTCACAGAATTTACGACTTTTAGGGTATATCCCATTATTCAGAGGCAGACAACTTGATAGAACAGAATAGCCTGCTAAAGAGTAGCACTGGGGAGATAGTACATTGTGAGAATGGAGTGCTGTCCTTTAACCATATGTCTTAAGTCAGCAGCTAATATTTGGTGCTATCTCCCTCAACATTAGAATGTGTGTGTATAAGAACAAAGGGGCAAGGTGAGAATGACTCTCTCACTAGTTCATCTAATAATCCACTTGAGGAATTTCTACTTCCTATCCTTGAGCAACTGTAACTCGGTAGATCTGAGGTTTTAACGCCTGAGGAAAAAAAAAAATTGCATTAGGGAATACAATCAAAATTTGGTTAGGTTCGAAGCAAGGTTGTTTCTCATCCATTACATTTTCCTTATGCTATGCTGCTAAAGCAAAGGATAGGAAATTGATGCCTGTACAGGACAGGGTGATTAGATTACTCCAAACCAACTGAAGCAATAAGGTGTACATGTGAACTCAAAGTTATTCACTGAGATTCATCCTAACAGTTCTTTACCCAAAGGACCACCAAGTACTCAGTTTATATGGGAATAAACATTTGGGTCACCCTATCAAACAATAAACCCCATCCAGCCAAGATCTTGAAAGAGATTGATATGAAATTGGAATGGGTTATAGAAGAAAGAAGGTATAATTATCTACCCAAGTCTAATAATAGCTATCTATGGAGGTAGGCCTGCATTAGCTATGTTTTAGGCTATTTTTTATCCAACCATTAAATGATATTAAGAACAATGATAATGGGTTAATTGTTTAAGTTTTAGGTAGCAATATGATGACACTGACATTTCATTATGATTATATAATAACTGATAAAATTCGTATATCCCTCAAGCTCATATAAATCTTTTCATCTGGTTAGAGAAAAAACTGGATGTCAAAGGTATTATAGACTATGTTGGAATATTCTCTATTTGTCTTTATACATCCACTCTCCATCCTGCTCATCAGAATGCTCATCTTTATGGGCTGGGTTACCTTGCCCTCTAACTTCTGGTTGGTTTTGGCCAATAAGAGGCACCAGTAGAAAATCAGAGAGAATCGGAAGCAAAGGAGAGAGAAGTCTGAATATTTATACTCTTAACTCTATCCCTGCTGGGCTGTCAAATATCTTTTCTACAGCTACTAGTCTCATCAGTTTAGATAACCACTAGTTCCACTTGCATCTTCAGTCTAGTGGAGGTAATGGCTTCCAACCAATTGTTTCTTGACTCAGGATTCTCCTTAACTCTGCCCACATATTCATAAGAAGTTATTTTATTAAAATGTTCTCAATTACCTGTCTATGCACGTTTTCTGTTTCTTACAGAAACCCAGCTGATTCTGTATTATATGTTTTAAATATATCTCTAATTGGGTAAGTTTTTATCAATATTGTTGCTAGTATTTAAGATATTTGTGTTAAATGTTTTTAATATAATTGCATCAAACATCATTTTTCTTATAACTTCAACTTTTGATGCTTATAAAGCCATTTCATCACAATGTTATTTAAATATCCATCTAGATTTCTTTTAGTACCATTATGATTTTATTTTATAATAAATCTTTCATCCAATTGAAAAAACAGTAAGGTAGAAATCTGATTTTCCTTGTTTTATTTTCCAAATGGGTTCAGATATTTATCACTTAATTCAGCAATTCCCTCCTGATCTGAAACATTCCATTTATCACATTAAATTATTATGTTTTAGGATGCAGTCATTGTTTTTCATAGGGTTATTAGAAAAATCAAGTACTATAGTAGCTTCAGAAATATTAAAGAAATAAAAATTATTATTATTACTCAATAATGTTTAACTTATTAAGAAGATTGAAAAATGGCTTGCATAATGTTATATGACCTATTTTCCATTTTGAAGCAAGTGAATATCTAAATGACCCATATCAAATTATTATCTATTTATTTAACTTAGTAATTTTGCTCAAATTTCATGCAGTTGCAATTTGATAGCACTTGGGGCTGAAGTCATCTCAAAAGCCACCCCAGTTTAGTGTTTGGAGGCTATGAGCTAGGATCTCACTGGGAATTCTCAGCCAGAACAACTATTTCTTCATGTGACCAAACAGCAGATTCCAAGGGTAAATGTCTCATGAGGCAGACAGGCAAATGGAGGCTGAGTTTAGAAAGTCTGCATTTAGAAAGACCGAAACATAGACAAAGTAGTCTCAGAACTAGTTCAAACTGGTCACAAACCTAGCTTTCATTTTAAAATGTCATTCTAACCTCATTTCTCTGCCCTAGACTCCTCATACCCATTTCACATCTCATTTTCGAAAGAACTGGACAAAAAATGTTTTAATAGATAACAAAGTCAATGTTTTGATTCCTGTTAATTATAGTTGCCCAAGGCTTATCTTACTCTATCGATGTCTATAATTTTCCATAGTTAACTTTTAAATTAACAAAGATATATTATAAAATAAAATGTAATTAGGTATTTCACTTTGCTTAGCTTTAATAATTAAAAAAGAGAAGTTGTAAAAAGCTGAGTTGAATCCCATTATGAAGTCCAAGCAGGCGCACAATTAACAAGGTCATATAGAATTTGTCAGAACATAACAGAAAGCTGTACTCTGAATTGTACCTGGGGATAAAATTTAATATTCAGAATAATCAAATTCTCTTGAAAAACTAAGGACTTATTTTGTTTTACCACAGTTCAACTAATTAATTGGTTTTAAATATTAAGTAGAGATTTTAATTTAGATCACTTGTTGATATCATGTACTTTCCATTATGTTCAAGGTCCTTATATACAGTTGTGTATTTGTTCACGATCTTAGAGTCCTGTTTGAGTGGGGACTTAAGTTCAACCCGTGCTGTTTGCCAAGTCATATACCTTTGGCACCAGGCTGCCCAGAGTACATCCATGAGGTGCTCTTTTGAATTTGCATAAAAATAATGCCATGTGGATTAGTAGAGTCTTTAGTTATGAGGCATGATGTTATAGGAATTTCCTTAAAAGGAAATAGCTTAATAGAAAGGCTATTACAGTCTTGACACAAAAAAAAACAGATACAGTTTGAATCTTGGTTCTGCCACTTACAGTATTATTACTTTCAGAAAGTAATGCCACCTCTCTGAACTTCAGGCTCCTCACATATAAAATAAAAATATAAAGTCCTATCTTTCGGATTTTATACAAGAATAGAGCTAATACACAAGAAACATAAAACACAGTGTCTAATAAAGTAGAAATTACTTAAATAACATCCATAATAAATTCTAAGAGTTTTAATCCTTGCTACTGTGCTTGTTTGTTGATAGATATGGAGCTCTGATTCTATTTTAGGTATGTAATTATATAACTAACTGGTTAAGCCACAGTAGGAAGAGTAAAAAAAAAAAGCAGTACATTAAAATTCATTTTAAAAATTTTCCTGAATGAAGTATTCCTAACTTTCTGTATAAGAGTGCTCGGCTTGGACTTTCAAAAATTAATTTTCCAATTTTCTATGTAATTCTCAAAATCTAGCTTCCTGCACAGAAGGAACTGTCTTTGTAAGATCACATCCTGTGATAACTTCCTTCAAGCAAGCCCTATCACCCAGTGGAAGGATCCAGTTACATTCTGGTTCAACCTCAGCTCTTGAAAAACTACACCTTGCTACAAATACAACAGATTCATCAGAACGGATTAGACTTGTTAAAAATAAAAAGTTAAAATAACAGTATAGATAAGATATATGCTTTTACTCCATACAGGTTAAAAAAAGTCCCAAATGTGTGTTTAGACCATAACCTGACTGAATCATTGCCTCTTTCAGTGATGTACCGCTAATCATCCCTGTTGGCTTCAAATTTTAAATAATTAATTAGAACTATTTCACAGTGGAAAATGACATGGCTACATGTTTTTTTAATAAACAAGAGGTGATTTTAACTACTCCTCAGGCAAATTACAATTATGTTCCGGAGATGACTACAATTTTAACAGCTGCACAATACAACTCCACGAATTTGAAATCTTTACCAAAGCCTATAAAGTGCTGCTTTATCTCTCCTAGCTCATCTTGTATGATTTTTACCCTTGCTCATTATTCTCTAGCCATGCCAAGGTCTTACAGGTCTTCAAAAATATGTAGCCTTAGGATCTTTGTACAAGCTCTTTTCTTTCACTAATGCTCTTCCTCCTCTACTTTACATATATCATGTCTCAGCTTCAATCTCCATTCATGAAGACACCTTCCCTTACTATGCACAGGATTAGCTATCTCTGCACTGTGTGCTTTCGTCATAACTCACATTGCAAATAGAAATCATTTATTTGTTCTTCTGATTATTTGTGTTTTTCCATGACTTCTTATTAGAATATAAGGCCATATTTGTTACTTTCGTTTGTCCAGTGCCAAGTAAATAGGGGTTTCCCATAAATGTTTGCTCAATGAATAAGTAATTAAATAATAAGATTTAAAATGTTAAAGAATTTAAGTATTTTCAAAGTAATACAAATGAGGGTCTGAAGAAAATTTTTACAGATGAATATAACATTCATATGGAAAAAAATATGAAAACAGAATAAAAAAATAATGACGTATGATCTCATAAAAGAAAATAAAATAATAAATAAACACCATGTAACCAATTATGTATATACATGTCTTCCCATTACATCATTGCTTAGGGTAATAAAGAATAAAAATTCACCCAATCTGTAAAAAAAATTACTACAAAGAATCTTGCCCCACAATTATGAATGGATATAGACTTGTTTATTACCAAGGAGAGTTGTTCAGGATATGTTTATAACTGAAAATTGAGGGTATAACCACTGTACCCTATAACATTCCATAGCAAGAGGTCGGGGGTAGGGGTTACAAAGCTTAACTGAAACGTGTTTGAACAATGGAATTACAGATGATTTTTCATTGTTTATTGATTTTTTTGTTTTCTCATATTTCTAGAATTTTCTATGGATAAATACTGGGAGAAAGAGAGAGAGAGGGAGAGAGAGAGACACTGATTGATTTTAGCCATATATACTTCCCTTTTTGTTATCATGTTTTTCTGTACAATTCAATCTCTTTATATGTTTATCTTTTCTTACCAGACACTTTACCAAGTATTACTGAGGCACAATGTTCATCCTCAATGATCATAGTCAACCGAAGATAGAGATATAGTTAAGGAATTTTGATCTGTACAATAAATCTAATACACAGGCAGTAGAAGAAAGGAGTCTCTCTGGAAAACAGTGCTCAGTTTCTCAGGTAACCTCCCCTCTAGATAGGACAGCATACTATCTAGCAAGCAGAGGGGCAACCTGAAGAGCTGTGCAAAATGGAAGATTTTTATAGACAGAAGGAGAGTGGAGCAAGAAGGTATTAGCAAACGAAAAAAAATAAATAAATAAAGGATTGTTTCAGTCCAGGATATCTTTCAAGGGGGAAGAGAGCTGCAGAGGTTTTATCATGCAGATTACCTCACAAATGCAAATCAGGAAATTTCAGATGGACAATTGAATACTGAAATGAAGTTTTGGTTTGCTGCCCTGTGGGTAAATAACTCCATTCTGAGGCCTGTTAATTCTTTTTTAACAGAGGAAATAATCTGGTCATTATATAAACTCTTACTTCAAGTACTGAACTAATGATTGTCCCTTTCTGTGAGATAGGAAAGAGGAAATTGCCATAATACAAGAAATATAGTTCAAAATATGAAGATGTAGAATTGCATTATTGTAAAATTACTGAAATTGTTACTGGTCCAAAGTCTGTGTGTCTGCATTTAGAAAGACTGAAACTCATAACATCAGAGTTTGCAGTAAGGAAAGGCTTATTGATTGAGAAAGCACCAACCGAGAAGATGGGAACCTATTCTTCAAATCCATCCTAAGAAAATACAGAGTTCAGGCTTCTTTTATATGAAGGGAAGGGATAATTGTGGGGCAAGAGTTGATAGACACGTCAGAAAACTGAGCACCAGCAGGAGTCTGAAGAAGATGGTGTTAGCTGATGTGAGTCCAGTCATGAGGTTCCTGCCAATCTTTGATAAACAATACATATTTCCCTGTCTCCAGTGGAAAGGCACCCTCTGGCAAAGTAGCTGTTTTTGTAAACCTCAAGCCCCAAGCGGAATTCATTCAATGATTAACATGTCTATATGAAAGACTAAACAAAAGCTATTAGCCTGAGGCCATGGAAACAAAGCAGGATTGAACAAGATGGAGTCTGAGAGATGGAGCATTTCACTCTGTTACAAAATGATCACAGCAAACCTGTGCAGTTAGTTGATCTAGTATTCTAAGTGTTTCTTTTCATTATCCAAATCCTTCCTTGTTGTAGTTGCAGTTTAGCATGACCTGGTGACTTTTTTTTTCTATTTGAGAAACGATGGTTGACACCTTTATTGCTTAGGACAGGGGTTGTGGGTGGGAGTGGGTTCAAGAGCTCTCAGTGGAGCAGGTTTGCTTCCTCTTCACCATCCCAGACTTCTGGTTCCCTGGTTCTGTGGATGGCAGCCAGGCGCGAATCACTTAACAGATGCCGTTGAGGGTAGTCCGGGTGTTCTTGTTGATGGTGGTTCACATGCAGGAGTTGGCCGGCTTTACTGGTCATATCATCTGCTTCATGACCACCAGCACACCTTTGCTGTGGGCTGCCTGCTCCATGCCCACATTCTTGCAGCCCTTTGTAGCAAAAAGTCTGAGGTTACCTATAATTTGCAGGACAGGGACAGTAGTCTTAAGAATCTTCTGGTCAGTTATCATTCAATTAGAGTTGCCAGATAAAATAGGGAATGACCAGGTAAATCTGAATTTCAGATAAATGAGGATTAAATTTTGTATTATAAGCATGTTCCAAATATCACATGGACATACTTATAAAGTAATTGCTTGTTTATCTGAAATTCATATTTAACAGATAATTCTGTGTTTTTAAATGCTAAATCTGGCAACCTACACCCAACTCAACATTCCTGCCAAGTAAATTAAGCCTGGACAAAACTGGAGATCCCTCTTTGACAAGACAGTTGCCAGACTTACTCCTTCTCACATCCTAACCGCCCCTTCCCCCCAAATAAGAACATTAGCCTGCTTCCACCCATTATCCTCAGAAGCTGGATGGAGACTAAAACCAATGACAATATATCCTAACTCATATTACTGCTATGAATTATAGCAGAGTTTTACAGTATAAACAATCTGGTGATTCCAGAAGCACAGAGTAAAGGGTACTGCTGAAGGGTACTGACTTCATTTAAAATTAAAGCTAAGCATGCTCCATTTCTTTTTATTGTGATTATAATTCTTTGTATATTCCTCCATTCAAAAAGGGCAAAAGTCCCTTCAAGTCATTTAGCAGTTTGACATCAAGATATTATTTAATTTTCTAAAATGTATCTTAAATGCAGGACATAAGATAGCCACAAGCCTATAAATCATATCTATTTTCGAGAACTAAATTTGCTCACATAAACTTAAAATGAGCTCACTAGCCTTGAAGTAATCAAATGACTGCTCTATAAATGAACTCGCTAGCACCCATCTCCCCCCACAGAGTGGCTCCTTTTGTTCTTTAGAAGATTTAAAGCATTTAAATCTTCCCTCTACCTTTCTCCTTGAAGACCTTATATTAAGTGATGCTTGAAATCTTATCCAATTCTTATCTACAGTACATGACATACCAGTGTTCTCACAGGACTTAGGCTTTTTTTTAAAATTAGAAATACTTCTTAAGATAAGCAAAGAATATATATGTCATCTCCTGTTTCTCTCTGATTCCATTGGTCCATAATTCTTGAGAATGGAAATTGGCTTTCCCTTTTAATTCTCCTAAGTCATGGTTTCCATCTACAAAAGAGATGATATTGATGTTATAGGCAAATGGGTATTTTGTCCACACTGTAGCTCAAACTATGAGGTGACCTTTATTACTTGGTCCTAGATATCTTAAAAAGGAGAGGGATGAAGGGAAAGAATTTGGAAAATTTACTCAAGGACAATAATAACACTATTTATGTTTTAACATCATTATATTGTTCTATCCATTTTTCCATAATAACTCCTATTTCTTTCTTTTATAAATCTTCAGTTTCTCCAAAAGTAATGGATGCCTCAGGCAGAAAAGGGCCAAGATTATAAGTTCACAAAGGCAAATGAGATAGTTACATAAATGATGATTTAAAAATATCACTACTGTTACAAAGGAAGATAGTTTTTAAAATATTTTAAAAGCTTTTTTTAAAGCTTTAAAGTGACAGCAGACTTCCTAACTGTTAGTCGTATATATCTATGGACTGCAAGCATGAAAAAGAGTCAGTTATAATTCACCTGAAAGAAAATAAAACACTCAGAGAGGAAAAAGACAGGAGGAAAAGTTTAATATTCACTGAACAGCTGTACCAATTCTGAAATTTTTCTCAATATATTCAAATGACAATCTCATTAACAAGGCAAAGAATTCTGGGAAGAAAAGTGGATCTTAAAACAATTTCAAGAAACAATATACAATTAAGCTACCATATGTGTTTCCTCTGTATGCACGCTATACCATACATAATAAGGTAAGGGCTGCAAACATTTCACAGACTTTTTTATTTTTTACCGTGAAAGTTAACCAGTCATTCTAAGACATGTTAAAATTAGTTTGGAAAAAAACTATCTACTTCTTCTTTTAAAAGTTTTAGTTGTTGTCTTGGAGAAAGAGATTCCTTCATTGCTAGGCACTGAAGCATATATCAGTCATAATGAATTGCTATCACATCTGTTGTCCCTTTATAAGTTCAAGCAAAGGAAAAAAATGACAGATTCTAATTGGACAATTAGGCGATCAGGTTTAACACAAGTGTTTCAAATTTGTCCCAAGGTGACTTTTGACTACAAATGAAGTATACTTTTGCAAATAAGGAGAGTCTTGCTGTGCTTCTAGCCACTCTGCAAGAATTTCCAGACATTTACTTGTTCAACAAATATATGAAATGCTTACTGTGAACCAGGAATGTTTACCTAGGAAAAGAATGCAAGAGTAACATTTTACATTCTAGAACAATCCATCCAACAATGTCAGAATGCACCTTCTTTTGAAACACATATGAAACAGCAAAAATTCCCTGCTATCATGGAGTTCACAATCCACTAAGGGGAATAGACAAACTGAGAAATAAATTCTCTGGGAAGATTAAAGAAGTAAGAGAGATAGTGGTGTTGGTGGATGGCAGGGTAGATGGCAGGCTCTGAGGGCAATTTCAAATATGATAGAAAAGAAAGACTGCACTGAGAAAATGACTTTTGAAAAAAGACATAAAGTATATGAGTGAACAATCCTCATAGATATGAGGAAAGA
>NW_006434709.1:11722273-11754548 GCF_000325575.1 Pteropus alecto | reverse complement strand
GACAAAGGGTATTGCAGTATAAAATCTTTGAGATCGTGTGCAACAAATGTTGGAAAAGATGGGAAAAACTGGAATTCTTATACGGTGTTTGTGGAAAATAAGTGTTAAAGTCACTTTGACATGTCTTTCATTTCCTTATAAAATTAAAAATATACCTAGCCTGTTACCCAGAAATTCTAACCCTAGATGTTGACCAAGAGAAACAAAACATATGTCCACAAAAAGATTTGTACACGGATGTTCAAAGCAGCTTTATTCACAACAACACAAAACTGGAGAAAACACGTATGTCCATCAACTGGTGAATGAACAAAAATGTGTATAGTCATACAATGGAATACTACGCAGCAATAAAAGTGAATAACGATACAATAAAACTCAAAATCTATGCTAAGTAAAAGAAGTCTTGTCCAAATTATTCCATTTATTTGAAGTTCTAGAACAATTCAGCCTTCTCAAGGAATTTATTTATTTATATATTCCTTCTAAACTTTGCATGTTGAATTTTTCTTCTGCATTTGATCAGTTCCAATGTTCTCTGGGATCTATCATCTTGAAATGCATGTATTCCCTTCATTTTACACTATCCTCAAATGACTCCCCCATTTTTTACTGCCCTTTGGTAGTAAACATCTCAAATGAGTTTTCTATACACAATGGCTTAAGTCCTTCTCCCCCTATTTTCACTATAACATATTCTAATCTGACTTTATCAGTATCTTGGACAGACCATGCTCTTTCCAAGTTCACCAAGTATCTGAAATTGCCAAATCCAATAAACATTTCTCCATATTTGTTTTAGCCTCTTAGCTGCACTTGACACTATCAGGCATTCTGTCTTTCATTTTTGTAAAACTGACATATAATTAACATACAATCAAATGCACAAATCTTAAGTACATAGTCCAGTGAGTTTTGATAAACAACCATGTAACTCAAAAACGAAGACATAGAACTATTTCCATATTCCCCAGAAAGTTATCTTGTTTTCCCTTCTAGTCAATCATCCCATTCCCAGAAATAACCACTATTTTCTATCATTATACTAATTTCTATCATTATAAATCTGCTTTGCCTATCCTTGAAATTTATATGAGATAATATCATAGGTAAAATAGTGTGCTTAATTTATTTCACCAGTGTTTTTGAGATTTATCTATGTTATGTCTGTAGGGCATAATTTTTATTGCTGAATGTAGTCATTTTCTATTATGACATAATAAATTATCATAAAATTAGTGGCATAAAACAGCATACATTTATTAGTTCACAGTTTCCATGGGTAAAGGGTTGGGCATGCCTTAACTGAGTTATCTGCTCAGAGTTTCACAAGGTTAAAATCTAGATGTATCAGCTGGGCTACTTTCTTTTCTGATTCTAGGGTTCTCTTCTAAGCGCAGGGTGATTGAATTCAGTTAATTGTAGTTGTAGGACCGAGGTCCCATATTCTTGCTGATTGTCATCTAGGGGCTTCTATTAACATTTAGAGGACCTTGCAGCTCCTTGCCACATAGCTCTCTCCCAAATCTTATCACAATATGGAAGCTTACTTCTTCAAAGCCAGCAAGGCACCGTCTATCTATCTTCAGGAAGAGCCTAGTCCCACTTTTAAGTACTTTCACCCGATTAAATCAAAGACAGCTGGGATAATCTCCCTTTTTACTCAGAATCAACTGATTTGGAACTTTAATTGCACCTACAAAAATTCCTTCATCTATCCATATAAAACAACCCAATTAGGGGAGTGAGATTCCATAACATTCACAGGTTCTGCCCACACTCGAGGGGCATGTATACTAACAAGTGTGAATCTTGGAGACCACCTTAGAGTTATACCTACCACATTAAATATTTCATTGTATACCACTATTTATCTATTTTCCTGTTAGTGGATATCTCAACTTTTATTTTTTGGCTACTATAAATAAACTTGGTATGAATATCTGAATAAGTTTTGTGTGGACATATGTTTTCATTATCTTGCGTAAATACCTAGGAGTACAATTGCTGGGTCATAGAATAAGCATATATTTACCATTACAAGAAACTTCTTAACAGTGCTTCGAAGTAATTAAATCACTGTATACTCTCTGCAGCACTGTATGAAAGTTCTGGTTGTTTCATATTTCCCTCAGAATTTGGTATTGTTAATCACAAATATTTGCCTTTCTAATAAGAATAAAATGGTTTCCTATTGTAGTTTTAATCTGTTTTTCCCTAATAACTAATAGTGCTGAACAACTTATTTTATGCTTATTGACCATTTAAGTATTTTTTGAAAAGTATCTTTCAAGTCTTTTGCCAATATTTTAAATTGTTTTTTTTTGCCTTTTTTATTATTGAGTTGTAGAGGTTCTTTTTATATTCTTTGTCAAGTATATAAACAGTGTAGGTTTTCTCCTAATCTGTGGTTTGCTTACTCAGTTACTTAATGGTGTCTTTTAGAACAAATACTTTTAATTTTGATTAAGTCCAATTTATCAGTTTCTTTTCCTTTTAAGTGTAGTATATTTAGTATCCACTAGGGGTTGGCTGATCTAAGGTAGACTTGGCTGGGGTAACTCTGTACCTCATGTTTCTCTTTTTTCCCCCTGGGACCAACAGTCTAGTGAAAGTTTTTCTCATGGTAAGGACAGAAGTAAAATCACACAAAACAGAAGTCCACATGAACTCTCGAGACCTAAGCTCTGAAGCGGCACATTATTAATGCTGCCGCATTTTATTGAAAAGAGAGTCCTAGGGCTAAACTCAAAGTTAACAGGGAAGGGAAATAAACACCTCTTTTATTGAAAGAACTGCAAAGTATATGGCAAAGGACTTGGACCCAAAGAGATGAAGAATTGGGGCTTGGCTACAGAGAAGCGTGAAGAATAATTCAATTTACCAAATCTGCTCAGTTTATTATTTATTTTTCCTGTTTAGAGACAGGGATGCTGAATGGTGATTTGACAAAGAAATATAGGACAACATATATTACTCTGTCATGTAAGAGTTTACATGTAAACATACGTAAACTTTTAACTTAACTAGACAAATAAGATGAATGAAAAAAATGATAAAGTAATATTTTTTCTTTGAAACTTTAAGATAAACACCACTACTTATAGCAACTATTTTGTAGGTATATGATAGAATAAAGAAATGAAGCATCTTATGTAATTTATGATTATAGTTGTAATTCTTTTTTTTAAAACGTTCCCTTATTATGAGGGGTATTTTTATAAGATATGCCTTTTTTTTTTTTTCATTTTTTTCTTATTCCAATTCAAACTCTATTTCTTAAGTGAATACTTTGGGCAGCCAAGTATTTCATAGTTTGGTGGTGCCCTCCAGGATCTTTCCTTACATAAAAGACTAATTTTTTTTAATAGTTTTATTCTGTATTCTGTATTCTGTAATTGCCTAGATTTCAAGTTCATTCTTCCTAGGCTGTTTAAGGAAATCTAATCATGCTTAGAAACTGAATTGTGTACTCTGGCTTCAAGCCTAAAATAGCCATTTTCTTGTTCTTTTCAATAAAGAAGTCTTTTTTTTTTCCTTTTCTTATTAATTTTTCCCAGTATCTATATTTCCTTTAACTTTTGCAAGACCACTGTTTAAGAGGTACATTGAGATGTGAGTGTTAGTATAAAAGTTTACCAAAGAAGGGTTATTCTAATATCCTTCATTTAAGAACAGTTGTCTTATGTAACATATCAAAAAGAAAAGGGACACTTCTAAACGAAATTTAAATTCTGTTGCAATGCTCAATTGTCCAAAAATAAGAGAGAAATATCTACTCTGAGAAATCATTCACTTCAAGAGGTATAGATCTGTTTTTCTTTTTTGTGAAAATATTTGTAAGAAATTATTTGAACCAAACCGATGACATATGCTGGGGAGCAAGATTTCAAATGATCCCACAGTAAATCTTAAATGTTCAAGATGTTCTCTTCTATTCTTCCATCATTTTACAAAGTCTCTTATTCCAAGGCTCTCAGAGAACATGATATACCCAGACTGCAGGGATATGAATCATAGTAGTTAAAAAAAAAAAAAGGACTTAAGAGTTCATTTAGCCTTCTCTTTTGTTTAAAAAGAAATTGAGTTGAGGGAAGAGGAGACAAAGTTTATCATGTAAAGACCTAGGGCTGTGGCCTTAGTCAAAAGTACAAATACCATCTTTGCCACTCAGACACCATGTGACTTGGAATAAATAACCTAGCTCATCTGAGCTTTGGTTTCCTTATTTCTAAAATGGAGATAATAACATCTCCCTTGAAATGTAATTGTGAGGATTAAATGAGTGAACATATATTCAAAGAGCCTCAAATATAATAGATACTCTTTAAGGTCATATAGCCAGTTTATTTCAGATGAGAAAACAGAAATTCTTCACTTCCAATCTAGTTACCTTCCCCCGTGTTGTTTATATGTTTACTCTGTTCAAGAAATGTACAAATAATTGGTAACATAGGAGTTACACGTAGAGCTCTTAAATTATCATTTACACAGACTGCACAAAATGAAAAATTAAAGAGATTTGGCAGTGCCTATAAAAATGAGCTAAGATACCAGTGCCAATTTCACAGTCATTCCTGGTGTCTGAAAAAGACTGTAAGTGAGCATATTTAGAAAGAGTTCTCGTGTTTGATCTCTCTCTCTCTCTCCCTGCCCCCCACTCCTGCTCTCTCCAGATTATAAAATATATTATCACAGTCTGTCATATTTCAACATGTCAGAACTGAAAGATAAAACAAATAAAAGTTAAGAGAAAAATCCAAAAACTCTTTTTCTCTAATTCACTTACACATCTAGTTTTTCAATTCAAAGCATTCTGACATCCCAGTAATGACTGTAATATTCTGTTAGAGCAAATACCTCTCAGACTTGATTCTGTTACAGACCTAAAATGAGGTGTTCCTAGGTGATAAGTGAATTTCTATTGAAGAACACTTAAAGAGAGATTCGCAGCTCTTTCACTAGTTTCTATGCAACAAAACCTATACCTAACTCATTCATATATAGAACCTGTCAGTTTTCTTTAGCTTGATATATTTCATCAGACACTAGAAAGGGCTTTTAACCAGTATATCATTGTACCACAACTCTACATTGTGAGGCCCTATTTATAGGAGTATTTATTAAGCACTTACTCTATAACAAGCCCTCTGCAAGGAACTTATGTATGGTATGTATGTGATACAATAGACAGAAGAGTTAAGCATCATGATGCTCATTTTATAAAGACATGACAGTTTTAAAGAGTTCTAATATCTTACTCTAGCTATAGAGGTTGTAAGGAGCTAAACTAGGATGTGAACTGACCTTTATCAGATGCCAAAGTCTATGCTCAAAGATTAAGTTTCTGAGAAAATGTTATCATTTACTGAACACCTATAAACTGTCAAGCATTGGCAGTTTAATAGACTATCTCATTTGTATATGAACTTCATTTAATAGAGAGTCTATATTCTATAACAATTTGTGAAGTGAAATATCCCTAGTGATTATACAAATTATTGTTCTCATATAGTACCAATCAATATATCTTTCATTAAACACTATTCATGGAGAGAATTTAATTGCCAATCAATGTAATTTAGTTGTTTTCTAATTGCAATCATTTTAAGAATTTATTTTTTAAATATTTGTATATTTACACATACTTAAGTTTTTTTATAAATGCATAGAAATAATATCTACGTGGCTACATTTTTTCTCTTCTTTCTTTATCCTGTATCAGCTCACTACCACACCATTGCTCCAAACACCAATAAGCTCAGATATCCAAAAATATATATTTTCCAGAAAATATATGTATATATAATATCTATGTATCTATGTAGCTATGTATACACATATATACTATACACAGACACACAATCAGCCCTCTACATCTATAGGTTCCACATCTGAGTATTAAACCAATCTTGGATCAAAAATAATATCACATTGTTGTTGACATGTACCATGCAGTTAGGCCTATGACAGTTGCGTCTGTACTAAACAAGTACATACAATTTTTTGTCATTATTCCCTAAGCAATACAGTGTAATAATTATCTACATAGCATTTGCATTGTATTATGTATTATAAGTATTCTAGAAATTATTTAATGTATATGGGAGGATGTGCATAGGTTATATGCAAATACTATACCATTTTATATAAGGGGCTTGAGCATCCTTGGATTTTGGTAAAGGGTTGGTCCTGGAATTAATCCCCCAAGGGTATCAAGGAATGACTATGTATATATTCTCTGAAAATATTCCTCTTACACACACAAACATACAATATATAATCAATAAAATCAACTATACACACATGCATATGCATATACAGGTTTTGTTTTATTGTCATTGTTTATAAGAACTGGTATCACATATCACTCTATTTATATTTTTCTGTATCTTATTTTTCACTCTCATAAGTATTTTTACAAAATTCCTCCAGTAAATAACCATAACTGTAATTCATTCGTTTTGTTATCTGTTTAATATTCCATCATGTGGCTATACCATAATGTATTCAAGAATTTCTGTATTTAAAGGATAATACTTTGTTCCCACAATTTGTCATTGGAAACAATGTTGAAATAATCATATTGTGCCTGACTTTAATTACTAGTGGTTTTGTTTTCATGGGATGGGGTCTCAAGGTGGGATTAATAGATTAAAAGGTATATATGTTTTGAATTTGTATAAATCTTTCCTGATAACACCCTAAGAGGTTGTATAATTTGAAATCCCACCAGCCAAATCTGAGAACATACATTTCTTCATTGCTACCCAACAGTACTTCTAACCAACAGTATTTTTTTTCTTTATTTTCATCAATATGTTAATTGATGGATAGAAAGTGGCACACAAAGTTATACTCATTTGCATTTTCCAGACAACCGGCTAGAAATAGGATCTTTTTATTTGTATTTTTGTCATTTGTTTTTTTCTATATTGTCTCATCCCCCTCCCCCTTTTTTTTTGTCTCATCTGGGTTATTTGTTCCTTTTTTTGTAATTTTCATCCACTATCAGAAAGTAAAGTATACCTATGAAAACTTTTGGAACCTCAAATGGTGTAAAGCAAAGAGTATCCCCCTCTTTCTGGAAGTTTATGTTATGTCACTTTGCTTTTAGGAAATACCAGCATTAACACCTGCTTCCACTAACCAAAAGGAATCCAAAGAGGATTTTTGCTTTTACAATAAAAACCTACATTAGTACAGTAATGATATTTTCTTGCCAGGAAATGCACCCTCCCCAAGTTATTACTTTTTATTAAACAAATCATATATTACTAACTGGAAGAAAAATATCAAACTCCTTACATATTAAATTCTCACATATGTATTATCACATATGTACTAGAATCTATTTTTGAACTCTGTTGGATTCTACTGAATAATATATCTATTGTGAACTTACATCAACATCACATTAACTTTAATGTAGCTTTATATTATATTTTAATGTCTGGTATTTTTATACATTATCACTATTACTTCCCACACTTTTCTCATCAAATATAAGGCATTTATTCTTTCTTATACATTTTACATATGTACTAGAATCTATTTTTGAACTCTGTTGGATTCTACTGAATAATATATCTATTGTGAACTTACATCAACATCACATTAACTTTAATGTAGCTTTATATTATATTTTAATGTCTGGTATTTTTATACATTATCACTATTACTTCCCACACTTTTCTCATCAAATATAAGGCATTTATTCTTTCTTATACATTTTAAAATAAATTTTCCTGTTAAAAAATTATCTTACTTTTTATATTTATTCCACTTAGTGTCAAAGAATTGTGATTCTGTCATTTTGGCCCAATTTCTGATTTTAATTGAAGTGGACATAGAATTTTTTTATTTGGGATAGTATTTGATGCTATTGTTGACAAACATTCTTTCTTATAGTTAAGTAGGACCCACTTTTCTGTTCTTTTTTATTATTATTATTATTATTAGAAACGTGCTGCTGAATTTTATCAAGTCTCATTTTGACATTCATATTTTTAATTCTGTGCTTTTTCTTCACATTGCAGGTATATCTTTGAAAATTTATTTTCTTAATGAGTCAAATAAATTTTCCTTTATGTGAGAAAATAAATAATGGTGTTTTTAAGTCATTAAATAACTTTTCATGAATAGTAACACTATCTTCTTTTGCAATAAAGAGATAGCAGCTAAGTAACTTTGAAACATCATACTTTCATTTTTGGCAAATACTGAAAAAAAGTAATTAGCAGAGCTTCTTTCATCCCCACCCCAAGGGGTATCACTTCCCCAAACTCTTTTTTCTTATTTCTATCATAGCTTATAGTATAATATATTTTTATTGTATTAGTTTAATTGCATCTCACGGTAATACAAATATTCTCAGGGGCAAAGTTCTCTCTTTTTCTACTATCAGTGCCTTAGTACAGTGCCAAGCACAACATACTTGCTCAATAAATAGTTGTTGAATAATAAAGCTTTTAGTTTATTTACTCCTTGCCTCTAGGAAGGTAGAATAAGAAGGAAATGTTGAAAAAAAACTTAGGTGCGTCTTTTGATGACTGCCTTCTTAAAAGTTAAGTCTTTTCTAAGAGAGTTCAGAAATTAACTCACTCTCCAAGGAATTAAGAATGTTGTTCTGGTGACAGGAAAAAATTTGCTGTAATTCTGACTAAGCAATAATGAATTCTGTACCATCTGTTAAGGATTAAAAAGAAATAGAAAAGCAAGGGATGGTAAGTGCTCTTAGATCACAGATCAAATCAATAGCATGTTCTATTTACTTAAAATGGCTGTAAAATGAGAAGTTTTAACTTCTGCTTTATATTTAGTATTACAGAAAATTAACCAAAACCTCAGCAACATCTCTCAGTGAGTAGTACCCAATGTCTCATTAAAGAAGCCAGAGTTTAGAACAAAGAATTTTGTAGCAAGTTAAGATTGAGTGAGCCAAGTCACAAAAGAGCCAGTGCATTTTCTGGATCTAAACAGTCAGTCTTGTGGTTTGATGTCGATCACTGGAAACTTTTATTGATTGGCAAATTATATCTGCTGTATAAATGGAATAAGAACCTGAACAATTCAAATATTTCCTAGGATTTTACCCCAATCCTTTATAATTTTTAACTGGATTCTATAATTTCTGTAACTATAATTTAAAATAAATTTATTTAGAATATACTTCCAGAGTCAACAAAATTTAATATTAATTAAATCATAAAATTTCCTCTACCACTCTAGGCTGAATATTTTACCTAATTTTCCCATTACACCCCCACACACATCCCAATGGCTGTGTCCTTCAGAAGCTTGAAATCTTTGGAGAAACACACATACATGCAAATGTGAACGCACACACACATACACACATACACACACAAATCAGGTTTTCTATTCTAAGGACAAAGTTTTTCTCCTATGTTCTTAATATCTCTTTGAGAAAAGGTAAAAACAGTATTTAAAGATTTGCTGCAGATAACAGAAAATAAAAAGTCCAATTGCCTGAACACACACTTGTATTCCTAATCTATATCCTTTTTCTAAACACCCACAGCACCAAGACTATCTTCATTCCAAATTAAAAGAAATCATTCATTTATTCATACATTCATTCATTAATTTATTCAGTAATTATTTCTGAGCACTGATTACATATCAGGACCTACCTGAAAAGCTAGAGATATAGTGATGAACAAAATAAGCCCCAACCTTCCTCTTTCTTCTAGAGGAAGAAAATCTATTTGAATATTTAAATTAAAAAAAATAAATAGCCATGATCAATACTAAGATAAAACTCTGTGTGCATCAGAGTAATGACATATTGTGGTAACCATGGACAAAACAGACATACATGGTCCTACAGCCCTGAAGACAAATAGTAGCCTAGGGACCAAAATCATTTTATAAGAAGAAATGAACAAAGAAGACTCATTTATTTTGAAGACTTAAATATTTCTTGAGCTTTTATTACAGTTGCTGTTCTGAAGGCCTAAATCTTACTACACATGAAGCAATTGAGGGAGTGGTGATCTTTTGAGCAGGTTGGCATAAAGTTAATGCTTGGTCTCAGAAAATTGAAAGCCCAGTTGATGATAATCCATTTCATGTCAAGGAAATAAAAGAGAAATCTAATCCAGGCATTTCCCTCAACTAACATTTTCTATACTTCGAAGGTCTTTTAATTGATTCAGAGTGAGCGAGTTTCTCTCTTGAAAGAAAGGTGTGATATTTATCATATTATTATTCCTGTTAACAGGAGAGTTTCATTGTATGTGCTTATGTGATCTTTCTGCTCTAGGTGGAGAGTTCAGACACAAATGTCTCCCATCTTATTGCAGTTAAATGCATGATTTATTTTCTCAGTAGAGAAAAGATCATTTGCTAACAGCATTAGGTTAGAAAACTAGATGTATATAGTGACAGACCTGCCATAAACAGGTGAGGAAAGTACAGCAAAAAAATCTATCAAAGGGGATAACTGAGACCTATTTACACCATCTGACTTTAATGACTCTATATTTTATCTTAAAACTCACCTGATTATGTGGGAAATAAAATATGAAACATATTACAGATTTGGCATAACTGAATCTCGCTATCGATGATGTATTATAACTGTTCTCAGTCTGCTGACTTGCAGCCATAGCTGTTATTTAAAATATGCCTTAAAATAAGTCTCCTGGTTTTGTATATTAGCTTACATCTCAAGCTTATCAAATTATGTGGTTTCTCTTTGCGAATATGCTATTGCATTTCAAGCACAAAAGGGGATCAATTTTACATAAGACTTGGTATCAGATATACTACAGATGATCAGATTGCATGTCTCAAATAAATTTGGGTGTTATAAACACATAAAAGAATGTCATACAGCACATTCTGTTTCTACCCAAAATCTAATGAATGTATAGCATTGAGCATACACTAGTTGAGACGCCAGATGCTATAGGTGACCCATATGTGGATCAGACACAACCAACCTTGAAGTTGCTTATGATCTAATAATGGAAATTTGACATAAACACATGATAAGTTAAATAACAACTTAGTAGACTCAATATTACAGACCAATTCTTGATTGGTTACTGAATAAACCAAACTATCAACTCCTTTTTAGGGGCTCAGCAGCATTACTACAGTTTTACTGAACTTTCTCAATATGTCTCCTTATAAGTACATATTGCTAAAGTTGCCAAAGAAAAGCATTGCTAATTCTGTGAGACAGCCTAAGAGAATGTCATATCTATGATTCTCTCAAAGCACTGAGCACAGATAGAGGATGAGAGATTTCCATTACCAACAGCTGCTGAAGCTCTTGCTGTGGTCCCCAGTTGAGCATATCTTCCCAAAAGCAATTATATTATATCTTCTTTTACTGTAGCAGGTGTTGCAGCATGTTAGGCAATTTGGTATTGTTGACAGATCTGATCCCATTTGCTGGTAAGGTAAGTTTGTTTTCCCAATTCTTCGAGTCAGCTAACTCGTTAAGGGCCTCCAATGAGCAGCTAAAGATGCAATGATCCTCTTGAAAATGTCTGCTATAATCAGTACTCATTGGAGATCCGAGACTAGCTTATAAAACCCTATATGTAAACTGCCTTCCATATGGAAGAATGAGAATTTGAGGTGAAGAGCACCTCCATTAACGCTGTCTGCGGGAATGTGTTATACAGGAGGTATTTGGCTCCCCTGCTTGCTCCTAAGTGAACTCTGATTCAGAAGAACATGCCCTGAATATATCCTCTTGAGCTAAAGAGTTTATAATACAAGTCCTCATATAAAATAATAACAGAATTACTAGTAAATTATATTTCTCTGAATTTTTCTATACACTTTGGCATTTTCACATTAGAAATATTGCAGGCATCAAAAGATTATTATTTTCAGCTTTAGCAGTAATGGGCTTGATGCTGCTTTCAAGAATTATTGAATGTTTGGATTTATACTTTGTCCATAGCTAACATTTTCTTTAAATTGTTAAATATCTCACTGAGAGGATATCTCTGAGATACTGGCTAGAGTCATAAAACGTCAAATAGAAAAACAGTAAGAGGAGTTTGTCTATCTATCATTCGTTCTTCATTCAATTACTTAGTAGATCTATTGTGTGTACATTTATTATGTTCCAGAAGCCTGTGTTTAGTGCTGAAGATAATAAGTACAACTGGCCTGGTACATGCCCTCACAGAATAGAAGTTTTTGAAGGAAATTTTTAGATAGTATTACTAAATAAGTAATTACAGTAAAAGCACCCTATTCCAACAGTGGGTGGTGGCAAAGTACAAAGAGGAATAGAAGCATAGAGCATGGAGATTTTTCTATAGATTAAAAACTAGCTGGAATTACATTTTTAGAGTTGCAGAGTCTGTTTTGCATTTATCAAATTTGAAGAATTCAGGATGACTATGAGAAAAAAATCAGTGTCTGTGGGACTCTTTGGGGCCTTGACAAAGAATAAATGCTTTCCCAGAGAAGAGCTTATTCATTATGAAGAGTACTGCCACAGCATTTAGTGAATGAAGAATCTTATGAAAATAAAAGGAAAAGTATTGAGCATATTGTTAAAGCTGTCATGAAAAAGTTTTCCCTAATACAAACACATTTCAAAGGATAGGATTGAAATTTTCTGAAGGCAATACAAATTTGTCATAGTGGGCTTTATATTGTCATAAATATCTTATTTACCTGGTTTCCAATTTCAATTAGACTTCCCAATCATGTGAACAAGTAAATAAAATTTTACAAGATTTATCTGAGTATCTGTTTTTAAAGAGTAGAATAGTAACTAAGGAAAACAGTTTAGAATGTATGAAGTAGTAACTTGAATCCATGACAATAATGAAAAGATATCCCAAGTAACACCTGTACATCAACCTAAAAAGCAATGCATCCAATTAATAACAGTATTATATGTGTTGGGGGGAACTAAGAAAAGGCTTGTAAAAAATAAATCACATTTTTAATATATTAGAACATCTTGGTGTCATGAAAAAGGTAAATGCTTCTTCTATAATGAACAACAACAAAAAAGAGAGTATAATTAGAAATACAGGGAGAAAAACAAAGCAATAAAGCAATTCAGGTACAAATATAAGCAAAATAATACCTAATATGTTTTTCATTTAAGAAACATTTTATTAAACTTTGATTATGTAGTTATAATTCTAGAGAGGTTACTATATTGATGAAAAAAGATAGATAAGGTTCCTACCATATTGGAGTCTATACTCTAGAAAAGGAAAATATATATTGAGCACATAAAAAATGCAATAAATTCAAATAGTAATAAATGCTACGAATACACTAAAAGAGAAATGAGAGAGAGTTTTTAGAGGAGTGGGTAGCCCATTAGTTGTGGTGATCAGAAGGCTGCTCTGGGAGACTGAATGATGAGAAGAAATTGGCCATGCTGTGATCTAAAGAAAAAGTAATAGAAGAGGTTTGGAAAGCTGAGGCAAAAGATTTAAAGCAGTGATGAGGGTGGAATGTGTTAAGAACAGAAGGAACTACCAGTGGGGCTGGAATGTAAGGAAGAAGGAGAAAATTATATGAGTTTAGGTCACAAAAGAGGACAAGTGCTGAATTAGGAACACATGTCAGGCTATGGCCAGAAGTCTATAGGATGTTCTAAGGTGAATGTTAAGCATCTGGAGGATATTATACCTGGAAGTAATATAATCTGATAAGTAAATTCAAAGCATCACTCTCATTCCCATATGTATAATAGACTCTAGGGGCAAGAGAGGAAGCATAAGACCAATTAGAAGTCTGCTGCAATAGACCATGTAATTGGTACCACGATGACAAAGTGTAAGTGAAAAACTGAAGTCACATTAAGGACATATTTTGGAAGCAGTATTGTCATATATTATCTATTAAAATTATGACCCAGTGATTTATTACAAAGTCATATAAGATTTTTCTTTTCTAAATTAAGACAGATTCTCTTTAATATGTAAAATATCTCATTTAAATATTGCTTCCTTTTGGTATTTTCACATCTGTTACCTCTTACTCTTCCCACATAACACTCTTTTCTAATTTTAAAGACATATTCATTCATAATTCTGCTAATTAATGCCATTCGAGTTGCAAAAAATAAAGATATACCCAGGTTACTTCAGGTCACATAAAAATACACCAAGGATATTTAAAAAAAAAAAAAGTCCCAAGCAGGTCAAGTAGCTATATACGGTCCTTATAAAGGCCCGAAATTAAAACTACTTCTTTGCTTGTTATAACTGCAACTCTCCTGACCAAAGTATAGATCTGGAGACATGGTTATCATGCCATCCAATAACACATGGATATTTTGTGCTCTCTAAATTATGCCTAAAATCTCCTCTACTCCCTTCCTCCTCCCTTCTCTTCTCTCTTTCTCTCTTTTTTCTCTCTCACTCTTTCTCTCCTTCTCCCATTGTAGTTTATTTTTCTGTTCATTGCTGTAGATTCAACTTTCTCCCTCTGTGTGTCTGTATGTATATGTGTGTGTGTGTTCTTCTACATTTACCTTCAGATTTCTCAAAAAAGAGATTTCTCTTATTGGGAGTTCTCAAATCAGGGTACCTGTCCCAGGCACCTGATTTGAGTAATATATTTAGATGATTCACTTTAGCTATTGGAACACCTCTGTGTTCAGAGAATTAGGTACATAGGACCTATCCATGACTTCTCATCTTTGGCCACCTTCCTCAATAATTGAGTTGAACGTGACAGGCTCATGCAACAGAGGCTTCCATCTCTGACTATACATCAGTCAAAAACTATAAACTTTGGAAAAGTAAACATGACTCAATAACACACCTAAGAGAGTCTAATATATATACACAAATATATATACATATATACATACACATACATACACACATATATATATATACACACACACACACATACACACTCATAAGTCTGCACATTTTTTTTATGTAAAACCAGGATTGAAAGTCACTGACTTAGAAACTGATTGTTTTTTTTCAAGTGCACTAAAAAATTTAAACTGAACCATTTTGCCCTGAAAGAAATATCAACCACTTGACACATTCAGCTTTATAAAGTATTTATGGTCTTTGAGAATTGGATGCATCTTTATGTATACGGCCCTTTATAGAATTTATCTTTACATGCTTTTTGTTTTATTTTAAGAAATGGCTGAAGTCTAACAAAATGTAATGCAGAATAAACCATATGATTCAAAAATAAAAGTTAATTCGGTAAAATCATATTATAACATAATTCACTTGAAACTTTTCCTCAACTTCTTTGTTGTATGTGCACACACACTCACACACACATACACAAATATATATATTTTACTTATTATCTTATATACATATAAATATGTAATGTTATTTATATTTTGTCTAAAAGGGCTATGAAAACTTTAATGGCTTTTCCTAGTGACTGAGGGTAGCTAGCAAAAATATTAGAAGATAAATGGATCCATACTACATAATAAACTAGAAAAAGTGAGGTAATCACTATCCATAAGTTAAAAACACTTATTTCAAAATAAATTACATCTGTATACTCATAATTAAATATTCTATTTAGTTTCTGGAAGCATAAAGTTATTAATTTGTTTATAGGATGATCATATATTGTCTAGACAGATGCTTTTTAGAGTAAAATAGGTCAATAATAATTATTCTGTGACTCAATTGGAATTATGGAGATTTTTCTATTAGATTTCAGAATATCCATGAATATAATTTCATTATAAAAATATAAATAATTCATTTACAAATTTTCAAAATAATCTAGGACTTCAGGAATTCTGTGTATTCTAGTGATTTTTGTGGCTATCAAATAATCTAATGCACTTTTCTAAAATTTTCAAAGTCAAGTGGTTTTCTTCAGACAATGGTAGGTTAGCTGCTTATCTGCTATGATGGTCCAATCTTCCCACTGAGAAAAGCTTAAAAAGATAACTTTTTACAAATGAAATTAAATAAAACATGGTTTTGAAGATACCAAATATAATTTGTAGGAATATTATTCTGGAAGAGTAAAATCTAGAGAAACAGGCCTTGCTTTTTTTGTTTTGTTTTGTTTTTTGTTTTGTTTTGCAATTATTACAATGTCTATTGAGCGGGTGAGAAATTAAGCAATTTTTTGGACACTTGAGTCTAGAGAGACAAAAAATTGGACTTTGAGGCCCGCTAAAAAGAATAGAATACTGGTAAATAATCTGGACTTTGAGTAGGAGTCGAAAGACCTTCTCCCTACATCCAAGGAAGAATCAAAAATAGATTAGACTTTACAAAGCCCCAATTTGAATTGTCTTGAACCTTGATTGGATTTGTGTCTAGTTTAGCTACCTCTCATAAACAAAGGAAGCAAAGAAAATACTCAATGAATAAAGATAATACTCCAGGATTCAAATTACATTGATAGATTTTTATATGCAATCTAGCATTTGATTTTTTAAAAAATAACAGGTTTTTAGGGAGACAAGTCTTGATAGAAATCAAGAGAAACATGAGGCAGTAGAAAAACACCATAAAAGCTGTAGGTAATGACTTATTAGTCTCCAATATTAAAATTAACATGGTAAATATATACATATACTGAAAATAAATATTTTGGTTAGAGATTTGTAAACTATTACAAAGGAATCAAAAGTTGGTTCTCCAGAACATCAGCAGAATAATCAACTAGGAATCTCCCAGCTCTTCCACTACAGAAACATCAAAAACAACCAGAAACTGGTAAAACTAACCTTTATAGAAGCCCCGAAAAAAATCAAAGGCTTACAGCAACTAAGCAAATGGTAAATCAAAGAAAACATACTTTGACAAAGGTAGGAATTTTGTGGTGTTTTTTCTTGCCCTTATCCACCCTCTCCCTAGTGTACCAATACTTTGTCCTGGAGGAGGTGGCAGCTGAGTGTCCATTTCCCTCTCTCAAACTGGAGAGAGCAAAGTGGGCCTTATTTGTAATGTTTTAACCTCTTTAGGCTGCCTGAAAGATAGAAGGATATGAAGGAGAGGCTGAAATAATAATGATTTGTTGAAAGTCTGTTTAATAAACAAATTCTTGTATCTCCTTTACCTCTCTGTATACCTGGCCAACTTCTATCCCCCAAATGTTGCAAGAATGTTTTATTTGCTAAGTCAGATAAACCAGAGGTTTTCTAGGCTGGGGGATGAAGTTGAGAGCTGGTATAGCAAACTAAAACAGAGGAATTAAAAAACATGTTCACAGTAGATGCTGAGGTTCTCAGTTCTGTTCTTCTACTTTGCTACAAGAATACTGGCAACTAACCATAATAGAGATTCAGAGTCTTAGAGAAAATAATTGTGTCAGTAGAAAGACCTCAGGATAGAGGTATCTGAGGTCCCACAACTAAATGGAAAAGCAACATAATTCTTGAGTGATATTCATACATGCTTAGATCTACTAATCACTGATTAGCCCTACAAATCTAAAATACCTACAGTCAAGAAGGGATTAGCAGATTTCTGAAGAAACATAAAGATCTAAAATTAAATATAAAAAAAGTAACTATTAGAATAGAATCTACTAAAAAAGAACACTTGGAGAAAAATAATTTTTAAATATTAAAAATTAAACCCTATCATTAATGTAATTGAGAGAGGAGAGACTTCATTGCAACCACAAACTTAGAACAGGATAATACAAAGAGAAAAAAAAATCTTGAAAATATCACTTTAAATATGATGGTATAATAAGATAATAGCAGGATTGGTAGGCAAATTAAGAAATCACACAAAGTAGAGCAAAAGGCATAGTGAAAGATATAGAAATGATAAGATATTAGAGGAAATCCAAGAGGTCCACTATTTGAAAATAACAGTTCAAGAAAGAGAGAACAGGACAATGTGGAAGAAAAGAAACCATCAAGGAAATAATTTGAGAAAATCTCTAGAACTAAAGACCATACAATTGAAAATCTAAAGTGACAGACCTAGCCTAATTGTTGAAAATAGTTCCACATCAAAGACATCATGAAATTTTGGAAGTCTCTAAAAGTACACTTAGCTAAAAACAAACAAGCACATAAAAAAAACAAAAAGAAGGATATAAAAATAATCAAGAACTATCAAGGGTGCACCAGGGACAGGAAAGAGTATCAGTAAAAGTTGTCCACTCTGGAAGAGAAAAAATTCTTTTTACCAATATTGTTTATAATTTTCTTTCTGTAGTGATAATTTTTAAAAGGCTGACTTATATTACTATTTTTAAATACTCTACAGACACTGTATTCCTTTATTGCTTGAACCTGGGATCAACTATTCCCCCATTCCCAATATTCAATATTCTCAATTTTTTTATACCACTGAGAATCAGAATGGCTTTTGACTTCGTAGGAAAACTGGAAAATGTAAGGCAATGGAGCAATAGATTTATTTAAGAAAAAAATTGTTTATTATTTGTTTATGTACTAACCCTCAACTATGTACCATGCATTGTGGTATGGGTTTGGAAAACATTTGTCACACACATATGAAGACTTCTGTGCTCATTTATATCATATGTTAGAAAGGATAAGTATTGTAAAAAGAGCAACAAAAAAGGACATAGTATTCATAGGTAGCATGATGAGGAGGTAAATTGGGTAGCAACAGTGTTAGATTATAATGGAAGGCCTCACTGTAAAGGAAACATTTTTTAAAAGTCTTTAAGAGATGAAGTAAGAGCACGTAAGATAAAGAGAATACACAGTGCAAAGACTAAACTGGGGACTGGAAGAGTGAGAGTAGGTAACAACGTGAAAGGTGGTGTAAAGGTCATCTTGAGCCTTACAAGGACTCAGGATTTTATATGAATTAAATGGTAACCATTTTAAGTAAAAGAATAACATGACTTGACTTTAGTTATCAAGATTCACCCTATATTGTGTTTAGAATATACTACGACTAAAAGGACAGCAAGAGTAGAGTTGAGGAGAGTAATTAGAAGTCTGTTGCCATAAACCAGGCAATAGACAATTGTGCCTAAGAGCAGGTAGTAACAATGGAGATGCTGAGAATTATTCATTCTGTGTATATTTTCAAGATATGGTTGACGAGATTTCTGGTGTATTATGTATGGAGTGTATAAGAAGGAGAGTCCAGGTTGAAACCAAAGTTTTAGCCCAATCTAGAGAAAAGATGTTGTTGCCATGAACTTGCCATGATCTGAGTTGGAAAATCATAGCTAGAGAGGAAGACAGACTTCAACATTAGGCTACTGAACAAAAGAGTAGAAATCAGCAAAGGAGATTGAGACAACTCTGATCAAATGAAGAAAACGAAGAGCTTGTTTCAGGTGCCCTGAAGCCAAGAGAGAAATACTATCAAGGAAAAAGGAGTGATAGATCAGGTAAGATGAGACCTGAGAATTGACCAAGTTGATTTAGCAACATGGAAGTTATTATTTATATTGAAAATAGAAACTTCAAGGTGTAGGTAAAGGCATAAGCCTAATTGAAAGGGGTATCACAGAATGTAAAGACGACAATATAAGCAGAAAACCTTTCCTAGGAGTTTTGCTATAAAGGCGAGCATAGAGATGGGAGTGCAAATCAGGAATGGGGTCAAGAGAAAGTTTTTTTTTTTTTCTAAAATGAGAGAAACAGCATGTTTCTATGATAAAAGGACTGATTCGTTTGAGAGGAAAATTTTGACAACATAGGAAAGAGGAGGTGGAAATCTTTTTAAAGATAATCTTGAATAGGGTAGAGAAGATTGGATCTAATGTACACATGGAGGGAAAAGCTTTAACTCAGAGCATGGATGGTTTATCAGTCCATCTGTGGGACAAGGCAGAAAGGTCCTATAGTTGGGTAAATATAGTCATGGGAATCTGTGGGGCACCTCTGCTGATTGCTTTAATGTTCTTAGTGAAGTTTTCAAAAAGGTCATCAGCTGAGAGTGAGGAAGGGGGCAATATTGGGGATCTGAGATGAAAGGAGGGGTGTGAAATAAGCATTTAGGAGAGTGAGAGAATAAATATGTTTTAGAAATACAGTGTGGTTCCCTAATCATTTGAGGTTTATGTTCATGAATTTGAAGTGAGACCAATCAGTTTGATTGTGTCTATTTCCTGTCATGTTTAACTGCATAAATGTCTTCAAAATTCTGAAGAAAACTTATTTCCAACACAGAGTTCTGTACATTTCTAAACTTTCAGGATGGGATAAAAAATAATTTTCAATATAAAAGTTCTCAAAAAATTTACCTCCCATAAATGCATTAGCAGGAAGTTACTGAAGGATGTGCTCTACCAAGATGAGTATATAAACTAAGAAAGAGACAGACATGAGAAAAAAGGAAGCAGAAAATCAAACATAGAATAGAGGTGAGGGAATTTCTGGTATATGTAAAGGAAGAGGCCAACATGACAGCCAAGCTTCAAGATAGAGGGCAGCTAGATAAGATTAGAAGAGGCAACTGCACAGAGAGATGAAACGGATAGAATATGTGAAATAACTAAATGTCCTCAGAGGAGATTCAGGAAATTGGCAAAGGGTTAGTTACTAATGAGTACATAAAAATCATGACAATTATTAGCTCCCAGTAAAATAAAAAAGTTGTTCCAGGAGGGAAAAGCAATTATAATTGTTAACTAGTTCACCTGTGAATAGTATCTACATTATCACAATGATATAAATACTGAATAGTATGTTATAAAAATTCCCTTTTGACAATATTGGATAGAGGATAGGAAGAGCATTCATGTGTAATTGAGATAGCAATGGGAAAACTAAAAAGATCTAACTTAAATAAAAGCAGAGGTCAGCTAATAATGATTAAGGCTGGAAAGTCAAAATGCTGCAATCTGAGCATTTTATTTAGAAATTAAGATCAATACCAGAATAATCAATAAAGATGAAAGCAATTGTCTCCAGAGTGGGAACAGGGGAAGAGGCAGAGGTTTGTTTACCTCCAATAAATGATATAGAATCATTTTACTCTTTATGTTCATGTATAACTCTATTAAAGAAACAAGAAGAAAAAAATAGTACACACAGAGGTAACAACAGTATGATTGAAAGAAATGGCAAGTGGCTATTTACTACTTTCACTGTAGCTAGAGGTAGAATGTGTGTAGTGAGAGTTAAGGGGAAAAAAAGAAAAGTAGGTTTTCAGCAAGAATGTCGAGCTAAGGAAATTTGAATTTATTCAAGAAAATATAAGGAGTCATTGAAAGTAATGAAGCAAAAAATATATATAATCATATTTGTGCAAAGATGATTTTAATAGCAGTGTAGATTGTGGCTTGAAGGGTGTAAAACTAGAGGCATGGATATAAGCCAGAATATTGAAATACTTCAGTAGAAAGCAATGGAGCCTAAGGCTGTTTGTTTCTTTCAGGCCATGCATATCTGTTCCACTCGCATGTTCCTCACTTTTGCCTATTTCTCTTCCCATTTCTTCTAAACCCAGATTTTTCTTCTCTAGGGTCAATAATAGAAGTGAAGTGAAGTGTGTGTGTGTGTGTGTGTGTGTGTGTGTGTGTGTCTGTGTGTGTGTATGCACGCGCACGCGTATCTGCATGCACAGTACTATTTGCATACATATAACATGAAAATGAATACACAGCTATAGTCTCTAATTTAAAAAATATATGTGTAGAAAATTCCATAATTTCATGGAGAAAAATAATTAAATTGCATTTTACACTATAGATATTTACATTTAACTCTGGGTCAACCTTTGATGTCAAATGTATATAATTATTCTCTAAAAATGCTCTCTAAGCCATAAACTGGAATTTTAGGGGAAAATAGGAAGATCTAACATTATTTCTTTAAAGCATCCCTGATTCTATAAACCAACCTTAATACACTTTAGTGGAGTCTAAAACGTGGGCTAATACCCAGCCCTTTATCAGCACTAGAATATAAAATGCAAACCAGGGATCTAGCCATCTGAGTCTGATTGGTCATGGGCAGGACCAACACTGAGGCTATTTATCTTTCCTTGAATGAAGCCCCAGTCCTTCCCTTAGAAATTCTTTCATTAACTGTTCATTTTGGCTCTCTCTGTTTCTGACATGATCATTTTTCTTCCCCGTGCTGCTGTTATTGTATTTCCTAGTCTCTTTCTCTCTATTTTTTCAATTCTAGAATGCATGTGAATTTCATGTTTCTACAGCTCACTAATTTTTCTATTGTCAATCAGATCATCTGCCCTCTGCAGATATGGGTCTGTGCAACTACTCACTCAGCCTCCATTTATCTTGTTTCTGTTTTTCTGCATTTCTTTCCTTAAAAAAAAAAAAAAAGCATTTTCAGTGCTCTTCTTTTAGTAATCAGTGAAGCAAAGCAGAGAGGTGAACTAAAAAGTAATGAGAGGCTAAAAAAATAATGTGATTCTATTTTCATGAATTATATAAATTTTGGATTAAGTTAAGTATCTTCCATCTAGCAAATATTTTAGAAGCTCCTATTATGTGAAAAATTGGGCCTTCTTATGAGACTATATCTAAAAGCAGTGATAAATATAAATCACGAGTTGGCCACTGTGACTATCTGAACCTGCTGATATATGAAGACTGTCCATTTGAAGCAGTGAAGGAAACCACAATGAAGGTGTCACCTGACTTACTACATGCTATTGGTAAGCTCCACATGAGACAAATCCTGTCCTCTCAAAGAAGTTACATGGACTGTCTATGGTCGAATTGAAGAATAATGGTAAATAGCTAGGGCTCAACCATCAACCTCACGGGGCTCAGTTTTGGCTCTACCACTTCTTACCCATATGAAGGTGGTTAAGTTGCTTACTGAGATAGCACTTATGGAGCACTCACTCCCCAGCCTGGCACACAGATAGCACTCAATAAATGTGGGTTATTATTATCCAGTTATGACATAATATGTCCATTAAAGTTTCCAAGGAAATATATGGAAATGTATTTTAAGTGTCTGTTGGCCATGGTTAAGACTAAACTCAACCTCAGAAAAAAAGTCAAATAAAGATATCTAATAAGAATTAAGAGGGATGGGGAAAAAATGGCGTACACAATAGAGGCTCCGTTCATCCCTCTGGCAACCAAATCAATGTTGTGACAGAAACAAGTTGCAAACAGCAAGGAAAGTCACCTGGGAGATAGATAAACAAGCCATACAACTAGGGAGAAATCTAAGAAACCACTCTGCAACGGCAGATGATAGGGCGAGGTGAGAACGCGAGGCTACCAGTACTCTAATGGCTGAGTGAGACAGAGGCTGTGGCAGTGGCAGCTACAGACTCCTCTTAAAGGGGCCATGTCCACAAGCAGACTTCCATGGTGATGGACCTGCTCACTCTGAGCACCAGTGCCAGTTGGGCTGCGCACGGACTTGCAAAGTGACACTGAGTTGTCAGAGTGAGGGCTGTAGCAAGGCTCTCTCCCAGCAGAAGTGCCAGTGGTATCCATTGCTCCTCTGTTGAGCCTTTACCCCTCCCAGTGTACGAACTCAGCACAGCCATAGCAGAGAAGTCATCCAAATGGATAACAGAGGTTGCTCTGCCCAGAAGATTCTCTGAAATTCTGCCTCCTCCAACTCGGGGCCCCACCCAAGCCACATCCAGGTATAGCCTCAGCGAGTCAGGTGCTCCTTGCTGAGCAGTGCCAAGATTCATACTGGAGGCAGCTGTCCTTGGTATCTGCTGTGGTCTTTTGTGGCAACTATAAGCACAGCATCTGTGGATTGCTTGCTAAATCTTAACGGATGGTCCTGGAGGGACACAGGCTGAGACTAAATTTGGCCTAAGGCTGAAGCCCTCTCTGGATTGTGTCACTGGATACCTACTACACAAAGCCGTATTAATAAGACCAGAAGACTTAGAAGCTTTGCTTAGTACATAGAAACAGACACAGAAAGGCAGCGAAAGTGGGAAGACAAAGAAGCAGAAACCATATGAGAAAACAGACCAGAGATCCAGAAATAATGAAATCAAGCATTGCAGAGTTCAAAACACTGGTTATAAAGATGCTCAACAAACTTATGGGAAGGGTAAATGAATTCAATGAGAACTTCAATGAAGAGATAAAAAAACAAAAATGGAAATGGAAATTATAAAAGGGAACCAGTCAGAAATGAAGAACACATTATCTGAGATGAGAACTATATTAAGTGGAATAAACAAAGAAATAAACAAAGTGAATAAAGAAGAGGATCAAATGACCTATATAGAGGATGAGAAAGCCAAGGACACTCAATCAGAATGGCAAGAAAAAAGAAGCCGAGACTATAATAATAATCTAAGGGGCCTATGAGACACTATTAAAGGTAAAAATATCCATGTCATCAGGGTACCTGAGAGAAACAGGATGTTGAACAGCTATTTGAAGAAATAATGATGGAAAACTTCCTTAACCTGGTGAAGGAAATAGACATAAAACCCCAGGAAGTTCAGAAAGTCCCAAAAATACAGGAACCCAAAGAGGCCCATACCAAGACTCATCATAATTAAAATGCTAAAGGTTAAATACAAAAAGAGAATCTTAAATGCAGCAAGAGATAAGCAGATAGTTTTCTACAAGGGAGCACCTATAAGACTGGCAGCTGATTTCTCAAAAGAAACTATGCAGGACAGAAGGGCTTGGCACAAAATTTTAAACAAGATGAAAATGCAAGATCTACAACCAAGAATATTGTATCCAGTAAAGCTATCATTTAGAGTCAAAGGACACATGAAGAGCTTCCCAGACAAAAATAAGCTAAAGGAATTTATCATCACCAAGTCAGTATTACAGGAAATGTTGGAAGGACTTCTTTAAGAAGAAAAAAACAGGTATCAAAAACAGGATCAAAGAATGGTAACAACTACACTCCTATCAACAAGTACCTCAAATGGAAAAGAATTAAGTGCTCCAACCAAAAGATAGAGTGGCTGAATGGACAAGGAAATAAGACCCCTACATGTGCTGCCTACATGAGACTCACTTCAGATTAAAAGACACATACACAGACTAAGAGGAGGGGGAAGGAAAAAGATATTGCCTTGATGGACCTAGAGGGTATTGTGTAGAATGAAATGACTCGAATAGAGAAAGACAAATATCTCATGATTTCATGTATATGTGGAATCTAAAAAACAAAATCAACAACAACAATGACAACAACAAAAGCAGAAATAAACTCATAGAAACAGAGAATATTTTAAACAGAGAATACTAGATTGGAGGGGGTAGAGGGGAAAAGAGGGCAATGGGATTGAGAGGTGCAGGTAGATGGTCGCAGAGTAGACATGGGGATGTAGAGTATAGCATGGGAAAGATGGTTAATAATTTTGGAATGAATACATGGGGGGAGGGGTGCTAGATTTGGTGCGGTGAGCACTTTGCGGATTGCGTGGATTTCTTATCAATATGCTGTTCAGCTGAGGCTGGTGTCTCGTATATCAATTATAACTGAAAAAAAATTCTTGAATTGTACAATATAAATGCAGGCAACTAGTTGTCTATTACATTTCAATAAAGACAAAAAAAGAAATGATAAAAAAAATAATTTGACTATAGGAAAATGAATGTCCAAAAGCTAGAAAACAGAACACAGATATGATTTAGGCACTCCTAGATACTGTCACTGCTTTCTCATTCCAGGTAAAGAAACAGCTGTTTATTTGGCACAAGAAACTGGAAAAATCTATGTTCGGAAATATGTCTTTAAACTAAATATCACAGAATGTTTGTGCTCTTTAGAAATAATAGAGACAAGGAAGAAATGCCTTTTTAAATCTAATGAGACTCTTGGGTCACTGTCACTGGATGTTTTGCATCCTTTTAATACTTTTTGAAATCAAGGGCAAGCAAAAGCCATTCTGAGGTGCTCTGGATCTGCTCCTGTTAACTAAACCACTGAAAGGTCCTTGATGTTTCTCAGATGTGAGAATAAGTGAGGACTTCTAAAGCATTTTAAGATGTTGGGGCAGGCATCTGAAAGTTCAGCCCAGTGGGTAGTTGAAGGCAGGCAATTCCAAATTTCTATCCTTTGGCTTTCTCTACCTTAGTTAGCTAGGACAGAGGGAGACTCCTGAGGATCTTGAAAGGACGTTGAAAATGCAAGGAATGTGGGGGGAGCTCTGAAAACTCCCTCAAGACTCCCTTAGACTGTAGCTGGCAACTTTTCAAGCAAAAAAAAAAGGATAGATGTAAAAATGCAGGAAGCGAGTACCAAATGAATTTGATAGAGAAAGAGGCTAAGTTAAAGGGAAAAAGAAGTGAGGAAGGGGACTACGAACCAAGCAAAGTTAAATATATGCCAAGGTTTTGATGTTGCATGGGTGGCTATAAATAAAGAAAAACTGTTTCTGTTTACCTTCCATTAAAAAGTGACCCAGGAGACTTTCCAACATAAAAATTTTAACTGTAAATTATACTCTACTAATAAATGTGGACCTCAGCTTTCTTCTGGGAGAAACCTCAGGCCTTGCTATGTTGTTGTTTATATAAGTGTACTGCTACCTAGAATAGTGGCCAGAATTTCAGAGTTTGCTTAAGTATTTTCATTGATAAAAGTGTAGGCACACCTCTTATATACTTCTGCTTGAGACAAATACATAACTAGGAATTTGACCAGGAGTATTTGGCTAAATATAAAAATGTGCAGAAGGTTTACCATTTTAAGAGTGATCCTAAAGTGTTAAATATCTACTATGTTTTAAATAGAATTTTATTTAGGGAAGAAGAAAACCTTAATAGATTGATATCAAGTGAGATAAAGCGGATGGCTGGTAACTGCTTGATTTCCCCAAGGATACAGATCCTAGGAAGCCCTTTCTCTTCTCAGCTTTGGGTCATTTTAGAGCTTAATAGAGGGAAAATTTCTCGTATTGAAGGAGTATGACTCTCAGATAAATTAGTAAGAATACATGAAATCAGCAGATTTAGTAAGATGTTAATATTAGTTGGGGAGGAGAGGGGGTTCAGAAGGAGAAGATAAAAGGTCTGCCCCTGGGCATCATTTTGAAGAACTTCACAGGAAATAAGTAGTACCAGGTATATGGGGGAGGATTAGAGTGTGAGAACTTTGCACTCAAAGCTAGAGGCATGAGTGGCCACAACTAGAGGCATATCCCCACAGCCTGCACTGGAAGCCATCCCAGTTCCCAGAACAAACCTTGCTAATCTAAAGGAGGCAACAAGAGAAATAGATGGATGAGAATCAAATGAGGCTCAGTCAAAAATAAGATTCCCCCCTTATTTTGCTAGAAATAAGGATCCAGCAATTCAGGAAGGGTATATTCTAGGCTTAGACTGGAGATCTATGAGAATATTCAATCCCTATAAAGGATACCTGCTTAGTTCTTCCCCAGGACTGATGGAAGGAAGGACCTGAGCTACCTGGGCTTTTCAACTGAAGGAGACAGGAGCTTTTTTGAGGAAAAGACAGTAGTAGAGCCTAAGAGTATGACAATGAATTCTAGTACATTTGAAGCAGTTAGATATCTGGATATTATTGGATGTCTCTGCTGGAGACATCTACCGGCAGTTTAGAGGATGAACTACTGTCAATAAGGAAAAGGCAGTTGACCAATAGAAAAACTGGCAAAAGATGCCAATTGGTATTTCTCAAAGTCTCAAAGTAGCAAACGTGAAAGGCAAAAAAAAAAAAAAATCATTTGAAAAGCTATTCAAGCTCACCAATAATCAGGGAAGTGAAAGTTAAAACCACAATGAAATAGTGTTTAACTTCCACCAAACCAGAAACCAATGTCTGGTGATGCCTGGTACCAACAAGGATGCAGAGCACTGTGTAGTTCCCACACTGCTACTGTAACCACCATAAAAAGCAACTTGGAATTTTCTAATAAATTTTTAAATAAATATATCATAACACCTAAGAATATAACCTAAAGAAACTTTCATATTTTTGAGTAGTCAAACATTAGAATGTTCGTTGCAGCACTGTCTATAATAGTGAAATGGGAAATTGCCTAACTCCTTGTTAGTAAAACATATCAATTGAAATATATTAAAACAATGGGATAACATACAAGAGTGGAAAGGCATAAACATAGGAATAGACAGCAACAAAATCATAGCAAAAAACTGAAAGTCTGGTTGGCCCATTTATATTTTGGTGAGAATACAATCTCCATTAGGAGAATTATTAGGCCTCAAGTAGACTACTTCCTGACTGTAAATCAAGAAATATGTCGAGTGTAATGTAAATGTAAAAATGCATATGAAATGTGTCGTAATTCAAATGTGCATATGTGAGATGTACAGGTGCATGTTTTAATCAATTAAATAGCCCTCCAAAGTTTGTTTCACATAAAATCTTTGGTTAAAATGTTTAAAATGCCTGATAATTTTTTTATTGTGTTTGTTTATTCTGGTATCATAATTAGATTTGGGAAAGTTAAATTAGTAGAATACTGAAATAATAAATATCCGCATTTACCTAGATGTCTTTTTTAAAGAGGAAATCAACCTAATACAAATTTATGATAAAAGATTAAAAAAATAGTGTATGTAAAATACAGCATTAAAAATGAAACTAAATAGAATGACAAAAGATGATATTTACCTACATTACACCCTTTATTCTGAGTATCTCTCAAAAATTACACATATTTGTGCATGGACCCTATATCTCTGTGTACTCTGAATGATTTATTTTTTAAGATGTTGCTCCAGAGAAAAATCAAAATTCTTTTTTTATTTTTCTTTTTTCAGAAAACTAGGTGCTCAAGCAAAGTTAATGTTGAATGACTTTGACCCACATACTTTGAAGTCAATTTCAAGATGCTTGAGCCAAGACTGATTTAAAAAAAAAAAATGAAAATTTTAAACTGAAGGGCAAATCTGATCTTTAAACATGCATGGTTTGGTATGATAATATATAATAGTTACATCAAACTATAACTAACAAATTATAGTTATAAACTATTACTAAATTTGGTTATAAAAAGGGGGGAAATTTTAGATGAAGAAACTCATACTAGTGAAAGGTAAAAATAAACTTAGTAAAGAGCAAGATTGAAAGGACCTTTCTGTGGAATAGGAGACTCATCTCTTACGACAGCTCTGATTTAAACTGCCCCTTTTCTGTTATCACTTGATCTACTCCCAACTTTCCTGTGAAACACTATAATCTGTTGAGCACTTTAGAGAGCCACTAAGTCTACTTATAGTGCAGGAGAACTCAAGTTTCCTGTTATTCCAAAGCAGTGCAGGAGAACTCAAGTTTCCTGTTATTTAAAGATATACTGAGAATGGCACAAGAACTGTCTTGAAGGAACTCCTAATGGTCAAAGTATGAGAATTGGAGCATCAAAAAACAAACAAACAAACAAACAAAAAACAAAGACTGCTATCAATTATAAAACATTGAATCAGTAGAAGATGTTAAGTTCATGATGTTTCCTTAAAAGAATAACTAATATACAGGTAAAACAACAACTGTCAGTGAGATGCAGTGCCTCTTAATCTTTGCTGAAACTGAATCTGGATCGAGATCATGGAAGTCCTCTGGTCTAATATAAGGTATATTCTTCCTGAATGACAATGTACGCATAATCGCTTAAAGACTATGCCACAGCAAGAATTGAGTTTTCTTGCATAGACAATAGTATTATTAGCTATGGACCCTACTAGAGACTCTGAGGCCCAGAGAAACATCTTGCTCCCTCTGTTTCTCCATCCACCATGACCACTTTATTCATAATATATTGTATCACTGGCTAATTAGAACATAAACTTAATATAAATATATGTGTGCATGTGTGTGTATCAAGGCATATGTACATCTCCCCACTAGTTTATAACTTATCCAAAACTTGGCAGAAAATATCTTCAATGGAATCCTACGTCAGCTATCCATACTACAGCGTCTCCTTCTTCAAAAGAAATTGGGGTGCAGTTTTGGGGATCTAGGAACCAGAAGCCTAAAAATCCCCACCACACCCATCCTCACCCACTCCTCCTTTCCACTCAAGACTGGGCACCACTTCTCTCTCACCTCACAGGTGACCCAAGCAAGAACTATACCAGAAAGCATACATTTTGCGGAGCAGAGAAAAGCAAAGTTTCAAATCCTCTAAATTCAGAATGTGACCCTCTGACCTCTCCCTCATCTTAGGAAACATGGAAGGGCTAACAGACCTTTGCTGCCTCAACAGATCTTTCTGGTGGGTGCAAACCTATATGACCCTGTCTCAATATCATTAAAATTGTGAAGCCCCCATTTATTCATTCATCATGCACGGTGCATGAAGAATAGGAAAATGAATACATTTTAAAAATGAATTAGTATTCAATATGCAAATAAAGTCACAGTAAGCCTCAGTGTGCCAAAGGCACACATTCATGGGTTTCGCATGGTGTGAACTGTGAGTAATGATCTCCTTTTAGTGAAAACTTATTAAGATTCAAAATATTAAGTTGATTTTCTATTTTAATATGCATATATGCAATAGCAGAATTACAATTTTAATTGTATTCAACACACAAAAAAATTATTCCCCAGAGTACCATCCAGTAGAATTCAGAGAGTTTTTACCGTTAGCTGGAGAATCTGAACTTTCAGGAGTGCTGCATTGAGAAAATTTTGACAATGAACAGTCTTCTTCTTCAACAGCCGGAAATAAATTTACTTCCTAACAGATTTGTCCTAGTTTCCAGAGGTTTGGTGGTGAATTCTATACACCAACCCAAAGGTGTAAATGTCTTCATGTCATTTTTTTTAAATGCTTCAAAAATACTTCATTTTAAAATGATTTTTCTGGAGTACACAAAACAGTGTAAGCAAAGAAATTTTAACTAGGAGGTGAGGAATTCACATATGTGAGTGCGGTAGGTGGAATAATGCTTCCTCTCACCACACACACAAAGTCCATACCCTAATCCCCAGAACCTGCATGTATATTACCTTACATGATCAAAAAAGACTTTGTTGATGTGATTATGTTACAGATCTTGAGATGGCAAGATTATACTAGATTATCTTAGTGGGCCCAATGTAATCATGAGGTCCTTATAAGAGGAAAGCAAGAGAGTCAGTCAGAGAAGATGTGAAGATAAAAGTAAAGGGGAGAGAATGGGGGTGGGGGGATTGAGAGAGAGATTTACTGAGATCTGAAGATTCTACACTGTTAGTTTTGAAGACGCAGAAAGAGATCATGAGCCAGGAAAATGGAAGAAAATGAATTCTCCTCTAGAACTTCCAGAACTTCCAGAAGCAAATACATCCTTGCTGATACTTTGATTTTAGGTCTTTTACCCTGCAGGACTATAAGATCCTAAATTTGTGTTCTTTTAAGTATTTAAGTTGTTGAAGTTTGTTAGAGCAGTAATAGGAAACTAATATAATGAATCAAAATAAAGGGTCCAAGTAAAGTACCATAAACTGTTAATTGTGAACAACAAAACTTAAATACTGTTCAGGATTGAGACTCTAAATGAGAACTTGGTCAATCAAAATCTGTTGGCCACCACTGAGCCTGATATAAAAAATATACACAGATTTCTCGACAAGATTGTGGAGTAGGTAAATGCTGTGTTTGCCTCCTCTCACGACCACATCAAAATTACAAATAAACTATGAACAACCATCAGTGAAACATACATACAGTGGAATATTACTCAGCCATAAAAAAATGAAATCTAACCATTTGCAAAAACATGGATGGAGGTAGTTTGTAGACCCTTGACTTAAAAGGATTTCAGGAAACATGGCAGAGTGAGAGACATCCTCACATCTCTCCCCTTGAAACAACAATAAGCTGAACATCTAAAATTAAATAAAAAACACCCAAACTGCACAGCAGCATGTCTGAGCATGGGATCTACGTGAAAAAGCTACCACAGGTCAAAATCCCAGGTGTCAAGCAGTAGACTGAGAGAAATAAAGAAGCTGCCTCTCACAGTCTCCAGAGATCCGTGCAGGAGGAGTGGGAGAGGCAAGGGGCAGCGACTTCCCTGAACAGCCCTGCCTGGGAGTGCTGTGAGTTCCCTTCGGCTAGCGGCAGTGTCCAGTGATCAGGGTAGAGAGCAGAGAAGCGGGACAGGACCACAGAGAAATAACAGGTGATTTTTACCAGCCTTGGTTGCAAAATCGAGACTGAGCCACAGCACCCAACTCCCAACTCAGAGGGCCCTTCCCCCCATACTCTCTAAGACAGATCACCACGGAGTCTCAGGGGAATCTGAGCAAATGCTGCTGAGACTGTCACTGACACAGACAGAGACTGAAACTGAGGGTAGCAAGCGTGACTAAATATCTACAAGAAAATAAAAAAGGCATTATTTAGGATTTATATAAAGCAGCAATCCAAGAGGCTTAGACGCCACCTACTGGAAACCAAAAAAAAAAAAAAGAACTTTCTTTGCAACAGGTTAAAAG
>NW_006434709.1:11705529-11717720 GCF_000325575.1 Pteropus alecto | reverse complement strand
AGGATATCACTTATATGTGGGATATAAACCTAAAAGCAACAAATGAGCAGGACAAACAAACAGAGACATAGAGACATGGACTATAGACTAGTAGTTACCAGAGGATAAGGGGATGTGGGAGGAGCAGGGAGGTAAACAGGGTAAAGGGGGTCAAGTATAGGGGGGTGGGGGATGACAAAGTTGGTAAAGGGGATCAAAAATAGTAGTTGAAGAAAACAAATCAAATAAATAAATAAAAACATGGATGGACCTAGAAGGTATTATGCTAAGTGAAATAAGTCAAAGACAAATTCCATATTATCCCACTTATGAATCAAAGAATTATATAATTGTATTAACCAATGTTACGCCAATAAATGTAATAAAAAAATTTTAAATAAACAAACAAACAAATAAATAAATAAAAACATGGATGGACCTAGAAGGTATTATGCTAAGTGAAATAAGTCAAAGACAAATTCCATATTATCCCACTTATGTGTGGAATCAAAGAAACAAAATAAATGAATGAACAAAACTAAAACAAAGTCATAGATACAGAGAACAAACTGGTACTTGCCAGATGGCAGGGAGTGTTGGGGGCCTAAGTGAAAAAGGAAGAGATTAAGAAATACAAACTGATAGTTACAAAATAGTTACAAAAATGTAAAGTACAGTGTAAGGAATATAGTCAATAATATTGTAATAAATAGATATAGTGCCAGGTGGGTACTAGACTAATCAAGGGGATAGCTTTGTAAATTATATAAATGTCTAACCACTATGTTGCATACCTGAAACTAACATATAATGTTGAATGTCCACTCTAACTGATAAATAAAAATTAAAAAAAATACAATCAATACATAATTGTAACATGTAAACTAATTAATAAAATTATGGGAAAATAATAGAAATGTAAATAAATTATAGCCATGCACATTTTTATTTTAAATAAAAAATGTATAACTTCCTACTTTTAAAAAATGCAGACCTCGTGAAGGAAATATGATCAATATACCATCAACTCAAAAATCTAGTGTCCTCTAGATCTGATGACCTTGTTCAGCGTTTCTTATGAGTAAATGCTTGATCGTTTGAAAGCACAGGAAGAAGAAACAGCAACGTGCTTTTGGATATTTGTTCCATTTTCCTTTTTCTTTAGCTTTACATAAGCCAAACATATTCCACTTAGGAACTACACAAATAGTTGAAGGTGGTATGAAGGTTGGAGCAAGCATATTTTCCAAGAGAAGTATATTTTTGCATTTTAAATTAGCTCTAGCTTAGCAACGCCAGCATCCAAAACATCCGTACCAAGTAAAGAGCTGCATATGCTGTTGTGCTTGATGTACCGAAACAGCACCAAGCAGAGGTGGCTGACAGGGCGGGAAAGAGAATCTCGAAACGCACTTATTTTCTTGTTATCATTACTGTTTAAAATTGTTGTTTTCAACTGAGAGCATCATGCCTTTGACGTTGGTTCAGCTTTCTGGAAAGTATGTGTTCTTTATGTTTAACTTTGAGCTGGTACCTGTAATCACCAGCATCACTATTATTAAAGGGTAAAGCTAAAGAATAGGTTCTAAATTGAAAAATAAGGAGCTCTAGCTTCATCATCTGACTCCAGAGCAATTCACCCTCTCACGTCATCAAAGGAGACACATACTTCCTCCGTTTCCTTCGTGAATTCCCCTGAGTGGTGTGGGGAGCAGGTTTCAAGCCTGTTTAGGGCAGAGAATAGCCTGTGCTCCATCTCTTCTGGCAATTGGAGGAGGATTTCACTGATTTTCTCCTCCACAGAGTGCTCTTTAGTGCTGCCTTCCAGACATCTTCTTCCTCTCACTGGAGATGACTAGGTTTATTAAAAATCATATGCAAAATAGCTGGGAAAATACACAGTTTCACTGCCAGACAGATTAAGGTGAACAATGGCAGCACCTGAATGTCATGGCACGCATTCCTTCTTCTAAAAGGTCAGAGAGCTGCCACTGTCTCCAGAAAGAGGAGGTTTTCAGCGCTCCAGCGTCAAAGCTGGAGGACATTGGTACATCCGAATGCTTTCTTGGATGCATTTTCATGCCTTTCCTGCCTTCTCCCTGCTGCTCTTGGAAAAAGTTCTGAATGTAGAATAGAGAATATGTGGAGAATAAAGAATAGGAGCTTTAGAACAAACAAAACAGATCTGGGTTCAAACTCAGCTTCCACTTTCTGACTGCAACACCTTGGATATAGTGGATATTCTCTGAGATTTGGTTCATTCATCTATTAAAAACAGTAATAGGACAGCTTGCAGCATTGTTCTAGAGTGATTGAAAGAAAGAACCCCTATTATCTTTCTTCATATTCCAGAAAGAGTAGTTATTACTAAACTCACAGACATCTCTGGACTGTTAGAGTCTGCATTATTCCTTCAGGTGCCACTTTTACTGTTTAATATTTTCTTAAACTTATAAGTTGTCTGTGACTAAAATCACAATAGTCTCTTAAGACACAAAGGAAGCTACTACCTAAATCTGATCCATTAAGTTAACCCTGTTCCAGAAAGAGTGAGAGGCTTCTCTAATTATTAAAGAAAGGAAATTAAAAAGCCAATTTTCTACGTGGAAAAATTAACTGGTTAATTTCAAAATGCCCGGTAAATTGATCAAATTACTTGCCTACCTGGAAACCTTTAGGCTCGAATTCTGACTCACCCTCCTACACCAACATGCGCTGATAATTGGTGACTACACTGCACATTTCTGACATTCATTTATTCCTTTTCAAAGCCCTCAGGTACAGCTGCTTTGTTTGGCCAGCTGGAGTATTCAGGGTGTGACTGCCCTCTGGTGGTAGCTGCCTTCCCCACACCCAAATGTAATATTTTTTAATTTCACTTCTGCCCTACCACAGAGCCAAGGTGGCTGACCAGTTCACTTATTGTTTCTTAGACTGCAGCACCCTGTGCATCCTTCTTGTTAGAGGGAACCATTGACTTTAAGATGCATTTTTCTGCCTAGATTTCCATCTCCTGAAGCCTTGCCAATAGTTAGAGACATTTATCATTTCCTCTTTGCATTCTTTTCTAGACTAAGGTACCTCAGGTAAGGTAAAAACAAAAAAAACAAAAAAAAACCAAAAAAACCCAGATTCCTCATCACCTTGTTGCCTTCAGGGGATTTTCCAATGCTCTTTCTAAAAGATGACAGGTAGGAAATCATACTTCATCCTGCTGCAATCAAAGCAATGCAAAACAGCATTGGGATGCTGCTATGCAGGCCCCAGGACTGCAACCCACACACTGGCACTGCTCATCTCCAAATCTGTTGCTCCAGCTTCTCGCTTGCACTTTGTACGGGAAACCAAACATCTCTCACCTGGATGGCCTGAATGCACCTCAAAATTTATAATATAAAATTAAACTAATTTCCCCCAAACGTGCTCCTCCTCCTTCCGTGTTCAGCGCCTTAAATGAAGGGCTGTTGCTTCAGCTCCACAGCTGTTCCTTCTGGCTCCCTCACTCCACCCTAATAACATCTGATATCCATACCCCATGGTGATAAGCCCCTGCTTAAAATAATTCTTCACTGTCTATGGAATAAAATTCAAACTCTTTAGCAAGACGCTCTGGGCCCTTTACAATCTAGAGGATCCAATCTGCCTAACTCACTACACCATTATATTATCCATCCCCCAATTATAACACATGTATTTATTCCTTTATATATTTGTCCTTCACTTTGGTGAAATTCTATCTGCCCAGCTCTAAAACTCCACTCTGAGTAATATCTCCACTCTGAAAATGCTCCCGGTTTTTCTCCAACGCCGCAGAACTAATGATTCTCACCTCTGGACTCATATAGCATTTGTTGGCTCTGCACTTATAAGATATATCATCTTGTGCCCAAGTTTCAAACAAATCCTCTCAGCCTTGTGGGTCTCTAAGTTGCAACTTCATCTTACAAAATATCGTAAACACAACACCAAGCATAGTGCTGGACGTTTGGTGGGTGCTTAAAAATGTTTTGTAAAATAAATCCAAATATCAGCACAGCTTAAAATTACTTGAGCTTTTAAGAATGTTGGAATTATACTCATGGTCAACTAAAAATTCCACTTATTGTGTTTTTACCTAACTAGCATAAAGTCAAATCTCTTTCCTGTTGTTATGTGAGTGATTTCTTGGTGGGGAGGGGGAAGGTGGTCACCCCAAATCTGCCAATACTTAATGTTTGGGTACATCTGTGTACCTGGATTTCAGTCTGAGTATGGCGAAACCTCTAAAATTGATTTTTTAATCTGTAAAATTGGAATAAAAAAGAAATTAACTATCAAAATAGTTTCAAGGATTAATTGGAATAATCCATGAAAAACATTTACATAGTGCTTAGCACGTTGTAACTGCTCTATACATGTTACCTATAGTAATAATTGTCATCTATACACCCCACGTCCATCTATGTAGTTATTAACATAAAATTCCACAAGGAAAAAACAATGTGAGTCATAGTGTATAAATCCCTTGATGAGAAGAGAATTCTACCGAGAATTTCTTGATTTTATGAGTGTTGTTAATTTGGCTTAATTCACTGTAGATACTAAATGTTGCTTCTTCCCTGTGAAAACAAACCCTTACACAGTGCCCATGTTAATAAGTAAATAATGTAGAACATTGAGCTACTGCTTTATGGGAGCTAAGTTCTAGGGAGCAATACATAGTAGCTCAGTAAACAAATAATTTTCTTGGCTGGAATCCAGTGCTGAAGAACTGAGAAAATTAATATTCCCAGGTTGAAATAGTACATTTCATTATTCTTCTACAATATGCAATACTGTCATTTTTTCAATACAGCAAGACATCACTAGAATGCGCTTAGTGAATCTGTGCCTCAGTTTCCTGACACATAAAATGGAAATCATAAAGATATTTTGAGGATTGAAATGCTTAAAACAAGTGACTGGTCTACAGAAAGTTTAAATAACTATTAGCTATTATTTTCATAATAATTATTCTTATGGAGATAAGACTGCCTCAGGAAATCCAGAGCAGATGAATATATAGGCATTGAGTAAAATAAAATTTTTAAAAAATGAATAAATACATAAAAGAAAACCAGAAAATCACAATCCTTTCCACTCAACTTGAGCATTTGCTATTGGAATTATACGACGGTTATTAGGGCATTAGATATGCCTTTTAACATGTGTTTAAATAGGTTAAAATTTACACGGAGAACTTAGATATTTTGGAGTTTAAAATGTGTACAAGGATATTTAAATGCTCATTTGAAACAATTTTGCTTTCTTCTTATCTTGAAAAACACAAGCAATAATTATTAAAAAAAAAAAAAGAAAGAAAGAAAGAAAAAGAAACATTTGTTCTCCTGATCGATCTAGAATTCATTAAAGTCTACTAAGGGTGGAATTGCAGAGGCAAAATATAGTCAAAACGTATATAAAATCCCAATGTCAGTGGCTAATATTCTTTGCAACAATCAAATAACCTAGAGGGTAGAATGCTATTATATTTCCCTTTACATCTTGAAAGTTACTCTGAATTGGCTGATCAGAAACTCCTAAGACGCTTGCTAACAATACTTTGTTCCCAGGCATCACTCTAGACCTATTGTATTAGAAATTCTCAAGATGTCTCTTAGGAGTCTGCATGACTAACAAGCACCCCAGGATTTGGGAATAGTCACCTGCACATATGGTAAAAGCTTCTACAAAATAATAGGAACTACGTATGAAGCAATTCAGAATTTGAAGTTAGGAAATCTTACTTCAACTTCTGGCTCTACTACTTGCCAGGAGGGTAATTTTGGACACTAATATTTTTTAAATCATCAGTTTCCTCAACTGTGAAACGGAGATGATCATACCTACCTTATAGAAGATTAAATAAAATCAAAATTAAAATATAAAGCTCAGTGCCTTACACAAAGTATATGATTTATAAATGTTAGCCCTTTATAAATGTAATATTATTTTCAATAAATACGGTTGAAATGGATGTTTTAATTTCTTCATTAAATGGAATTTGAAAGAGTCCTTAAATATTATTCTCCTCATTCCCAGAAATTCTGTAAACAGAGGGGACATCATTAAAGAGTTCTGCCTTTTTCCCACCCCTATTTGTGCTAACACCAATGACAAAATGTACTGTAGAGTATTGCTACAGTGGTACTTCTGGGAGGCTCTTTGTCTATCCTTGTGCAGAAATGAGACTCGAACACATATAATCTGGCAATGATATTTTTGGAGGGAATGCTGTAAAATAAATCGTAAATCAAACTAAGAATGCTAATATAATTACTTGAAATTTCCTCTAAAATTATATAAAATTCCTGGGAGAAGAGGAGTTGAGAGTATAAATAAGAGTTTAGGGTTCCTATGCACTCCAGAGTCTGTTTTGCATTTATCGTCTGATCCTCAGGCACCTGTACCATCAGCAATTTTTAACGAGAAAGACCTAATAAGATGTGAGCTTCTAAATGATAACAGTGTACCTCACTTATCAACTTCCCATTGTTTATTTCTCTTTGAAACCTAGAATCCCAGAGAATATTGATCCTGCCAAGTTACACGGAAGAAGGAAATTTACATAATGAATTTGACTGTTTTATATTCATACTAGATAAAAGCATCAATTAAGGTATCATCTAAACTGTCCACATAAAATTCTTATCATGAAATACTAGCATTTTTGAGATCAGTAAATTTCTGGCTTTATCACTGTATAGTGAAATTAAAATAAAAAGCAGATGTAATCTCTTATTTGAATTAGTATTGAAAGAGGAGAGTATCTATAAACAACCTGCCACCCTCTAAAGTGAGCAGTCAAAAATCTATATCAGACACAAAGAGTTTGGCCATAGAGCTGCGGGGAAGCAGGCAGCATAGAGGCAAAGGTACTGGACTTGGACAGAACTGAGTTCCTATTCAAGCTGTGCCACTTGCTACCTATGCAACTTTGGGAAAATCAGAATTTTTTTGTCCATCAAATGAAAAAGAAATATTTAGCAGAATTGTTGTAAATATTAAGTAATATAAAATATATCATACTTTTCAACAGTGTCTGACATATAACATGTGCAATAAATATTAGCTATTATTAGAGAATAAACCTCATAAAAATAATGGAAAATATATCTCCCTAAACAAATACCATTTATTTCAGGTATCTATAGGAAGAATTATTATTATGGATTCACTTTATTTGTGAAAATATCACCACTCCTCAATTGCACATGATAATTCAGGTGGACAGTGTATTTCTACGAAAAGAGATCTTTACTGTCATATTTTTTAAGTCAAGGGTAGTCCTTGGCACTGTGGATATAATGATACAATCACAGCTTCTGTCCTTGTTGAGTTTACATTCAAGTGGGTCAGACAGATTATAACAAATAAACAAACATAAATGCAATAATGATACATTCTGTGCTTTGATGATCCTGACTCCCTAGAACCTGTGGATATCTTGAGATCCAAAATTCCAGGCTCCTGGTTAACCCTGGTCCCAGGTCTTTTTGATAGCAATATGGGTTCTGGAGCATGGAACTGGTCATATTCCTGCTATACTAAGATTAAATTATTTATATGTAATTTCTTAGAAATCCAATGTTCGATTTTCAAAAATTAATAAGTTATTAATGCTCAAAGAAACTGTGTTTAAATATAATTTTGACTCATAGTGAAGGAAGGCATATTTCTCATACCAGGAACATCATGACGAATTTATTAAATAAACAAAAGTACGTTGCATGCATTCTGAGAATCTTTTGGAGTAAGAAATGTGGTTGGAGATAAGGTCCATGGAGTTGGCTGAAGCCAGACTAGTGTAGCATTTTGAAGGCTTTCATGAACTCTATCCTAAGTGCACAGGGAAGCTATCAGAGAATGTGGCACATGTGTCAAACAGTCTAAGCGAAGTTCTGCTGTCATAAACAAATCTCGAAATGTTAGTGGCTATCAAAACAATGGTATAGTTTTCCCTCACATTGAACATCTATTATGGCTCTCTGCATCTCTGCTCTATCACTTCCATTCCAGAACTGCAGCGGAAGGAGAAACGGCGCTAGCCATACACCGTCAAGGAAAAGAAGAGTGACGACAAAGCCTCTCAAAAATTCCTAAAAGTTTCTTCAGAAGTGGCACCTATTACTTCTATTCAACATTTTATAGTCCATATAACTCACAAGGGTAAGCCTGACCATATGGAGTCAAAAACAAAACGTCCTCCCACAAAGGAGACCCTAGAAGAGACGGGGAGAAATTATTTCTGAACTATAATAAAATGTACCACAGAGCAGAGGAATGAAAAGATTCAGCTCATATTTTTTAAAGATTAGTAACTTTGAGATGAAGAAGAAGCTAGACACAAAAATCAGAAGTAGGGAAGAGTTGTTATAGAACTGAAGGTTATAGAAAATGGTGACTCTTACTGAGGTGGTAGCAGAGGGAAGGAGTAAGCTGGATAGATGCAGGATAGACTCTGGCAGTAAAACAGACAGGATTTTGTTTCAAAACTGAAAACAAGTGAACCATGAATGACATTGACTCAGGTTGTATGGAGTTGGTGGTATGTACTATTTAAATCATACAAAAAGAGGAAGAAGTAAATTTAGAACCAAATGTAAAAATTACCTTAGTAGAAATGTTAACTAGTGAACCTTAGGAGTGGGTAGCCACTTTCCACCTTCTCTACTAATACTACAATCAAAGAGCATAGTGTGGGATCCAAAATACCCAGAATCTTGAACCTTTGAGTATTTTGTTAGTAGCAGGTTTCCTATAGATGCTCTTTATCAAGTTGCAGAAGTTCCCCTGTCTTTCTATTTTTCTGATAATCAAATGGATGTTGAATTTTCCCAATTTTTTTTCTGCATCAACAGATATAATTGATTTTTCTTTAGCCTATTAGTATAGTGATTAAATTGAACCAGCCTTGCATCCCTAGAAGAAAACTCACTTAGTCATGGCACATAATTCTTTTTATAGATTGCTGAATTCTATTTACTAATATTTTGTTAAGGATTTTTGGATCTATATTCATGAGATATTTTGGTCTCCTATCTGTTTTGTACTGGATTTGTCTGGTTTTGCTATCAGGGTAACACCACCATCATATACTGAATTGAGAAGTGGTACTTCCTCTTCATTTTTTTTTTTTGGAAGAAATTGTGTATAATTGGTGTTAATTCTTCCTTAAATGTTTGCCAAAATTCTCCAGTGAAACCTTCTGAGTCCGAAGAATTCATTGGGGGAGCTTTTAAATTACAAATTCAATTCCCTTAATAGGTATAAAGTTACTCAAATTATCTCATTCATATCTTGTGAGTATGGCATTTTGTGGTTTTCAAGTAATTAGTGTTTTTCATTTCACCTAAATTGTCACATTTATGTGTGCATTGTTGTATATAGTATTCCCTTATTATTTTTTTTAACATCTAAATGGCTGTTGTGATTTCCCATTTCATTTTTGATGTTGATAATTTATGTCTTCTTTATTCTTTGTCATTCTCATTAGGGATTTGCCAATTTTATTGATCTTTTCAAACAATTAGCTTTTTAGTTTATTGACTTTTCTATATTGTTTTCTTGTTTTCAATTTTATTGGGTACTAGTTTTATCTTTATTATTTCTTTCCTCTGCTTGCTTTGGATTTATCTTGCTCTTCTTTTTCCAGGTTTTTGAGGTAGGAGCTTATAGTATTAAGTTGAGCCTTTTCCTCTTTTCTAATGAGGCATTTAATGCTATAATTACCACAAATTGTAATATGTGGCATCTTTATTTTTGTTTGATTCAATGTATTGTTTCATTTCCTCCCTGCTAGGCCTCCACGGATGCTCAGAAAATTAAATGCTTTGCCCATATCCACACAGGTAGCAAGGGACACTGACTGGATTGGAACTCAGCTAGCGAGAAGCTTGACTCCTAAACCCTGTAATCCCTAATTCCTTAGAGCTCTGTGGCCAGCCTCGATGTATCTGGTACAGATGGGAGTGCCTCACTGCTGGTTACTGCTCCCCACATGGCCTCCTGCAAGACAGTTGAGGAAGGATGATTTTATTTACCTGGGCATTGCTCAGAGTCCTCGGATACCACCCCAGTGGGGACAGGGAGACATGCTTCATTACTGCTGCCTCCTCTCCCTGACCCTTTGACTAGAGACAGCAAACTTTTGGTGAGCTTTCTTTTTTTGATGCCTGATGGTATTTTCAAGTGGCTATCTCTTGCTTCAAGTCTGGGATACATGAGGCAAAAAGAAAACTCAGCGAACTCACGATAGGTTCTTAGGTTGTTCCTTGGGTCCCAATATCCATAGTTCATCCCCATTTGTATCTTTCAGAATCCTCTTGCATTTGTTTTGTATATAATGCCCAGGATTTTTACTTGTATGTAGCAGGAGAAATAGGAGAAAATATGTCTCCTTCATCTTGAAAGCAGAAGTCCATACTTGTATCAATTTTCAAAACCATAATGAACAAATTATTCTTTAGAATAAACAATTTTGAGAGTAGACTGCATTCTTCTGCATTAAAATGGAAACAATATTTTCTTCATTGGAGATCTGATTCCAGGTCAACTAAATTTATATTGAAGGTTCTTACCAGAAGTTTTTCAATGACAGGAAGCATTTTACTGCAAGTCTGTCACCTGAACTTACACCTTTTTTTTTTTTTAAACTAAGAAATAAAAAGAATTTCACATATGAAACTGCTTATTATGGAGAAAATTATAGGGTATCTATTTAAACACTAATTTAGAGCTGATGGTAGAAGAATATTCTGGCTGTAAAGTAGCTAAAGTACAAATGCATCATGCAATCTTCTTGGAATTAGCTGTGTTTGTGAGACCAAGACTGGTTTAGTGATATTCATTTGATGACAGAGTTATAGCTGTCCTACTTTTAAAGCAGTTGATGGCTTCCACTGTTAAGTGCCATTATCACAAAATGATGTAACACTTATCACAGCAGCTGTTGTCTACATTCTCCTTCTCTTATATCCATGCTATGTGAATTCCAGGTAGTGAATATCAGATTATTTGCAGTGAGAAGAGGTTAATGTATTATGAAAACATATCCCTCTTGTTTCTCCACTGACAAAAAGGCTCCCCAAATTAAATATGAATAACGGGCTGATGGAAAATTCTAGTTTCTATACAAGGATTATTCAACTCTCTGTTTATTCAGACACTAATCCCTTCTCCTATTCCAACAGCAGATGCAGAAAATCAATCACCTTACATTCCCTATTACCCTGGGTACACTATCAGTAGGGTGCTCAGATTTAACAAGTAACAGGATAGAACATCCAGTTAAAGTTGAATTTCAAACGAACAACAAATAATTTTAGTATAAGTATATCCCAAATACAGCATGAGACAAATTTATACAAAAAATGTGTCTGTTTTTATCTGAAATTTAAATTTAATTAGGTATCTTATATTTTGTCTGGCAATTGTACATCAGAATCCTTCTTAACACTGCATTTCAGGTAACTCCTGTTAAATAAACCATATAGGGTTTCAGAAGTACAGAAGAAAGAGGACAAGTGGAGTATTAGAAGAGAGAGTGATGTAATGAATGTATGTCTAAATAAATGAGGTGCTGGCAGTGTCTTCCCTATAAGAATAAAGTAAAGCAATATTTATGTTTCCTACCTAACATAGAGAAAATACTGAATATATTCCAGTTATATATGTGGGAGAAGAGAAAATACCCCCCTTCCCTCTTGGTTCTCATGTCTGGTCAAATAATTAAAATGACATAAAGCAGATTAACAGAAGAAAATAAAGTTGTAATACATTTGTGCACAGGGAATCCACATATTCATGAAAATTCCGAAGATAGTAAGGCAAAATGACATATATGTTATTATGCTATTCTAGACTAAGGAGAAAGAGACAGAGGTCTAGAATTTCAAAGGGAACTAGGGCAATTCACAGGGAGATGAAAAGAGTTCATGTTTGCTGAGACATCTAGAGAAAATGGGTCATGGAAAAGGTCAAACTGGCCTTGATGGGTTTCTCGATGTCTGCCAGCCTCATTTAGATTATATTATGATTGTCTGTGGTGATAGTTCCTCCAGGAGGAGGCCTCCTATCTGAAATTCTTTTAGGCAGTTTGGGGGAAGTTAAAGATTCTGAGTCTTTTGTTTCTTAAAAATAAAATAATCCTCATGCCAGAGAGACACATTTAAGCCAGAAAATTTTGCTTCCCT
>NW_006434709.1:11695845-11705326 GCF_000325575.1 Pteropus alecto | reverse complement strand
CCTACACATACTAATCACTTAAACATTATTACTAAAGACAAGCCCGTGTATGAGATTAAGTGTTGTTTCTCTAACATGGTTCTCAAAGCACAATCCCTGGACTAGCAGCATCAGCATCACCTGTTAACTTCTTAGAAATGCAAAGATCAATTTCTACCCCAGACCTCATAGACGGGAAACTCTGGAATCTAGGTATAAAAGCCCCCAACAATTCTGACACAAGCTCAAGTTTGAGAGCTGCTATCCAGTCAGCACAGCAAAGAACAATAGTAACCCTGCTAGAGAAATCCCACAAGTTGAAGACTCCTTACGTTTTTCTGCCTACCCAGGTTTTTGTACGTTTAGAATGAGAAAAATCAACAAATTTACAGCTGGCTCTTAATTTAAGCTAGATAACAACTCAGTACAAATCTAACATCTTCTCACAGAGAAGTTTTAAATCCTGAACAAACACTATGTCCTCCCGCTTATTCTGTCCCTGCTGGGGAGGTGGGTGATTGATGCTATCTCAACTGCATATTCAGAGGTAAAGCCTAGTTATCGTGACCCCCAAGCATAAGTGATGCATTAAGTGTCCCTATTTCCAGATTCAGTGTTCCCTTTAGCTGAGTCGACAACAGTTTATAAAGTGTTCTCTTATCTAAATCAATACATCTAGTCAAATAGACATACTGTCACTACCTTAACTTGACCTTGGTACTAGCTTACTGGAAAAAAAAAATAACAACAAAAATGAAGACACAATTCCAAAGGGGTTTCACTTTTATTGACTAAAATATAAATTGGGCCCCTTACATATGTATTGCTATTTTAATTCACATGACCATCAGGAGAAGCAAGATCTCCTATCTCCAATTTATAAGAATTCAGATTCAGATGTCTATATAACTTAGTTGAGGTCACATCGTGAAGAAGTAGCACAGGGCAATTGAAAGCCAGGTCTGTCAGGTCCAAATCCCATTGTTCTGTCCAATTTGACATTTTCCTTCCTTCATGGATGGTGCAATCAAGTGAACAGAACTAACTGAAGATTCAGTGGCTTGTAGTTTCCTCCATCAGCTGATCAGTATTTAAAGAATGTTTTAATTATGTTCTCCAAATCCTACTCTTTCATTGAGGTCCAGTCTAATTTGCATTTCTACGAAGCCTCAACTCACAGTGAAGATTATTCTTAAAGTGGACAGAATACAGTGTGTTTTCTTTCTTTGTAATTTAAATATGTGCTAGACCCAAACAGTTATTTAGCTTTTTCAAGTTTGTTTTTACTCTTTAATAAAATGCATGAGGTCAAGAGCTATCTTCTATTTCTCTAGCAGCTCTCTCAGTACGGGGTACCATATTATCTAGAGGAATTCATGCTCAAGAATGTCTGTTGCATGAGTTTCAGCATCTTATGACACAGTGTCTGCTACAGAAGTTATGCCTAAATAAGTTTATTGACCAATTGAAGAAATCCTAGGGATGCAAAGATAAAAATGCATGGTCCCTGCCTATAAGGAGTCCGAGTTCAGTAGAGACTCAGGAAGGAGAGCACCTCAGTGCATGGTGCTCTGATGTACTGGCCATTAGGCCATCCGAGGCATGAGAGAAGCTTCTAATTCTTCATGTAAGAGTTAGAAAAGTTTTTACAAACTAGGCCTTGAGATACAACTAGAAAATGAGGGGAAAGTTGTCAAGACACATGCAAAATAAAAATTCTAGGCAGAAGGAATCTCATCTGCATGCAACATGTAGAAAGAAAGATGGGTGTGGGAACTACATGTAGTTGAGTACTACTAAAGCATGGGAAGGGAAGGTTTAGTGGGTTGAATTGTGTCTCCAAAAAAGATACATCTAAGTCCTAACCCCCAGTACCTATGAATGTGATCTTGCTTGGAAATATGGTATTTGCAGATGTAATTAGGGTTCTTGAGATCATCCTAGATTTAGGTGGGCCCAATACCTAATGACTGGCAATCTTATAAGAGAAAGGAAAGGGAGATTTAACATAGTGAAAGAAAAAGGCCATGTAAAGATCAACGCAGAGATTGGAGTTATGCAGCCTCAAGCCAAGGAATGCCAAGAGTTGCTGGCAGCCATCAGAAGCTAGGAGAGAGACATGAGAGGATTCTCCCTTAGAGCTTCCAGAAGAAATCAACTCAGCTGACATCTTAATTTTGGACTTCTGGCCTCCAGAACTGTGAGAGAATAAATTTCTGTCGTTTTCAGCCGCCAGGTTTATGGTAATTTGTTATGGCAGCCCTAGGAAACTAGTAGGGACAGGAATTAAGGATAGGACAGGAATTAAGTAATAGGTCATGAGCCTAGACAGATAATGAGGTCAGATCATAAATACTTGTGGATGTTAGATGCTCAGCAGCTTAGACATTTTTCAACATTATAGTGTAAACCCTGACAATCGGGTTTTCTCTTTTTTTGTAACGCAAGTGCCTGACTTAAGCTTGTTTGCCCAGACATCCACTTCAAAGATAGCTACCTTAAACAAACACAACGCCAGCCACATGGGTAGATAAAGAGCCAGGCCACTTCTTTCTCCCCAATGTCACCCCCTCTTCACTCCACGTTCCTTTTTTTTAGAGATCTTGGTTAATTTCTATACTGACAACTGGACAGCTCATTTTTTCTCTCTTCCCTTGTTTTAAATTCCTGCTCAGTAGGTTTTAATTCACTAATACATATTGAGCCCTTGAAAACCTAGGCCCCCACTATTGACCCCAGAAAAGCACAACCCCAAGCCTGAGCTCTCTTCTCTCTCTGCTGCGACCTTGCTGTGTGCCCCCAAGTGTGGCAAGGAATTTCCAGGACCTGTAAGTAATAAACCTGTTTTTCAAAGTTTCCTGATGGCTATTGCTGAAGGGCATTTTACAATCATAAGAACTATAAGGGCTGGTCCAGGCACAACACTGGTTTTGGACAGACTGAGACCAGCACACAACAGACATGCTATAGAAAACCACTGATGAATTCTGAAGAAGGAATTCAATGATTCGATCTGAGCATTAGATTTTTTTGATGGTAGAATGGAAATGAAAGACAGAGAGACTGATAAAGAAGCTATCTTAATAGTTCAACGAGGCAAAGTCTGAGTAAATTCACTGCTAGCAGGGATTGAGAGAAGAGAAAGAATAGACAGAACTTATGCTTGTTAAATATGAAATTTCATGAGGCAGGAAAAAAATTTATATTTATATTCTTAGTTTCTCCTCCCCAAAATGTGTCTTTTGGGATACTGATTTTAAGCTGGTTATTAAAAAACAAAAGACTCAGAAAGAACCTTTAACCTCATCACTTTCCTGCCTAACAAATTAAGATGGCCAGGACTGCCCCACACCCCACACCCGAGAGAATCTTAGCATATTCACTTTAGCATTAAATAGAAAGGCTCCAAGCAGAAGTAGTTAGCTAGATTCCCTGCCCTGTGCCCCAGTGCTTCTGGATTGCCTAACAGAAATTTGTTTACCATGTATTCAGCTCTCTCTTGGCTACCTGGAAATTGCCTATTTCCCTTTCAAAATCTCAGACCCTTGCCCCTTTTCTCCTTTGTCCATAATGGCAAATAAGCCTCAACTACCCAATGCCTCTGGCTCTCATTCATTATGGCATCCCAAAATATTTATTCATATTATAAACTTGGATATTTTCTCTTGTAACTCTGTTTCTGTTAATTTGATTATTAGCCCAGCTAGAAGAATTTAAAAGGTGGGAGGAAATGTATTGTTTTTAGCCTCCAGCATATCATATGTACCATTTTATAATAATTATGTGCACTATTTTATAAGTTAATATTCCCACTTAGCAATATAATTGTGACATAAAGAAATAATCTTAAATATTCTGACATGACATCTTTTAATAGCTGAATTATATAGTACCATCAAAGAGATGAACCATGATTCGTATAATCAAACCTCTATTTTTATCATTTTATATATTTCTATCTTATAAATATTACAATTAATATCCTTGACTATGCTTGCACACTTCTCTTATTATTTCATTATTTCTTTAAAATAAATTCAGACTGAGTAAAATGTATATAGATTTTACAGCTTCTTATTTTTTATTTTTACATATTGCCATTTGCTCCTTGAGAGTATTGCTTGTTTTTATTAATTAACATCTACTGATCATGCTTGAAAGAGGCTATATATGTATTCAATAAAATTGTTGTTTTATTTATATTTCATTAATTATTGTTAGACTGAACAGTTACGTGATCTGTTTATCAACCTTTGCACAATTTTACTTCTGGTAAGCCTGATTATGCCCAGTGCCCATTTTGCTGTTGGGCCTTTTTTCCATTGATTCTTAAGTAACGTATTACATATTAGGTATTATGATTCTTTGTCAATAATTCTTGAACATATTCCCCAATATTTTCTTATGCTCTGCTATAGTCTGAATGTTTCTGTCTCCCACAGTTCATATGTTAAATGCCCAGTCCCCCACTAGGGAGCTATTTAGATATATGGCCTTTGGAAGGCGATTAGGGACTAAGGGCAGAGCCCTTATAAAAGAGGTCCCAGAGGACTCTCTCACTCCTTCCATGATGTGAGGGTACAGCAAGAAGATGGCCAGCTATGAATCAGGAAGTGGAACTTCATCAGACACTAAATCTGCCAGTGTCTTGATGACAGATTTTCCAGCCTCTGGAACTATGAGAAATAAATGTTTGTTATTTAAGCTTATGGTATTTTTGTTATATAGAATATCAAATGAACTAAGGCATGCTCTCTTTTAATTCATTAAAGTATTCATTTCTGGTAATTTAATCTATCTGTCTTTCCCCCTATAGAAAATTCCTTTCATGTCATGTTACAAAAAGGTTTTATTTAGTTATTTCGGTAAATATTTAGTTACATTTTCTTCTAATATAACTTTTATGTAAGTAGTTAATTCATCTTAAATTTATTTGAGATATTCACTTTTTGTCATACACTTAGCTACTGAATTAGGATTATATTTGAAAACCCAACAGGTCTGAATGATAACTAAAATTACCAACCAGAAGAGATACTCTGTATACTGTGAAAGTGGTTCTCTTATTGCTCAGTGGTAAGATGGAATGATTGTGGATGAAAGCCTGATTCAGACTGATTCACAACAGAATGGCAGTGAATGGAGACAAAAAATGTGGACAATTTTTTGAAGGGCTTGACTGTAAACTGCAGCAGAGAAATGTGGTAGCCATTGGAAGAAGTGCAGTCAGAACTTGTGAATTCTCTGAAATAATTTTTCAAACAGTTTTTTTTTTTCTTCTGGAGATTGTATGAAAAATTCCAAATGAGAGGTGAGGATACACCTTGGAAGACAATGGCTTTTGCTCTCTATTTAATCTCTCTTCCTCTCCAAGATCCCATGGAAAAGATTGTGAAAATATACAAAACAAGCAGATGCAGAGCAGTGTGAAAAACGTAGAACTATGTAATTTTCAGGGCAGGTGTTTTGACAGATTTCTGGAAGATAGAAGGCAGGTGCACTGGTGGCTTAACCAAAGCAGAAGAGATCACAAATGCACCACACAAGCACTGATCTTTACCAGTGTAGCTATGAGCAAAGAGTGGCCACGAGTGGCTCCAAGCAGAGCAGGAAACTGGGTGAGTAAGAGAATGACTGTCTACATGTACAGCCAGTGTTTCTAATTCCATTCACTGATTTATTTAAATTGTTTTATGGAATAAGGAAATGGATGCCTGGAATAAAGAGAGATGAAGAGCAGAACCTGAGATATAGATGAAGTTCCTCAAATAGCAAGTAACAGTGTTGGTAGATAAAATATAAAAAATACAGAATGTGTAAACTTCAGATACACAACAAAAATATTTTTAGAATAAGTACTTCTCAAATATTTCAGGTAACATACCCATATTACATTATTCATTATTAACCTGAAAGTAACATTTAGCTAGGCATTCTGTATTTTATTTATTAAATCCAGCAACTCTACTTAGCCAACAAAGTCAACTTGGCAAATTTGGAAGTCCTGATATCTCATCTTAAAGGAAAGTTTGCTTGACCGCATAATCATACATTTACCCCAAAACTCTCATTTAGCCCTCATATGCAGAGGTCAGAAGTTGTAGCTAAGACATCTTTCTAATGCCAGGGAAACCCTCATCAGCTATCTGGTCAACTAGTCCTTCATTAATAAATACAAATGGCGAAACAAGGATCACCAATATCTCAGGAAAAGCAAAACAGAAAGGCCATGCCAAGAAGCTAAATAAAAACTGACCTTAATAATACAAGAAGCAGAAGAAAATGTAAATAAGGGTTCAAAAATTTCCCTTGATCTGAGAGATTGTTTTCCTCTATGAAATAATACTCTTCCTCACTTCTCGTATTTATGCCCTGAATTGGTAAGGGCATTTAAAGATATACAATACCAATAAAGAGAAAGATTAATCATCACTCACACCACAATAAAATGTCAAAAAAAAAAAAAAGGGGAGGAAAGACTACTAGATTTGTTCATTAGAACAAATCCTCAATTTCAGTAGATACAACTGAAATCTTTTTAATATTAGCAGGTTGTTTATATTCTTCAGAAGAGAAAAAAATAGTTATGCCTTATTTTGAGAACACACTAGCAATATGAAATCATCCTTATAGACACCAAACTAGCTCAATACAGAGAGTAGTTTCTAGGTAATTTACCAATGAGAAAATCACCAAGAAATCAAATAGTTTTGCTTTTTTTCTGTTTTCATGTAGATAAGTAGATAGGTAAATAGATGGATAAATAGATATATAGATTCTCTTTTAATGACATTATAGCTCTAAAAAATAACTAATGTTGGGTGGGAAAACACTAGTTACATTAAAAACCTATAATATATGTTACATTTTCATTTTAATACATTGATATTTTACAGAAATGTTAGTTATACGATATTAAAATAGTTAAAGAATAAATGAGTGCTATTGGGAGGATTCTTTAAAATACAGTAACTAAATTTTGGTTTAATTAAAAAATAAGAAATGAAGACAATTATGCATTTTTCTTGCAGCTTCCCACACTACAATATAAGCTTCGTGAAGGCACAGATTATTGGCTTCTTTAATTTACGGCTGTATCCCAAGTACATAAAACAGTACCAGGCATACAGCAAGTTGCTCAATAAATACTTGGTGAATGAATGAATGAATGGTTATTTAACCAGATTTGTTTGGTTAACACACTTAAAGAAAATTACTAACTTCAATTCTTCAATAAGCCATAAAAAATATAAACCATATTTAGATCTAACCTATTCAGCAAATATGGAATTTTGTCATAAATTTGTAATCATAAAACTGCATATTTGCAACCAGCACTTTTTTGATTTTCCTTTGAGAGGAAAGTAAGAGGTATAGCAAAATTAGGAAAAAGCAGCAAACCAGTTAGGGAGTTCTCTTCACTAGCTCTCTGAAGTTTATCACCCTCAAGCAGTTTATCATGTGTCCATAACCATGCAACTCCTGGTGAAAGTGTACAGCCACTCCTGACGAGCCATGCTCCATTCAGCGGCCCTGGTAATGCACCCAGTCGAAGTCTCTGAATTCCTCATTGCTTTTAGCTAGCACTGCTTCATGTCTATTTCTCTTTCTTATTAAAAGGTAGGGTCTTAGAAAATCACTGAAGTTTGTTGATAGCTGACTTTTCTTTCAAGATAATAGAATACAGTTTCCCAGATGTCTCCTGCATTTGAAAGTAGAAACAGGCAAAGTTGAGATAAGCGAGGTAAGTAAAATGTTTGATGTTTCTTCTGACATTATAAGGCAGTTCATGATTTTAACAAGCTAATGATTGTCAAGCTTCTCAGTTCCAGAGTTCAATTCTTCAATACTTGGAGTTTTTGGCTGTTTACATTCCAGAGAGAGGATAGAGACATTAATTTTTTGCAATAGCATATTGTGCAGTTCATATATTTTTTCAAATGAGAAATATTTAAATACAGGGAATGAGAAATAACATAAAAAATGCATAAAGTATGTGTTCCATTATATATTAACCACTTTAAATATATAATATCTTTCTGAGCTTTCTTTCCTTAAAAAATATTATTGAAAAACGTTATTTTTCTAGCCAATGAACAGACTACAGTTTTTCCCCGCTTTCCTAAGGCAGGATTTTATGAGTTCTGGTGTAATATTGACTGGCTCTGTTTACTGAATCTCTCTCAGAGTAGAATCATATCTGTGAATTCTATTATTTATACAAATACAGAGAATGAATTTTCTCTAAACAAAAATTAAGTAACATGGAAAATTTTCTTTCATGCTAACACAATTTCCTTTGTTTCCCAGTCCTTCTCTTTACAAATGGTTTATGGTCATTTAAAAAATTCTAAAGAACCATTGGCAAAACCCCATTTCTTCTGCCCTAATTCTGTACTGTGTTTCTTCCAACACGCAAAATTTCAGTTGGATAATCTACGGTATCGAAGAACCATGCATATATAGATTTGGGCATACCAACCTGATTTGCTTTCCAAATGGTTATTAGAAACTGAATTTTATTTACTTAAAGAACAAAATTCACACACTGAAAGGGGAAAAGAATGACAGATTTGGGAGGGAGAGGAAAAGAGCAAACCATAGGCAGCTTCTCTCCATTACATCATCGCACAAATTTTATTTTATTGCTTTGACAATAGCGACATCTAGTGGACACAAGATATTAATATCATGGGTGTCGGTGTCAGAATTCATGGCAATTGTAAAAAGCAAAAAGTCCAATTATACAGACACAGAAAATCAAGAAGTTTTTATAATAATTGAAATTCATTGATCTATTTTCAGATATCTGTTAACCTAATGATAAAATTCCAGACAGAAAGTGATTATTAATTTGAAAATCTCGAACAGAATAAGGAAAATGTTATCAGTTTAGCCTTCAGGAATGTTAAATAGCGGTACAGATTTTGAGGCTGGTTAGCAAAATTGTCCCCTGTATGTATTATGGAAACAGATCACTTTCAACATCATCTGCCCATATTCACTTTCTAGTATTTGCCAACTGCAAATTATTTGTTATATCTTTGTTTTCCATTTGATTCCCAATGTATTTGTTATAACGCATATTTTGATTACGAGTTAATCGAACTAATGGTATAAACCTTTAAATGAACAGTGATTATTTAGTTCACATTACAATTCTTCATCAAACCAATCATATGAACTAATATGTTTGACACTTTTTACTTTACAAAGCAGTGTTTATATATACTATTATTGAATTCTCATTGATACTTATTAATAGTATTCCCATTTTATAGTAGAGTGAATATTAAAATAAATAAATAAAGTAAATGTTAAAGTATTTCAGAAAATTAGCTAACTCAACAAAAACATCCTCGATAAGAAAGCCAATGTTCCCAGGGGGACAGACCATCAGGTTTCCCCACTACTCTCCCCTATTGAAATTCCACAGCAAAGAATAAATGGAACAATGCTGGCTCCCTGCATTAAAAGACAATACAGATTTATTTTATTTTAT
>NW_006434709.1:11679530-11694237 GCF_000325575.1 Pteropus alecto | reverse complement strand
TCTCATCTTTTCTTGTGGCTGAATAATATTCCATTGTATATATGTACCAAAGCTTCTTTAGCCAATCATCTAGTAGGACACTTTGATTGCTTCCATGTCCTGGCCACTGTGAATAATGCTGCTATGAACATCAGTGTGCAAATATTTTTGGATATGATTTTCAACCTTTTCTGCCTGGCTTATTTTGCTTATTATGATTGTTTCAAAGTCCATCCATTTGTTGCAAATGGCAGTATTTCATCTTTTCTTATGGCTGAATAATATTCCATTGTATATATGTACCAAAGCTTCTTTAGCCAATCATCTAGTAGGACACTTTGATTGCTTCCATGTCCTGGCCACTGTGAATAATGCTGCTATGAACATCAGTGTGCAAATATCTTTTTGGATATGCGTCTTTGGGGTAAATACCCAGTAGAGGGATCATATGATAGGTCAATTCTCAGTTTTTTGAGGAACCTCCATACTGTTTTCCATAGTGGCTGTACCAATTTGCAGTCCCACCAGCAGTGCATGAGGGTTCCTTTTTCTCTACATCCTCTCCAACATTTGTTATTACTTGTCTTGTTGATTATAGCTATTCTAACAGTGATATGGTATCTCACTGTGGTTTTGATTTGCAAAGACAATACAGATTTAGGTGAAATTCAGATCTAGTGGGAATTACAATGGTAACTACAGCCATTACTACCATTTATGGAGTGCCTTCTATTTGGCAAACACTACTCTAAGAAATTATTATTCTTAATTGATACAGAAGGCATCTGAAATACAGAGAGGTTAAGTAACTCACTTAAGGTCATAATGCTAGTATCCTCAGGGTAAGTATACTGTGGCCTCCTGTCAGTGTTTGTAACAACCAATATAACACATTTTAAAACAGATTTTTATAATAGGAGTTGGTCACTTTTGCTTAGTATTTGTATTTTGTTTTGTATTTGTTTAGTTTTAATTAGGCAATTTTAGATATTAAAAAGCATATTATTTTGATTTGTTGTTTAACATTGCTGCTATTTCTTGAACAAGATCAACTGAAAAGAGCACTAGAATTAAAATTAGAAGATACAGATTTAACCAAATTCTATTTCTCCCTAGGGAAGTGCTTGTTCTTAGAAAATTCACTTAACTCAGCTAGGCTTTTACTTATCATCTGTAATGCAGAAAAATAATCATTTCAACTCTCTATAAACCACTGTAAGAATAAGTAATGTATGTGAAAGCATTTTGAAAATGGCAAAGCACTGTACTAATTTAAAATATTATAATAATGACATATTCATAAAAGAAATCAGACTGGTACTCATTTCTGAAGTGAGGTCAAAAGATGATCTGAGTAAAATAAACTCTTGATAAGTCTTTCAAATTGTTGTTATAAAATCTTAGAGAAAATCCCAAATTTTGTTATGAAATTCAGAGAAAGGAAATTCTTACAATTCATAAAGTTTAACATAGAGAAATATTTATATCTGTGGGCCAAGACATACAGTATCAGATGATGAGGCTGGTAGAATATTGGCAATATAGTCTATCTTTCAAGGAAGCGACTTTGCTTCACAGAAGAGTTCAAGTCTATAATTGTTTTAAAGCCAATATTTTATAGAACATCAACAATAATAAGTGACTTATTAAGTCACTACTATATCCATTAAGCTAGATTTCTTGCTCCTTATCTGACCAGTTCCTTAAGAAACACATAAATACATACACACAGCATCTAACATTTGCCTAATTTCTTCTTAAGTAGAAAAAAGTGCCACTTTTTAAAAAAAAAGTACATTGGTTTATTTGACTTAAACAAGGAATATTGAATTTATTTGTATTTATTAGGTAGTACAATATCTATAGCATTATAGGAATAATATATTATAAAAAAAAGTTTGGAGCAAGTTACCAAATATCAATAAACTCACAATATTATTGGAGACAAAGGGCTTATATACCTAGTACTTTGGTGAATATTTTTAAATTACTGAATATTTATCTTAAGGCTTATTATACTGATCATTTTCTTTATCACTTCTATGTCAGAAAAAATGACACTAGTAGGAAAATGAAAATACATTTAACTTCAGAAATATGAGAATTATTTAAAATGACAATTCTCAAAGTTTTGACAGAGCATGGAAACTGTAAGGAACAGTGCAGCTAGGAAGAGCAGGGAAACTTAACACTCTTTAGCTTGAAAGAGTGGGGCAGGGGGAGAGTAGTAACTGAAACTTGGAGAGACAGAGACAGAGAGACATAGAAATTAATGCCACCTACTTGGTAGGACACTGTTCAGGGACCCAGCCAGACAGATATGACCTCGCAGGAAAGAAACTGGAAATACAGGGAAGCCAGTTTCCACCTCTACACTTCTGATCCCTGCCATTCCTCACCACTGGCTGGACACCGTGGGCCAGGGAGTATGATTAGGCAAGGGATTCCGCTAGTGCCATTCACACAACTCAGCCTTCGGGACAGTGTGAGGGAAGGCAAAGAGTGGGTCTAGGAGGACAAAAGAAACAGGTCCATCTCACCTTCTTGCAGCACTTGTTGGTTCTATCCAGTGCTGTGTTGGAACTGGCTCTTGCCAATTGGGATTATACACTTCTCTTCCCAACAGTACTTTCAGTGACATTGCTAACTTGAAATTGGCTTTAAGTTAAGGTAAATTTAGTTTAAGAGGTAAAATGGTTTTTATTTACCTAAAAGGATTTCTAGGAAAAGAGTTGCAAATTAAATTATAGTGAATCCTTATAAGACTGTGTGACAAAAATTGTAACCTCTTTGTAATTGGCTCTTTTGATTTGTTTATAGTGAATTATAGTGAATCCTTATAAGACTGTGTGACAAAAATTGTAACCTCTTTGTAATTGGCTCTTTTGATTTGTTTCAGAAAACATTAGGAATAACTGACTTTCCCATGCTGACTTATTAAGGCCTTTTACTTCCTCTGGCTTCCTATATTTTGGACATTTCATTGCTCATTAGACTTTCGACCAAGAATAATAAAAGTGATAGAAATAAGAATTTGACCAGTAAAAGGATTGTCACAATGATTGATACAATGGCTAACGAAAGCTTACCAAATCTATAGGAGTTTTCTTATTATAATGTCTCCTCATCACTCATAGTTAGCTAAGATCTGGTTATGCACACGAGTATTTATTTTACATTTCAAGGATTGTCATTATAATTCACAAGTGGTTTTCTTTGTGCAAGATGTCATATATTATTTGGTTTATTGTGAGGACTTTTATTTCATATGCATGAAGATTTTCAGTGTCTGTGGACTTTCAATATCCAATAATGCTTGTCATTAGTTCTGGTTTCCTTCCATGCTAAAAATAAGTTTGGTTGGCTTGAACAAAGATTCATTAGATTCTAAAACTGTGAGTTTTCCTACTTAGGTAATACTGAAAAGTAAAAACCAATCGACAAGAATATGCTTTTTAATGAAAAATCAATTTTAACTTAATCCTTCTAGACATATCACAGCACATTCTTAATTTTATATCTAAAACAAAAGCCAGGGGGAAAAATGGCAATGTAGTAGTAAGACAATCAGTTATTAGGTAACATATTTTTCTTTAGCTTATTTATAATGCCAGAAACAAACTAACAAAAAACAGTAAAAAACTCTAAAAGACCATTATTTAAGAAATATGAAAGGTGGTAGTCATAAGATTAGATAAATAAGATTTAAGTGAAGAATCATCAGATGAATTCATTAAAACCTAAACATTATGTAATTTATAATGGAGGATTTTTTAAACCACTAAAAGCACAAGAATCATTTACAAATGAGGCAAGACATCACCTTCTTCCATACGACTAAGAGTAAACTGGTATGAAGAGACTAGTTTCAAGGAAGAGCTTGTTTACATGGCTGCATTTTCTGCAAGGGGTCTCAAGAGCCTCCCCTTCTCACTAGAGCAAAAGAATGGTCCCACTTGTCAGCTAGTGATGTGAGTCCTCCCTGTACAACAAAATAAATTCATCCTTTCTTTAGTCAAGTAGGACAAGTTTGTTAGGGAAGAAACTGAGATAAGAAAGGGGTTGTATCAGCAGTTTGTTGGTTCATTTGTTTTCCATTTGTTGGAGGAAGCAATCGAGCCTTAATAAATGGCAGAATCCTGGTTAAAACGATAGGATCCTGTTCCTCGCCAGAGGGCTACTACAAATAGGCAAAGATGGCATGGACCTGAGCTCACTCAACAGAGAAGCCTATGTATAGGGGTACAAGAGGATTTCAGTGCCACAGTGACTTCCTGCTTTACTCTCACCCCTCTCCTTCTGCATGTGGCTTCCCCCAACCTCATCTCCAGCCCTCTCATTTGAGAACTTACTAAAGTCTGTACAGAGCAGAGAAATGGCTGACAAATTTCTTACTCTGGTTGGAGTGACCAGCAGTCTCTCACTTGAGACCCAGCTCTGTGGACTCCTTATACCCACCCATTAGCTCTAACGAAATGTTGAATTTGCATCTACTTTGTTTGCTTATGGGAATAACTCCTGACTGTGTCATCTTAAGTATTAACATCAAATTAATCATGAAGCTTTATTAACACTACATTCTAAATACTTCTAATTTCTCCATGAATTTTTCCATTCCCATTACCACCACAATGGTGCAGGCCACCATCATCTTTCGCCTGAATTCCAGCAGTATCCTGCTAACTAATTTTTATTCCTTTTTTTAATACTAACAGTATTTCATTGACATATCATTGATATATCATTTACCTGCAGTGACGCATACAAATATTAAGTGTACACCTTAATGCATTTTGACAAATGTAAAGATACATAAAACCACAGGTGAAGACATAGAACAGTGTGTAAAATAGAAACATAATGAAAGTTACATATGTAATTTAAAAATTTTCTAGTAGTCACAGTAAAATAACAGAAAACATAAAATTAATTTTACTAATGTATTTTATGTAACACAATATATCCAAATGTCATTTCAACATGTAATCAATTAAAATACACTGTGATCTTTTATATCCTTTTTTATATTTATATTTTATTCTTGAGATACTTTATATATTCTTTGAAATCTAATATGTATTTTTCACTTACAGTGCATTTCATTTAGGACCAGACACATTTCAAGTGCTCAATAGTCACATGGGTCTAGTTGCTACCATATGGTCAATGCATATTATAAAACATTACCTTCATCCCAGAAAACTCCTTATGGACTATTCTAATCATGCCATTGGCTTACAATCCAGATAAACACCCTTCTGCTTTCTATCACCTTAGACTAGTTTGACTATGCTTGCGGTTTATATACATGGAATTATAGAAATTAACTCTTTTGTCTTTGGTTTGTTTTGCTCAAATAAAGTTTTCCATCATTATTTCTTCAAACAGCTGTTCAACATCTTGAACAGCACAGCCACATTTCCCCACAATGAACGCCACCAATTATTCTCCCTCTGCACATCTCCTCCTCTTCCTTTCACTCTTCCCTCCCCTCCTCTCCCCTCCTCATCTCTCTCTCTCTCCCTTCCCCCTCCTTCCTCTTTTATGCGTATGCACACATGTGCTATAGGTGTCATAGATATCCAGACATTTGAGATAACAGACGAAGATCAAAATTTTTAAAAAATAGAGAAAAAGTGAATCTTGGAAAATAGCGACAGTATGGAAGGCTAAATAGAATTGGTGGGGGAGGCTAGATTATGTGCTGAGAGATAAATGAAGTTACTGTTGCCGTGAAAGAACAGGCAATTACAAAAAAAGGGGGGAACATTTAGAGAACAAATAAACATGACAAAGGAAAAATTCAGAAGTTTTGGAAAGTAAAACTAAGCAAATCTCCAAAGACCCACACTACAAAGAAGCAGAAACTTCAACAGACAGGAATTCAAAGGTTTATCCATGAAGTCTAATTTGCAAATAAAAGGAGTTCTAGGAAGAGATGGGGGAAACCCCACAGACAAAATTTAAAGTGTACAATTGTTGAAGAAATAATTTTTAAAAAGATCTACCATAATCTTTGCAAAATGAAGGGTGAGCCATATTGAGACTCATAAACATGAAACTTCAGAACCTGGTGTACAAAGGGATGATCCTGAACACTTCAAGAGAAAACAATGTTATATATAAAATACCAGGAGTTAGAATTGTGTCAGAATTCTCCAGACAAAACATAAACAAAGAAGCAAAAATAAACATTTATAATGTAAACTAGAAAACAAGAGAATAATGTTTTCAAAGTTTTGAAGAAAAATGATTTTCAACTTAGATGTTCTTTTTCAGCCAGTTTACCACATCTCAAACAAGCAAACACCCAAACACCTTTTCTTTGGAAGATTCAAAACAATTTGTTCCCTAAATGAAGGCATAACACAAGAAAGTATATGGCACAGAATCCAGGGAATACAGCACAGGAAAGAGTATGGAAAATTTCCAGGAAGACTGCTGAGCAGCAGGCCCCAAGGGCCATTCATTCAGATTCAAGTGGGAGAACCGGGGTTGTTTTTCAAACAAATGAGGTTATCTTTTTCTTTTGTTTTAAAAGAAAAAGAAATAGATAACCTCATTTGTTTGAATGTACTGAGAGATATTTGCTGTCTGATGATTTACTGATAGGTACATAGAAACTTAAGCAAAGTTTAAAAAGAGACAGTTATTGAGTCCATGAAAAGCAAAATTTGTATAAGAAATAAAATAGTATGACATCCAGATACTCCCAAGCCATAAATATGTCTCATCTGCAAATGATATTTAAACTATCATAATGGTGCACACACTGAGAATTGATCAAACCATATATGAAATATCTCCATTGGCTGGGTAAGGGAAGGGAACATATGCTTGTGTGTTTGGGAGGATAATTTAAAGAAGCTAAATCCTCATCTTGCACAGTAGAAAAGAAATAGGTATTATATAAAATAGGTATTATATAGAATTTGTCTATAGGCATGCCATGTAGAAATAAGAAATATAGGAAAGTCTTACAGTGTTAAAAGTGGTTCCCTCTGAGGAATGGGAATTTGCATGGTTGCAAAGGAAATAAAGAGAGAACTGCTGATCTTGGCTATAAGCCTTGTAGAACTATTTGCTGTTACACTCCATGAAAGTGTATCTTTGATAAAAATAAAACTGAATTTAAATATTTCACCAATTCTTTTGACGTGAAGCCTAAAAAGCTACAAATCTATATTAAATATAGCTCCATTGCCTAAATTAAAATTCTTTTATTGTCATCTAATCGTACCAGACAACTTTTTAGCTAATGCTGAAATAGTTCAATGGCACAGGAAATGTTCCACAGGCTTCTAACAAAGACACACCACGTGTACGCGCACACACATACACAACCAGTGGCTATATATGCTTAGAAAAGTTTTAGAAACATAAACAAAAACTCATAAACCTGATCATTTTCTGGGAGATGAACTGTAATCCTGGGGTTCAAGGAGGCTTATGTTTCATTATACAACTTTTTCATGGTTTGGATTTTTTTGTTTACTATGTACCTATTTTAGCTCTCTAATTTAAAGAAGGCTCTAATTTAAAAAAATAAGAATATAGAAAGTTTAAGAGAAAATAAGAATATAGAAAGTTTAAGAGAATAAATAATGTACCCCAAAATACATGACCACATTCATTTATTTTTCCTCCTATGATTACCTAAGTAATACATATTTTGGTAAAATTGCAAATCCATTAGATTACTTTTGAAGGATATGTTTGTGGCCAATGTACAAAATAACAAATTTGAAAGGAAAAATTTTTAAGTTAATCAAATCAGGTGTATTTTTCTCCCACTTCTTAAACTCCTGAAGACACGTTTCACATATTTGTTGATATTATAATCTAATTTTTTACTCGTTGTTCCAAATTCCACATTTCTACATCTTCTCCTTATTACAACATGTCTGTGCAGTGTTCTATTTTGTGGATACACAGTGTCTCCTTTAACTGTTCTCCTACCAAAAACGGACTTTAAAAAACCAATCTGTTCAATTTTAGCACTGCACAGTTCGTATTCTATATTCTGTTAGTTTGCCAGCAGGTGGTGCTGGATAGTAACAGTAAATAATCTGGTTTTAGAACACTGCTGGGTGATAATGTGCTCTAATGCCATTTTCTGTAGATTGAATGTGCTGAGCCAAATCAGGGAAGTAGTTTGAACTGTTTTTGGAGAAGAGGATATGGCTTTTCCACAATTCCATCCGTATTATCTTGTATTCTCCCTTGTGTGAGCAACTCCAAACACAATGTCAAGATGACTGCATGGAATTAGGAGTATTGTCTATGGCCCTGAGAGAGAAGGTACAAAGTTCAAGCAAGGGCCCCACCTCTTGATAAAGCACCTTCCCCAGGCTTCACCACAGTCCTCTACTGCACTCCATCACTCCAACCTTTCAACCATCAAACAGTGAGCCCTGCTTTGTAACAAATCCTGTCCTGAGATCTTCCCATGATCATTCCAAAATATTGTTTTCAACAACTGTATTAGATCTATATTTTTATCCACCTGTATAGATGAGGAAACTGAGTTCTGGGGTAGTTAAATGACCCATTCAACTTTCTACAACCGATATGCTGTAAAAGAGAGAGTCCAGCATCTGTAGCCAGAGAGACATGCATTTGAACTCTGACTCCTTCAAAGACTAATTGTTCATCTCCAGTAAGGATTTAATATCACCAAACACTTTACTGATCTGTAAAATGGTAATGATAATGTATATCTCCCCTAGTTATCCTAATATTAAATGAGAGAACATATGAATAGTTCTCAACACAGTTGTAGGTTCAATATAAAAACACTGCCAATACAAAGCAAAAACAGCAAAAGAACAATTAATATTCTTCTTTTCCTTTCCTGACTCAAGTGCCTTCCAGACTCACATGCCTTTTCCCTTCCTTCTAATTTAAGATTCACAGTTCTTACCTCTATATCACCTCTTAAAATGTTTATTTCTTTAATTTGAAATATAACTCTTCTCACTGTAGATTAATTGTCACTTTCCAGGAGAAAGCAGAAGCAGTCATTTCAACCATAGGCATTCCATATTCGCCTAGGGCTAGCATTTAGCAGGAGGCATATGTCCTATGTGTAGTCCTGCCCTTTAAATCCAGGGTAGCATTTTATCTTTATTGGCCATTTAAAGGTAAATAGTATAGTCACTTTTTATTTTTTGTGGAGAAGGAAGGGGTGACTCTTTTAGCTGTTTCTTCTCAAAGGGTTGCTCTTATGTGATATTTATAGATTTTCCCCTGACTTAAGATCCCCGTTAGCACTGACTTATCTTTAAAGTGATAGCAGGAGGCTCATTGCCATCATTTATCATATCCGTTTTCTCATTATTAGAACACACGGATGCATTGTAGGTTAATCTTTTCAAAACATTTAATCAGGATATGTGGCCATTAGCTCTCTAAACTCATTCATATTCTGGAATTCAGTTTTGAAAAATCTGTTTAGAATGGTCTATGTGTATCTGGTAATTAGCAAATTTTTTAGCAAATTAACACTCTACAGTAAAGTGCTTTACACCTACATTCTGAAGAGCAAGAAGGTGTTTTATTTTTCTCTTTCTTCTTTAAGTCCACATGGACCATTCTCTCGCTTCTGCCTTATGCAATTGCCTTGTGCAACTTTAATAAGCTTTGAGAACTGTGCACCTTAAGAAAATTTTTAAATAGATTGAATTTGAACCTCTTGGGCTGGCTATTGGTACATTGGTTTATTCATCTGTGAATACTGGTAGTTAAAATGACTTGTCATCAGACAGTTGGAAACGAGAAGTATTAGTTCTATATGAAAATGGCCAATGCTTTTACAAAATTAATTAAAATTTTATTTTAATTGGGGCAGCTATTCCAGGACGCAAAACTGCAGATATCAACAAGGCAGCAGGTTTAGAACTACATAGCACTTCCTGGCTTCCTAATATTTGACAGCTCCACCACACAGAATACTACAAACCCTTAATTCCTGGGCTTCCATGGTTAGGGATAAAGAGCCAATCTAGAACAAACTGGATTAGATTGATTCAGCAGTGCAGATTTAACTCAGAGGACCTTCTTGGTAGCCACCCAGTAGTGAAATAGCTCTGGTAGTTAAAAGTACATACCCTTTTCCAAAAACTGGTTGGTCTCTGTGTGTTTGGGGACATCTACTGGTGGCTCTGTGATTGCACAATGTACATGTGACAGGGATCTGGTCTTGCTTTTGCCACTTTGGCAGATGCACTGTCCAAGACAAAGTGTATTGGGAAACTAATAAGGCTGTGTCTCTAAACCTACTGGCTACTGATTCCTGCTTTTGGGCTGCAATTATTCTTTCTTTCAATATGACAAGGTAAGTCACGTGCATGATGTTAGCCTTAACAACACCACAACCACGAATAGAAAAGTAAGTAGCCTGCCAATAGAGAGACACATATTGGAGATTGTCCTACACATCCACTATACCTTGGCTTTAGCCATTAAGTAGTGTATTGAATTTTACTGAGTCATTTATAACATATACCCCTCTAGGATAGGCTAGGGATATGTAATAGCTATGACCCAGATCAACTTGAAATAGTATAACACAGTAGTTAAGAGTACAAGTTTTACAAACAGTATCTCAATTTGTATCATACTTCACCCTCATACTGTATAATCTTAGGAGAGTTATTTAACCTCTCTATTCCTATGTTTTCTCAACTGTAAAATGAGAATAATAGTCATTTACATCTCATTGGACTGTTTTGAAGAGGAAATGAGTTCAACATTAAAGCATATTATGTCTGACACATTATGAATCATTAGAAATGTATGTTAGCTATTATAACCTTACTGAATCAAATATGCTCCTATAAGAAGGATCAATGGATCCATGAAACTCCCCTCATCAAGCTTCACATAATGACATTTCTGAAAAGCTGGTGTTATTTCTCATACTTCGCCCTCTGGTCCTTACCAAGCACCTAGAAATACTACACTTTCCTTGGAACTTTACTTATTTCCAGACCTGTTCCAGGTCTCAGGCTCCAGGTCTTTAGGTTCAGAATTTCAACATATGTCATTCCTTTCCTAAAAATGTTTATCTGTAAAAGGCATCAGTTTTATTTAAAAAAAAAATTAAAGTCTATTTTACACAGATGACAACTGTGTATATAATAAAACCAAACTACAGAAAAACTACTAGAATAAATAAGTACACTTAGCAAGCCATTGGATAAATTATTTTGAGTTATTGGCTATAACTAGAAAATAAAATTTAAAGACAATTTGAAATAGCATCAATATGTCATATGTCTATATATAAATATCTACTGAAAAACATGTAAAACCTATACAAACATTGTTGAGAAAAATTAAAGATCTAAATAAATGTACTTCTATACCATGTTCATAGTTTGTAAGACTCACTGTTGTCAAGATGTCTATTCTCTCTATATTGATGTATAGGAATCAGACTGCAATACACACTTGTCACGTGCCACTTCAGCATGATTGATTTTTCCAGCCTGCAGCTGAGTTCTTCCCCCATTACCTTGTATCATCATATAGTAAGTGTTCATTAGATGCCCCTCCATCTTCTCAGGAAAAGACAAGAGCACTTGATAACCAACCAGTCTCTTTATGCACAACCAATGACCTGTGACAGAACTAACACATGCCACTTCAAAGGATTTCTAATTTTCTATTAATTCCCAACCTCATAACCCAACTCTACAAAACCTAGATTTTCACAAACCACTGACCTATGAACAGCTCTGTCCATACCAGAGAGAACAATAAATGTAATCAGAAGTAGAATCACTGAATTACAGAATGTAAGACATTCATTTTGAAACCATGCTCTACCCAGTCCTTTAAAGCAACAAATAGAACTCCTTCGAGCCTTCAATAAACATTTTGTGATTGATTTTTCTGCTTCATTTTGCATTTGCTCTAATCTCTCTGATTGCTGGTTTCACATCTTTTAGCCCAATGGTTGTTCACTTTCAGATGTCTTTGCTGGCTTTCTCTTCCCATAGTTTCTACCCTGGCTTTGGTATTTCCCATTGTCTTGAGAGAGAAAATTCTCTCTGTGGTCTCTGATACTAGCAAAATCTACCTAAACTATCTAGTCTCTCAAATTATAAAATCTTGATAGATGTGAAATGAGACATAGCCTAGAACAAATACCAAAGAGAGAGGGGAAAAAAGATATGAGGATTTATTTTAAAACTTTAAACCCCATGTTAGGGAGAGCTTGAAAAAATTATCAGTGATAATCAACCATAGAGTGTCTGGAGTTATGTTCAGGGCAAGAAAAAACAGGAATTAATAATTATACTGCTAGGAAGCGGGGATAAGAGATGACAATAAGAAAACAAAACTACTCTGTCTTTTTATTCAAGGAAAATAATCGGACTGTGAAAGAGAAAACAAACATCTTTAAGAGTAAATTGAAACTCAGAGAAAGTAAGGAGGTAGCCCCCAGGTACTTGAAATAAATTTTTGTCTCTAGATCAAGATTAACTGCATCCTAAGCGTCGAGATAACTTGCAGTTGTGATTACCCAAACATTGCCAGTGATATTTAAGGATCACAGGACATGGCAGGAGTCCTTACAATACTAAATATGAACCACATTCTCAAGAGAAATAAAGATATTGATTCTGCAAACTACATATTAGATAGCTAAATGCCATAACCTGTTGAATTTCTAGAACCAGAATAGTTTTTAAAAGGATGAAACATATTACTTGAATTGTGGGTCATATAATAAAAAAGTTCAGCATATACATTAACACATCATCACAACATCCCTTTATGCAAGACAAGATTATTCTTGATTGTTGTTGTTGTTGTTGTTTACAAATATGGAAATTGAGATTGAAATACTTTGTATAAGTTTACATGCTAATAGTTGCCAGGACCGTTCTCATTACAACTCTCAGCACTCTGCATGTTCCATTTTGATATTGGATTGCTGTTATAATCGTCTGTTGTTCAATTAGATCTAAAGAGAGTTGATTATAGATCAAATTAACATAAAGTTTTTCCAATTTAACAGCACACATTTTATACACACACACAAAAGATATATATTAAAAGACAAATCTGTGTGACATATGATTAAAAAAATATATATCTTCTTGCAAATCAAAAAGAAAAATAAATCACCCAAGTAAAAACTGAGCAAGTGGCAGGTTAGTATATAAAAAAGATTATTACTAAATATGTAAATAAAATTAAAGTAAAAATATCAGATGGACAATGATTAGAAAGATTTACAATTTGTCTTGTAGCAAGAATGTAAAGAAATGAGAATTTTAATATACTGGAGGTGGTTGAGTGAAATTGTTCCTGCTTTCTAGTGGACAATCTGGTAATGTAATTCCAAAATTGATATTTGTATACAATTTAATTCACATCTAAAATTATTCCACTTCTGAAACTTTAAGGTAAGTTAGGGAAGGTACACAAAGATGTATAGCTCAGTATGTATATGCCATCTTGCTTATAATAAAAAAATATTGGAAACAGTTTAAATGTCAATGAATAATGAATAGTAAATTATAGTACCCCCATACAATGGAATAAAATGCATACATTCAAAAGGACAGAAATATTTATTACATTTTAAAAGAGATTATATGTTTGTTAGTTTAAAAAGTATATATTATGATATTATGTATAGAAAAATATGTGTATTAAAGTTCTGGAAAAGTAAACAATAAATTGTTAATGATGATTATCCATGGGAGTAGAATTTCTGGGAAACTTCTGATTGCATTCTACAGTTTTTTCTTTCTAACAATAATATTTGCTTTAAGTGATATTACCATTTTGAAACCAAGAATAATGAACCTGTACTGTGAGATTTCAAGATTCTGTACTTGACTCTTTTCCTAAATAACACTTTAACCACAGCTTAAAGTCACAAAAAAGTCTTTATCAATTTTTTGTTGACCCAATCTGAAGGGCCAATTCACAGATAAAATTAAATTATAAAGATTATTTCAAGTTAGATGATAAAATGAAATCCAAAAAAGGACGATAAATGTATAAATTTTAGAAAAGATTGAAAATGGAAGTTAGAAGGGGAGATTGTACCATGTTCATCTGAAAAAGCATAAATATTTTAATTAGTGATTAGTTAAATATGAGCAAAAAGCCTGATTCACATGCAAAATTAAAATTTCTAATAAATTTAGACTATCTACATTGAAGAGTGTTTAGATCTAGGAAGGTAAACCACTTTTTAAGATATGCACTGCTAACCATACAGAGAAACAATGTGAAGACAAGGACTATTTTTCTTGCCCTTTTTGCCTCAATCAATACCTAGAACAATTCCTGATTCAAAATAAACACTAAATAAATATCTGTTAAATGAATAAATCAGGAGCAGCAAAAGTACTCTACTCTCAATTGAATACCATATGTGAAGAGAGAATTTCACCAATTATACAATGGCAGGGTTATGAAAAATATGAGAAAAGCTTAAAGTCTCCAATTTTTATCTAGAACAGCAGAGAGAAGGACACATGGTAACTGTCCGTCTTCAACGATCTGAAAAAGTGTCCCATGCCAAGAAAGACTATACTAATTCTGTATATCGCCAGAGGGCATAATACTGACAAGGGCTTTCAATTCATAAAGACATATATTTAATATGAATACAAGTTAAATTTTCTAAAACTTGTGGTTGTCCAAAACTGTAAATATTAAGCTCTTCATCTCAGGCAGTACTAAAATCACTTCTAAG
>NW_006434709.1:11675200-11679494 GCF_000325575.1 Pteropus alecto | reverse complement strand
GTTTGAGGGACATCTAAATCTGATAGCTAACTCCTCACTATACCTATTGAAAAGCATTGCACTCTGTTTTTATCTCAGTTGAAATAATGCTAAGCTAACAGAAATGAGCTTCAAGGCAATACATTTACATTTCTTGCCCCTCTTTCTACCAAACTATCACAATAGCTCTTTAACTGTTTGGTAATAATGAAATTGATGTCACACGAAGAGACCCCTCCACCTCCCACAAAATTTCACGGGCCTTTGACTGTATACATTAGCAGACACATGCTCGTGCATGTGCGTGTGTACACACACATATACACACACATACGCAATAGGTGTTTTTATTGAGTGGTATTTACAACTTTGCTTAAATTAGTTTTAGAGACCAAATCATGATGATATGCTAGCTCTGGTATTAGAACATTTTCATTAATCAGAGAATTTGGAGTTATATGTTAGCTTCATCATCTGAATAAAAAAAAAATGATAAATCAATTCCACTCTAGGTTGAGTCCATCATTTTGAGTAACAGCGACTACAGAAAATTATGAGTTTATGTCTTGTCTGGGAACCTCATAAGTCACAAGTACAATAAACTTAAGGCACGTTGACGCCTCTCGAGTAAGACATATGAAGCTATTACTCACTGCAATCTGTGAAGCTGCTATATTGTGGCTTTTACTGGTAATTCTGTAAATATTTCAAATTTATATTTTTAAGAAAATTCATTTAACTCAATGCTATGTGAGATAGGATAGACAGACAGACATGCGACAGCTATATATTTATCCAATGTTTTCTCTGAGAGAGGCATTAGAAAAAATGACATTTATGCAAAACTTCAGACTAAAACATAGTAAAGGATGCTAAGTTGACATCAGTTCAGTTTCTCTTCAGGTTGTATTTTAATGGTTTCTAATACCTGTATGAATTATTTTCATCTCCAGGCCAATTTGTTTTACTTTAATAGTGTTTGGGGTTTTCTTTTTTTCATCTTTTTTAAATCACTCAATTTAAATTTATGAAAAATTCTTGATGTAAAGCATGAGTCTAGGTGTCAGGAATATCAGGATTCTAGTCCTAGTTGCCACTATGCAACTCATGAAGTCTGTGACCTTGATCAGAGCACATGCCCTCTGCTGCTTAGTCTCTCATCAATAAATCAGGATTGGATGGGTAGATCACTAAGGCCTTTCCAGCACATTCTGCATCTATGCCTATTTAAACAAGAAATAATTTAGGAGTTGACTGACAACCTAGGTCAACATTATATACTAAGGACATGAAAAGCATTTAAAAGTCTCTCTTGTGAAGTTGGATAACTCAAGTAAAGTTCCCCAGACACAGATTCTTAGTCAAAGATTCATGCAAAAGTGATTTGTTATAAAAACTAGTAAGCAAGTGAGAAAGTAGCATAAGGAAGGTATAGATGGCAGTCAGGCAAGAGTATAGATCTAAACAAAGTCTTACGGGGTATAGTAACTTTGGCTCAATTCCAAACAAAAGGACATGAGTGGAGGGTCCAAAGGTCAGCAGGGTCAATCTCCACCTCTACCCCTTCCAAAATGCAAATAATGAATGAATGCCAAGTTCTTTTCCCCCATAACATTACTTAGTATATGTTCAATAAAGGTGTTTGAGCACCTGTAGATGTCTGACATTATACAAGAGTGAACAAAACAGATATGATCTCCAAATTCATGGACCTAATAGTGAAATGGAGGAGAGATTATAATTACAGATTATGATAATTCTATGAGGTACCATAATGAGGTACACAGTGAGAAATGACAGGAGGTGTTCATTTTAAATAAGAAATCAAGGAAGGCTTATATGAGATAGTGACATTTAAGCTGAGACCTAAAAGATGGGTGCAAATAGCCAGATAAATATTCAGACAAAAAAGACTATGTCCAAAGACTCTGAAACTAGAAGGAACTTAACATAGTTAAAGAACTGAAATAAGGCCAGTATGGCTAGAAAGTTGTTAACAGGGTGGAGAATGATTTTTAAGAGGTAGATGAGAGTAAAGCTTCTTATACCATGTAAGGTTGTTTACATTTTATTCTCAGTGTAATGAGAAAACATTTTTAGCAAGGGATAAACATTAAATAGGAAATAATTTTAAATAGGAAATAGACATTTTTTAAAATAGCACTCTGAGTGCTGGGTAGAGAATGGATCAGAAAAGGAGTAAGAATAGAAATGGAAAAGCATGTTAGGAAGCTATTATGGTATCAGGTCTCATAAAAGAAGATGGTAGGTTGAACTAGAATATGAATAAATCTGAAAAGAATTATTTCTTCTCATGAACTGAAATCTAAATCTCAAGAACTCCTTTTTGAGCCAACCATAAGAATAGAAAAAAAAATTGATGGGAATATCTGATCATTAATATGAGAAAACAGAGATGACTGTGATTTTCCATATTCAAAACATAATCTTAGCTTTTTCATGGTTTGAGCCATGGAAAGAAGAGCAGAAATGAGAGTCGACCATGGCTATCCCAGGAGAAAAACCATGGGTCAATTCACATTTAATTCTATAGAGGCAAGAAGAAAAGAGAGAAATACCTGAGAGGAGTAAACGGTGTGCCCTCTTCCCCAGCTAGGAAAAAAAAAGGAGGGGGGTGTATTTTATTAATACAGCTAAATTAAGTTAAAAAGTAAGAGAAGATAGAAGAAAGTGCCACACTCATGGTATGATTAGTTAACACGAGTTCCTACTAAGAAATCAAATCAATTATCAAGTCCCTCTCCCTTATATCATATTTGGGTTCGGGGAGAAGGTAAGTGGTAATGGCAGAAAAAGAGTACACGTAGTTGAAGAATTTTGAATGAATTTAATCCTCTAGACCAGACAAATATATAATAAAGATAACCATGGGATTTTGTCATCAAAAGACAAAGAATGTACCCCTTAACCATACTGGGAAGAGCAAGGAAGACTTAAGAGAAATAGAAGAATCATGTACTAATTCCTGGTGTCTTGAAGGAAGTTGAAGCTGAATATTATGACTGAAATGTAGGATTTGAAAGAGGCATGCACAAGAGATAGAAAATAAGAATGGCTTAGGCACAGGAAGTCTTATATGACATACTAAGGAGGTTGACATTGACCAGTTCGGGGATCCAATGAAGAATGTTTAGCACTAGAACAGCATGGCAACATTTGCGTATTAGAAAAATCATGCTGGCAGGAATGTCAAAACTAAATTTTTAGTTTTGACTTTCTAAAAATAATAACCTGCCAAAGTGAGTGAATAAGATGTGAATAATTCATCTTGACCTAAGAGACTATTCTAGTAATCTGGGTAATAGAAGACAAATTCTAAAAAAAAAAAAAGCAGTAGCAGTGAACATGAAGAAAAGAGGATGGAAGCTAAAGAATTTTAAGCAAGTGAAATCAGTGCTACTTGATGACTATCACAGCAAGTGAGAGGAAGAAGTGGATAGAAATCAAGGCGTGAAAATCAAGGCTCTGTCTCAAACAACTCAGAGGAGGGTGGTGATTTAAAAAAATATATAAGAATAAGAAAAATAACTAAATGTTTTTTGAGAATAAGAAGATCTAGGAAGCACATGACAATGAATTTGTTTTGAAAAATAAGATCTATGGGACATTGAGGTAAAGAATACAACTAGCAAATTATTGGACATATAGGTTTGGAAATCAAAACAGAGGTCTTTGATGTATTTATTGAGACTTGTGTATAACAGTTTAAGATAATAGATTGAATTAGATCATGCAGGAAATGCCTGAGAAGTATTAAAATCTGAACCACAGTGAACACCAAAGTGAAATATGAATAGAGGAAGAGTAGTTCATTTACAAACCAAGAAAAGTCTTCTATGAAGTAGGAGATCCAGGAAAGAAGTGTTAGGCAATCAAAGGCAGAAAAATGATGAGGAAGGGAATGGTCAGTGAGTCAAAATGCTACAAAGATGTCAAATCAATAAGCACTGAGTACTAACCACTTATTGATTAGCAGTTTGGCAGAGAGCAGTATGGGAAGAACTCAGACTTCAGTAGGCAGAGAAATGGATAAGAAGTGTGGAAATGGAAAAACATGAAGGAAAATAATATTTTAAAGAAAACAGAAATTTGGCTCTGAAGTAAAGGAGAAAGATAGAATATTATCTAGACTCAGTTTTTTAAGCATAGGTTTTACGTCTATGTTGGTTACCTAAAATATTGGTAAATGGCTGACAAAAACAGCAGGTGTTATGCAGTGTATATCCAATAAAAAAATTGAATTGCAAAAAATTTAATTTTTATTTTTTAATTTTAAAAACGTTTGCTAAATTGG
>NW_006434709.1:11654086-11675178 GCF_000325575.1 Pteropus alecto | reverse complement strand
GGAAAGAGAAAAAGGTTCAAGATACAAGCAAATTCAAGGATTTTGGGGATGAGACACCGGAGGAGCACAGGAAAAGGACTGCCTTTACCAGAGAAGAAAACTTTCTTCCTCAATAGCAGCGAGGCAGGAAAATGGTACAGGTTTGTGAGAAGCTATCTTCTCAAAGAGTGTGAAGATATCCATTTGACCAATATTTATCAAATGCCTACTGATTGCTGGACACTGTGTGAGGTGCTAAGAATACAATGGTGAGCAAAATCAGATATGGCTTCTACTCTCAAGTTGCTCAGGGTTTGCAGGAGTTGAGTCAACCAGTAATCAAATAACCACATATACAGTATCATACAGTAGTAAAGAACATAACAAGGAGAAAAGTACATTTTTCAGAAAGAGCACATAAAATACTTAGTCTTCACTGAGATCAAAAAAGTCTTCCCAAAGGAAGATATGATTAAACTAATAATTAAAGAGTAAATAGAGTTAACTAGGAAGGCATAACAAGAAGGATAGTCCAAACAGGGTAGTGGCCTTTGGGACAGTATGGTGTGTTAAAAATGCTGAAAATTTGTGAACTTTGAATTCCATACATCTTACAAACTCACTTTCACTGGTACCGGGTGGGTGGATACTTGGCAGCAAAGTGGTCACCCTAAAATTTCATCTTCACCTCTGTGCCTCTATCTCCCACATTACTCAAAGGAACTTAGACATCTGTAAGGGAATACGGTGGAATTTTTTGAGATATTAACTATGGACTGCCAGGAATTAATTTCCTATGACACCCTCTGGAAGGCTGAACTATTTATTGTATATGTTAAATCATACAAATTATGCACATATTAATTTTGAGGGCTCTCTTCAGTTACAGGTAACAAGCCACAAGCTACTTAAGCTGCTTTTGTGAGAGAGTATAAATTACATGAATTACAAATATTAAAAATTGACAGATTAATGCAAATTAATGTATTGTTTCATAACAAATTCTATTTTCCTGAATTTCCCCATTGATAAAAACATCACTAAACACAAAGTGATAAAGCTGCTAGAACTTGAGGAATTGTTTTTCGGCAAATATTTTCATAGGTCTCCACTCCTGACATAAAATCTAAAATTTACTTAAGCAAATGTATCTTTATTATTAACAGTGATTTTCATCAATGAAGATATGTTTTCTACAGCAGAAATTCAAATCTGGATCTGGCCCATGAACGAGCTATTGGGGAAATTCCAATAGTTGATTTATCGTAGCCTTTGCAAAGGAGGAAAGCAAATTGCTAATAAACAGCTATTAGCCACATGTTTTAGGCCAAGTGGAGACTATTACTCACTCTGGGAGTTTCTGAACTTTGAATTATCTACATCTTATTCACTCACTTTGGCAGGTTATTATTTTTAGAAAACATTTGGTATAATGTTCATGTATATGAACATTTTTCCTTCTCTTTGTCAAAGGAAGTTTGAACAAATCCAACACTCCTATTGATCTAAATAATTTTTCCCACTTATTACTGAACCCATATATGATTCTAAATCGGGCTTTTGGGGAAAAACATGATTCTGGAGCCATTTTTCAATAGGTCTGAGCTAGTAAGACTCAAACTTTTATTGAATTTACGAAGCCAGGCCTAAACCTGAGCTAAAAATATCATGAATCTGCAACAATAAACTTTCTGCTCCCCTCAAATTCTTTGAAGTCCATATTTATGGCATATTCATTTTTGAAAATATTTTTAGCTTAATAAACTTGAAACTTAATCTATATACCTTTTCAAAACAGATATATACATTATATGCAATCTAAGTATAAGCCAAAACTTAGATGAAGCTGCCAAATAAATCATCACAGTCTTACAGTTAAAGAAAGCTAATTAAAAGAAATAGCAGTATGAAATTAGAGTTGTCATAAAATAGAATAATCAGTCTTGAAAAATTGTGAGCTTTCTGTCACTGAAACCATTCGAGTGAAGGCCAGATATTCACTAATCAGAAATGTTGTAGAGGGTATTGTGCATTGTTTAAATACTTATTTAAAGAATGCCCTCTAAAGTTACTCTGAATTTTCAATGGCTATAATTCCAGGAAAGTGATGGATGAAAAATATTATTTAAAGTAGTTATTTTAAATCATCTATATTTTTAAACAAGGTGGCATATCATCTGGGTTCTTGGCCACAGGAACTAGATAGACTTCTAGCTAACAAACATAGAGGAAATTAATTATTTGGTAGCTCATAGTTTGGAATCTAAAGAAACAAGCTTGGGAAAATAAGAAGAAACCAAGGAAGTCTAGGCAATGGTAACCTCAGCCAAATTCAGATCAAAGGTCTTGTTTGATGAGAATGTTGTTTTTGGGACCATGGCCATCTATCCTGATGCACCCAGCTATCATGGAATAGCTAAAACCAAGGCCATAGGCCAATCCTGTTGCAGGTGCACATCTTACAGGATTCTGTAAAGCTCCTGCAAATAAATTATATCCCTTTCTCTTTGCATCACTCTCACCAGAATTTAAGCTTTGGTTGAAACATCTATCTGACAAAGCAAGAATCAGGTATTTACACTCAAGCTACTAAGGGACAGAAAGAGAAAGAATTTGTACCCCTTCATCTACATAGTTCGGATAAAGCATTCTTCCGAAATGAGAAAGGAGTTTGGATTCTGATTAGTCAAATAAAGGTAAATATCTACTCTAATGATTTTATTAAATATTTTAATATTCAGGATTTTGTGTCTTTTTAATTTTGGTCTTTGATCCATGGGGCAAAAAAAGAATTTTGTCACTTTTATGTATTTAGCTCTACTCACAAACTTTCTTATTCCCCATCTCCTAGAAGTGTTTCCTTGAGCACTACTCTAGTTTCTCAGTAAAATAGAGTAGGTAATGACCATTCATCATGGCCTATTCTATACTTTTATTTTCTCTGAATAGAACAAAGTAATCAATTTTGAGGCAATAGATGCCTCTTCCCCAACTCAGAGTTTCCAATTACAGGTTTCCTGGGAAATGCCAGGATTGCTTATGGCCGTTGTTAATGATCTGAGGCCGCCTATTCTGCTAAATGTTAACTGTGGTATGGAAATGTGATGGTGTCTGCATTAGACTTCACTAATCAAAATAATTATACCCACTCTGCACATTTCACATGCCTTCACTTAAATAGGATCAAGTATCATTTAATATGAACCCTTTATATAAAGCTACATTCTCAAGTGGCTCCCTCTCTTTCAAGCAGGATGAGCTCAGAGTCTCTTGCAGAAAGAGCACTTACACAGGTGTGAAGGCCTCTATTCCATGATGCTGGCATATATGTTACCACTACAGGACTCTTTGGCCTCCCCTGATCCCACAGTAACATAGAGACAACGGAGACCACTATGGTTGGCTGTTTTGGGGTAGCCTTGTTGAAAAAACAATGAATAAAATTCAGGTCATATTCTCACACAACACTCCTATACCTAATGCAATTGTTTGAATAGCTGTTATCCCACAAGAGGAGCACGGCATTATTAGAAAAGATTAGAGGAACAAGTTTCACCCATAATTTAGAGGTATTTTTCCTTGGGGCTTTCACCCAGTGATATTTTATTCTCCTTTGTTCTCCTACCATGTTGTGGTGCAAAGTACATGCTAAAGAGCATTAGGAGTTTCTCTTTACCCAGTACTAAGGTTATTACTTTGACTTATATATATTGTATCTCTCTCAGCAACCAACATCCATCATTCCGCAGGTTGGACAAATATCAAATAACATAAATACTACATATTGAATAGAGGAAATGTAAAGAATCCTTGTTCTTACCTGTTAATTTCACCATGCTCACAAAAGGCTACAAGCATATTCAAGAACAGAAAGGAATGTCAGATATCACTGGCTGGTACCATTCATGATTTTTCAAATGCAGGATATCTGAAATTCAAAATGCACTGTATTGGGGAACAATGAAAAGAGAAATGTGGCCAAAGATTGGCTGTTTCCATTGTAAAACTGGAAAAATCTAACTAGTATCTACTTTCTAAACATCAAGAGAGACTATGTGGTAAATGTAAACTGTTGTTTTCAACAGAGCGTATGGTTTAACATACACGTATAACATATAGTAAATTTCTACTATATTTGTGTGTTAGTCCAGGTTCTGAGAAACAGATGTAAAGTTAAATGTCCAAGGATACTATGAAGGGAAATGCCTGTGTGGGAGAAAATAGGGCAGGGGCTGGAAAGGCTGGATAAGCCATCAGACCACAATGTAAGTCTGACTCCAGTGAAGGAGAGAGGGTGGGAAGGTTGGGTGGAATCACCTTAAAATGCTTCACAGTTTAAGGAAAGTTCAGCAGCTCTCTCATGGAGTCCAGGAGCCAAAGTCGTTCTGTCCCAGAAACATTCTGCCTTGCTATCCCTGCTATGCTCAATCACCGTGAAGCAGCCAAAGGAACGATCATGGTTTTCAGAGCACAGAAGCTGGGGCCGTCTTTTAAATATTCCTTCCAAAGTTTTGTCTACAGAATGAGATTTTCCTGTGTCATTAAAATGGATCAAAGGCAAAAAGCTTTTGAGAATCTCCCTTATATAATATACTACTGGTGTAGAGGGCTAGCAAGAAATCTGGATAATTGCTGATAGTGTTGTCAATCTCACTGTGTTCCTGCCCTATCTCTGTAATTGGATACATCTCAAGACATGTTGAGGGTCACCTATATTTCAGCTTTCTTCAACTTACTCCATAATTGTCTACTACAATACTTCTAACTTTCTACTGAAACTGTTTTTTTGAAAATTTTCATCAACCATCTCATTTTTAAAAATGGATACTTTCTAGTGGACTTTTCCCTGAAGCATCTGAGCAAGTTCACCTTGAAACACTCCTCCCTTGACTTCTGTGACTCAGTGTTGTCTTAATCCTCTAGGTCTCTAGCCCTTCTGGACCATTTTCATTAGATCGTTTTATATCTCCCAAACTTAAATTTAGACATTCTTCAAGTTGTTGCCTATAGACTGTTTATCTCTACTTTTTTCACTTAGAGTGCTAACTATTTACCACATTTCCAACTCCTAAACATACTTGTCGACATCCAAACTATTTTGCAGTGCCTAATATATCTTTCAAAGTATTTTCTTGACAATTCCCATGGGGGCTTTCAAAGGTAACTTAAATGGAACATGTCCAAAATCCAGTAACTTCCATTCTACTTTCTTATTTTCGGTAATGCACCACCCATGAGCTAAAACATTTTTAATCATTTTGCCTTTTCTGCTCTTATATCCTTTTTGAGGCTAAATGAAACCATTTAAATTTATCCTAAATGTTGGTCAACAGATAAAGCAATACTTTTATTTTTCATGTGTAAAAAGTTTGTTTTTTTTTCAATTATAAAATGAATACATTAAGTAAATTAACTACATATAAATTAGAAAATTTGGAAAAATACAAATTTGACATATGCTATTAGATTGTTTCCAACCTTTTAATATTTAAAAATTTGCTCAGTGAACATGAATATACATACATGTTTACATATCTATATAGATTATACCCTTTATTGAGTAAAAGCTTAAAAAAGGAATTGATAGAGCTTATTGAGTAAACAATTTTGCTAAAATGTTCTGTTGAACATAAAAAAGTAACATAAAAAAGTAGAACAATAAACCAGATAAGAGCAACAGCATTTATTTTCCACACTCCATTAGTACCCTAGTAATAATTCACACATTATTAGAATTTGAAACCAAATTAATTCACAAAAAATATTCCAAAGTTATCCTGCTGTATGTTGCATCTGCGGCTGATTGTTATCTGCAAGTAAACACATACAAACCAAGGACAAATCACAATAAATCTAAGTAGACAGGTACAAGCAAACTGGACTATGAAAGTGGCATGTCTCTTTGCTTAAATGTCTTCCACAAATCCCAAAGAGATGTGCTTGGATTTAATATAATTGAGTTTGCCATTTCCTTACAATTTAATCTGTGGATAACTGCAATTACATATGACTCCACTATCCCGGCTAAACAAATTCATTTATTAAGCTATTATAATCTATGGATCATAGGAATTGGAAACCATCTGGCAATGTTAGTTTTATATTTGGCTAAGTAATTGTGTCTGGCAACCATTTTCAAATGCTACTGGTGAGGTGAAATTGGAAATGTTGACACAATTTAACTTTTGAAATGGGTAACCCAGAAATGATCTCTCATCACCTCTCCTTTCTGATTTGTTTCTGTTTTGTTTCATTTTATTATTGCTGTTTCTTCTATGCTTCAGCAATGTTATGGCCTAAACCGTGTCCCTTCAATAATTCATGTTTTGCAGGAAGTCTATTTTTTTCTAGTATAAAAAGAATAGGCTCAGCTGGCAGACATGTTTTGTTCTTTATTCTTTCCTCTTTCTTCCTGCCTACAATATGAGTTCTGGCGAAGATGGTGAATAGGTAAATACTGTGCTTGCCTTCTCTCACAACCACATCAAAATTATAGAAAAAACATCATTGAGAATTGCCTGAAGTCTAGTTGAACAGACGTCCTACAACTAAGGACATATAGAAAAAGCCACTTTAAAACTGGTGCAGGGGGCAGAGACGTGGAATGAGCTGGTCCCACACCTGCATGTGGCAGTTAAAAAGTAGGACCTCCTGAGGAGCGAGGGGTCCCAAACCACACCAGACTCCTCAGCCCAGTGTTCCAGAATCAAGAAGAGAAGTTTCCACAACTTCTGACTGTTTCCACAGAGAAGACTGTGACTGAGTAAGATGGGGGACAGCTGGGGTCCCAGACTTTCCTCTTAAAGAGCTGTGCGTGGATTTACTCTCTGGTGAACTCACTTACTCTAAGCTCTAACACTGGGGTAGCAGCTCAAAAGGCACCAGAGACATATGGGGAGGAACTGAGTTGTCTGGCTTCAGGGTGATGACTACAGAGACAGCTTTCTCCCAAATAGAAGTGTTGGTAGAAGCCGTTGTTCTTTTGTTGAGCCCTCCCCTAATCCAGCCTGAACACATAGGCAGCTGCCATATCTGAGTCTCCATCAACCTGGCTAACAATGGTGGCCCCACCCTGGTGATTCCCTGAGACTCTGCTCCACTCAGCTTTCGAGTCTACCCAAGCTGCCTCCAGTGTCTTTTTCATACATATAGCTTGTCTTGGTTCATGTTACAAACTCTCCTAAAATCTCTCAAAGGTTCACAAACCCCAAATAAGCAGCATCTAGCTTCCACATGCTTGATACTTCTTGCTAAGCAGCCCCAAGCCTGGCACTAGCAGTAGCCTCATTTCATTTTATTATTGCTGTTTCTTCTATGCCTCATTCACAGCTTAGCCTCTCTCAGGCACCTCCAAATTCAGCACAAGTGGAAACCATCTGAGGATCACTCTGTAAATCATACTAAGTGGTCCCAGGTAGGAGCCAGGCAGTGACTGACCTTGGGCTGCAACAAAGCCTCTCCCAAATGGCCCCAGAACCAACACATCCAGTGGCCAGCTTTAGACCACACTAGAGCACCACTCAACCACCTCCACAAACAACATATCCAAAGGGCAGGCACCAGAGCCCCACAAAGTGAATCCTCCTCTGTAAGGTCAGCCTTTGAACAACAGCTCCTCCACTGTAATAATGGCCAGTTCTCACAACCAATCAGCCTGAGGGTTATCCCCTCCCACTAATGTGCAAACAGCAACCAAGGCTCAACTATGACAGGAAGGCACACACAACCCACACGAGAAATACACCTGCAGTTCCCAGCTCAGGTCACCAAGGAGACTGATCCACTGGGCCCTACAGGACACCTACAACATAAAGCCACTCTACTAAGACTGAGAGATATAACAGCACTACCTAACACATAGAAACAAACAGAAGAAGGTAGCCAAAATAAAGAGACAAAGAAACATGTTCTGAATGAAAGAACAGAACAAAGTTCCAGAAAAAAAACTAAAAAATAATGGAGACAAGCAATCTACCAGATGCAGAAATCAAAACACTGGTCATGAGGATGCTCAATGATCTCAGTGAGAACTTCAACAAAGAGACAGGAAACATAGACATGGAGATATAAAACATTAAAAAAAAAAACAGTCAGAAATGAAAAATAACTGAAATAAAGAATACATTATAGGAAACCAATAGTAGAGTGCATGAAGCAGAAGACCAAATCAGTGATTTGGAAAATAAAGTAGCAGAAAACACCCAAGAAAAAAGAATCCAAAAAAAAAAAATGACAATAGTTTAAGGGGCCTCTGGGACAATAGTAAGTATACCAGCATGCATATTATAGGGGTACCAGAAAGAGAAGAGAGAGAGCAAGAAATTGAAAATCTATTTGAAGAAATAATGATGGAAAACTTCAATAACCTAGTGAAGGAAATAGACATGCAGGCCAGGAAGAAGAGAGAGTCCTCAGCAGATGGACCCAAGAGGCCTACAACAAGACACATCATAGTTTCTATGGCCAAGCCCAATCCTGTCTAATCTCAGAAGCTAAGAAGGGTCGGGCCTGGTTAGTACTTGGATGGGAGACCATCTAGGAAGACCAGGCACTGTAGGCATAAAAAATAAAAAAATAAGGGATTGTAAACTGACAAGTTCCTTGCAATCTGTGAAGTCAACCAAGGGTTGTCTTGCCTAAATACATACATACATACATACATACATACATACATACATACATACATACATAAAATGCCAAAAGTTAAAGACAAAGAGAGAAACTTAAAAGCAGCAAGAGAAAAGCTGTTAGTTACCTATAAGGAAGCTCCCATAAAACTGTCAGCTGGTTTCTCAACAGAAACTTTGCAGGACAGAAGGGATTGGCACAAAATATTCAAAATGATGAAAAACAAGAACCTACAACTAAGATTACTCTACCCAGCAAAGCTATCATTTAGAATCAACCACAAACCACAGTATTAAAAGAAATGTTAGAGGAACTTCTTTAAGAAGAAAGCAAAATAAAAAAACAGAGATCAAAAATATGCATACTAAAATGGCTGAGCGAGGAAGAATTTCAAATGAAAGGTATAGCATGAATGAAGAAAGAACACAAAATATTCTGGGAATGGAGATGAGTCCTGTAACTGGACAGTATAGTATACTAAGCTAGTTTTGAGTGAGCATGCTGAGAGATACCTCTAAATAATGAGTAGAATCTCACTCATTCTAAACAATGAGTAGAATCTCATTCATGTAAAGGCTTGAAAGTCCCATTGGGTAATTTATACTTTGTTGTTATCTTGTTATTTCAGGTAGTTATGAAAGCATCTTTGTGAAAGAAGATGAAATATATTTTATTTGATTTATAATTCTACAATATTTAGATATATAGGATGTGGGCCTCTATGTATCCTTGTTCTGGGCCTGGCAATGTTAAGGGCAGACACAGCTGCATAATGGGTTTAATCAATTCTAGTACTCTCCTGAAAAACAACTGTATAATTACTAAAATTAATGCCATAATGATCATTATAAATACATCTTTTCATATATTGTGTACATTTCATTTATAATAATGTCTAAAAATGGGATTGCAAGGTAAAAGAGTATGCACAGAAAATTTTAATAGAAATTGGTAAATTTGATAGTGCCATTTTCTTCCCAACCAAACATGTATGAGATTGCCTATTTTTTATACCCTCACTAATGCTCTGTACTTCTATTTCAGTTTTTCCAGTCTTACAAATGAAAAAAAAATACTATTTCAGTTTTAATTACTATCTTTTAAATTCTGAGTGATACTGTACATATTCTCGAGTTTCTAATTAATTTATATTTTTCTGTTGGATTTCTCTTTAAAACATTTGCTCCTCCATTTAGATTGTATTATTGGTTATTTTATTGTTAATTTATCTGAGCTCTCTCTGTGTATAAAAAATTAACTATTTTTCATCATATTTTTGCAATAATCTTTCCAAGTATATTGTTTCTCTTTTTATTATATATTACTTTTTATCCCACAGAAAATGCTCACAAATTTTATTTAGTCAGAATTATCAGTTATTTTATGAATCCCATTTTTTGTTACTTAAATTATATTAAGGAATTATCTATTTCTAAAGTGATAGAAACTGTTAAAGATGGAACTTATATAAAATATGTATACTACATAGGGAAATGTGTTTATACACTCATACTATATTTCTGAAATATAATTATGTTTAGAAAAAACATTTTTCAGAAAAAGGAAGTGATCATGTAGATACAAATACTTGTATAATTCTTAATTCAGTGCTAAAACTGTACTAATAAGCAAGATATATGGGAAGGTTTTACTTGGTTGGTTAATAGACATGAGAAAAAGAACAAATTAGGTTTTCAAACAAGCCAAGATTCAATCTAGAATTTGACCGAATGGAATAAATTTTCCATAAAGATTAAACTGCTCATGCACTGTGCAGGACAATTTGATATTGTAGTGAAAAATTGCACTGCAATTAATAGTAAACAGGAGTAGTTTAAACAGCACAGATTTTAGGTAGCTAAATATTGAAGACAGAGTTGAAGAAGTTCTGAGGACTTTGAGAGATATAAGCAAGAGTAAATTCAGAATATGGCCTTCGGTTATAAATAAGAACCAATACACGGAGTCTGTATGCTGGGGCACTTAGGGAGCACAAAAACTTCTGCATTTATGTGTCCCAAGATTCTTAGTATATGCCATGGACTATTCATTAGTGACATTTCAGGAGTGAATAAGATAAGTAAGTTACCACCTATCATAGCACTTACATTCTAACTGGATGAGACAGAAAACTATTATCGAATGAGTGAACAAAACAAGTTAGAATTGTAATCAAAGTGATGAACTCTGTAGATGAGATAATATGAGAGTTTATGGTGGCTAGATCCCTTTCAAAAGAAGTAGCCCTTGAATTGAAAATGGAATATGTTATGGACTGAATGTTTGTATTCCCCCAAAATTCATAATTGATATTATCTATACTCTCCTATATAATAGTATTAAGAGGTGAGTCCTTTGGGAGATAATTAGGATTAGATGAGGTCATGAGGGTGGAAGTCTCATGAATGGAATCAGTGCCCGTGATGATATAACAAGAAATCGGCAGTCTGTAAATCAGAAAAGAGCTCTTATCAGAACTCAACCACGTTGTTACCCTGATCTCACTTTTCCAGCCTCTAAAATTGTGAGAAATAGTCTTTTATTGCATATAAGTTTATGGTCCTTTACTGTAGCAGCCCAAACAGCCTAAGACAGAATGAAACACAGCTGTGCAGATAAGACTGGCATAGTGACCCAGCAGGTGAGAGCAGCAAGTAGAGAGGCCCTAAGGCAGTAAAAAGGTTGGTATATTTAAAGAGAAAGAAGATCATTACGGCTAGAATAGAGCAGGATGGAGAAGACATTTATAAGAGAGGTTGTTCTGAAATTAGGAGAGGATTTTTTTAAAGTAGGAGAGTGACCTGATCTTATTTTGGTTTTTAGAAAATAACTGAACTTAGAGTAATAATCAAAATCAATTATGATTTCCTCCAAGGTACTGTAATCTGTAGTCATCGTGATGTACGTTAGACCTCCAGAACTCCCTCATCTTGCACAACTAAATCTTTGAATCCTTTGACCAATATCTCCCCATTGCTTTTACTCCAGCCCCTGGTAACTATCTTTCTATTCTTTGCTTCTGTGAGTTTAACTACTTTGAATTCTACATGTAAGTGAGATCATGCAGTATTTGTTTCCCTAAGTCTAGCTTACACCACTTAGCATAGCGTTCTCCAGGTTTATCAATGTTGTCTCAAATGATAGTATTTCCTTTGTTTTTAAGGCTAAATAATGTTCTATATATATGTAATCAAATTTTCTTTATCTATTCATCCATTGATAGATATTTAGGTTGTTTCCATATCTCTACTACTGTGAATAATGTTGCAATAAACATATGAGTACAGATTAAACATATTTACTTCTAAGAAAAGTTTTTCATGCTGTTCCTTTATTTCATATCATCATAGCAATTCCATATTCATAGGATTTATTTGGCTATTTTCCTAATGATAGATTTTAATGTGTTTTGGAATTTTGGTTTATAGATTTTTTTAAATAGAAACTTATTTCTGTGTGTGTGTGCAGGTGAGCGCACATGAACACATGTATATACTAACTCTCTCTAGTATTTATGCAGTGCTACCAATTTTTTGTGTACCCCAGGCAGAGAGGGGTCACATTAAAAGCATCTGCACTATAATATAGTAGGGATGTCATCATCAAGCCAACAGGCAACTTAATGATTTACTTCTTAGACATGTGGTTGCACCTATATCTTCTAGATTCCTTTTTCATGAAACATAATGTAAGCAGAAGTCCTAATTAATGTTCTTCTATGAATACTTTTGTTACCTTTTACCTTCAATAGCTAAAATCCTGGCCATTTCAGCCTGTTTTCTTACCCAGAACCTGGTAGGCTGGTAGGCTGGCAGCTTCAGTACTGCTTACCACTTTGTTTCTGTATCATGGAGACATTTATGTTACTTTAGAGCATAACTACATCTTTTAGATTTCCTCATTCTACATATTATCCATGTGATATGTATAGAGCAGAGGGGGTACCACGGGGAATTTATAATGCCATTATGACCAGAAATCTTAATCTGAAGTTTTTCATTCAATAATGTCATGAATATCCCTTCATTTTATTCACACTTTTAATATGTGAATGGATGCATAATGTATCATCTTTAGTAACTAAAGAATAATGCCAAAGTGAGGATATGCCATTGTTATTTAACAGATTTTCTACTGATAGGTTACTTAAAATTGTTTTCTATTACAGATAATATTACAATTAACATATATGAACATATACCTTTGTCTTCCTGTCAGATTTTAACTCTAAGAAACCTCCATAAATGGAAGTACTGAGTGATTACAGAATTAGTAAATGTTTTCTGGGCAACTACGATTGTGTTTTATATTTGGCTACAACCTAAACCCAGTTAGATAACTTCTGATTCCACACCTTCTATAAGCAAAGAATACAGTTATGACCCTCCAATATTTCTCTTCCATCTTCCCAACTCACTCAAAGCCCCCGGACTCAATTAGAATTACATGGGGCTATATGGGACAAGGAAAAACAAAACAATAGTAATTTAAACAACATAGTTTGTTTCTTATTCTCTCATATAAAAATTATTCCTTGCTTGATATGATGGTTCTATTCCATGACGTTTTCAGACTGAGGCTTTTTTCAACTCACTATTCTACCATGTCTAGGATATGGCCTTTGACCTCAGAGTCCTATATAATTGTTAAAGATACAGCTATTAGCCTCATGATCCAGGAAACCAAATGGGAAATAAAATGAAGAAGTGTCAATGGGCATACAGCACTCTTAGAAGATGTCTTAGAAGCCCACAGAAAACATTTTTGCTTACATATTATTTGGCAGAAGATGCATATGGCTAATTTTATAGAAGACTGAAAAATGTAATCTTTGGTCACTTTGGCATGTGCCTAGCTAAAAATGGGTGGTTGTGTTCCTAAAAAAGAAAAGGAAGAACAGATATTAGGTTAGTCTTTTCCATATGTCCAAACCAAAATCTGCATACACAAGCTTTCATCAGAGTGAAATAGTCTCTCAGCCTAGGGCTTTTATGAGATTAGGATGTCTCCAAAACAGTTACATGTCAGAAAGGAGGAATTCCTGATAAATATATGGATGTTCAAAATTGTTTTTCTGTAATGTATTTCTTAGTTTATTATCAAATCTTCACAGATGATCGCCTTATACTTCATAAGGGATACTGACTTGTGAAATGCCTTTGAATTATAGCAGTTCCTTCTTATCCATGGAAGATAGTGGATGTCAAAAATCATGAATAGTACTATATATACTGTTTTTTCCTATACATATATATACTCTATGGCTTCTCTTTGGCTTATCTGAATTGCCAGCATCACTACTCTTGGGCCTTGGGGCCATTATTAAATAAAATAAGGGTTACTTTAACACAAGCACTGCAATATTGAGGCAGTCAACCTGATAACCGACTGAGGTGACTACTAAATGACTAATGGGCAGGTAGCATATACAACATAGATATGCTGGACAAAGGGATGATTCATGTCTCAGGCGGAACAGAGTGGGATGGCACAAGATTTCATCACACTGCTTAGAATGGCACAAAGTTTAAAACTCATGAATTGTGTGTTTGTGGAATTTTCCATTTAATACTTTCAGACCATGGTTGACAGCAGGTAACTGAAACCATGGAATGTCAAACTATGGATAATGGGGGACTACTAACATCTACATAGAAGTAGAAATGTATAAAAATGATTATAAATTCTTATGTTTTTCATCAGTATAACTAATGCTTTGATAGCTTACAGCCAACAGATGTCACCGTTTCTGGTTAAAACAGACACACCATTATCATTTCTTTGAACAAAAAGGAAGCATAATACACATGAAGCTCTCAGAAGTGATAAACACAAAGGAGACTAGAATCTGCTGGATCATTTTCATAACTTGAAGATCCTCTTCCTTTGGTGTCCAAGCAGTAAATTTGTGGTAAGGGAGTCCAGAGACAGGAAAGCAAGAGATGAAAAACAGAATCAGGTTCTAATGAACAGCACATCAGAAAGAGGTATAATGGGGGCATAGAGTATGAAAAGGCATTAAATACAGTCAAAATAAAGATGGAACGAGTGTGGAATTAAGAGAAATAAATGAAACAAGTAGGGAATCAGAGACTCAAATGAAAAGTGAGTCTTGACCATGATTTCCAGAGGGACAGGAAGAGGGGATGAGGGGCTTTGAGGGTAGCTTGTACATATTTAGTCTGTTATAATAAGGGGAAATTGCTTCCTCATTACAAGGCTGGGAATGATGCTGATCATTTTTTTTCTCTATTTTAGGTAACCGTATGTAAGTTATAATTGATATGAGGAAGCATAGGCAGCATAGTTCAGACCCTTGTTCAATTGGAAAACCCTAGAGGCATTTGCCAAGCTGGATGATAATGACAGCTGTGACTATCAAATCATGCAGCTAGACTTTCAGAGGAGATGGAGGTCAGCCCCTGAGACCAGACAGGTTATGTCTAGGTCTCCAAGGAGAGAAGTAGGAACTCTTTTCCTGAATTGGCTGTAAAAAAGACAAGTTTATTTAACAGATATGGAGAAGGTGGTAAGATATATGTATGTATGCATGTATGTATGTATATAAGATACATATGTGTGTATATGTATATGTATGTGTGTATATATATATATTTTTAAAGTTAAATTATTCTTTCAGAGGAAATTAAAAAGATTTTTTCCTGAGGACTTGATATTGTATTTAATAAGAATTTCAATGGTTTTATACAAATATCTTATTTTCTTGTATATTCTTATTGTATGAACCAAGAATCAAAATTGGTCTTCTTTCCTTTCCTCACATGTCTAAAAATTTTAATTACAAATATAGATGGATGAAGGTCTTAAGCATTAAAACAAATTTTCGAGTTATCTGGTTGCTATTAAGCATTTATCAACAGGCTAATATTAGGGAAAATTTCCCATTAGAAAGAAACAACTTCATAATGAGAGAAATATCCTTTTGGCTTTATGATAATTTGTCTAAATTGTTTAGTCACAAATTTATATGTAGTGCTTCCAGTGTTTTATAAAGTAAACTCCAGACATACATATATATAAGTTTCTGTTAGAAACCACACTGGTTTGTTGCTTGCACTCAAAGATTTCGACCTAGATTAGAAATCTTACAGAAGCTGGCTTGATCCCAATGAGTTGTCTTGCCAGATCATGCTAACAGTTGCAACATCCAGAAAAGAAGTCACGAAAAAAATATTTCACCTTTTAAAGGTGATAATATAATCCATATGTCTTTTATGGTTGTCTACACTGCACGTGTCTATATGTCACTTTCTCTTTTAAGAGCATAGACTAGCCATTGTAGGTCCCAAATGCTTAATACTAATGCTATTGGACTTGGTAAATCTCTACAGAACTCAGTAAAAAAAAGACACGTGCAGTGTAGACAAGCACATTTGTCCCTGGGGATTCAGTGCTGGGCTTCATCTTGAGAGCAAAGGTGTTACATAACTAAAAGACATATGGATTATATTCAGTGGCCTTCTAGTAAATTTAAAATTATTGACATTAGCAGTCAATTAATGCCCACTCTCTCAGCAGACATCCTAGAGATTGTCTCTTGCCCTTCCATTCTATATCACAGAATAATTTATTGCTTAAAATGAAAATTGAGTAGTTATTTGGTACATTCTAACTTGTTTATAAATCTTCACATGAATATCTGGATCTCTTAAGTGATTAGGAATTCAACAGATTTGCCTCTTTGGGAATACCAAGATTATGTTGGCTAACTTGGTAGAGTACAGCAGCTTTTTAAATATCCCTCTTTGATGACAGTAAGTGCTTAATGAGTGTCATTGTTCCTTCTCATAAACATTTACTGAAGGCTTTCTTTGTATTCACATATTGCTGAGTCTATGTGCTGTGTGGGAAGGCACAGGACATGTTTCCTTTCTGGGTGGAATTTGTAATCTGGTATGGAACATGGGAATATGCACAAAGGGAGGTGAGGATAACAAACAGCATTTGTGAGGGATACAGTAAGGCATGCAGGAATCCAAAGGAAATAGAGGCCACTGAGAACCAATGATGGAGCTGGGATCCAATAAGATCTGAGTCTCAAACTCAACTTGAGTCTTAAAGCAAAGTAGAGCTTTAATAGAGAGTTGATTTAAAAAAAAAAAAAAAGGATAGGACATGGTTCTTGGAATCTGAAGCATTTTTTAAAAAACAGTATAACTTTTTAGGGGCTTCAAACAATGTAAAAGAGAAGGAAAGCTGTCTGAGTTTGTGGGTTAGAAAGACTGAAGCTGCTTCCTGAAGATGCTGCAGTGTACACTGCCGACCATGGAATGTGAGGCAGGATATATTAAAGCAGGCAACAAAGCTGGCTAAAAGGGGGCCACACTTGAATGAAAAGGACAGAATGATAAAACTAAGAGAGAGGACAGCAACCAGATTGATCTTTAGGAAGGTTCCTTACCATAGATATGCCAACTGAGTAGATTGCATATTGAGGAGACTGTTAGTTTTCTTTGACATGGGGCAATTCATGCAGAAAATATTAGGTTTATACCCACTAAATTCTATATAAAAAAGGTGTTGTTTTGGAATATTTGATTATAATATTATAATATATTATTTCCTATAAAAGTAATGTTAATTGTCAGAAACACAGGAATCAATATCACCTAATTCAGTACCACTAGCCTTTATAAAAGAAGCTCAAGGTATAGCTAAATTTTATTTTTTATAAATGTACTTTGGAGCACACATAATGATGGATTTGGTGACCTCTACATGAGAATATTTACAGCCACTAGATAAGAAAAAATTCTGCAGTATACTTTCAATGAAGAGTTTTTACTTAGGAAATCATCTCATCTATGGAATCAAATTTTATTAACAATCATTAATGATGAATTAATTCTTAGAAGGAGAACATAAGAACCAGAGATATTCCCAAAAAACTCTATCACAATTCCTTTGTCCATGTGAGTCATATCTTACTCAAGAGCTAGCACAGAAACTACTGGGACCAAAGGTAATAAAATGACCTGTCGATGAGATTAAAGTTGCATTCAAATGAGGAAGGATATACTTGACTCCAAATAAAAGTGGATTAGATTAAAAATTTTAAGAACAGGTTGTTTGGAAAGCAAAAAAGTCATAGAATGAGTACAAAAGTAAATATTCTGTGTCATATATTCTTGGCAATACCTGCTAAATACAGAATTAACAGTGAAAAGCTTGCAAGTAATGGCCAAAAAGTTTTATTTAGTAACATGAAAAATTAATAAATATCTTTTGAAATGCTATGGCTGCTATTTGCTACTCATTATCCCTAAATATTCACAACTTGTTTCTCCCTCCCTTTCTTCAAATTATCCCTGAATCACCAATTTTATTTCCCATTTTGTATGCAATTCAAGTCCTGTCCATCCTTTGGTATCAATTTCAATCTTTACCTCCTCCATTAAACTTTCCAAGGACAAATTCTCATATAAACTATATTTATTTTCTAAATTTATATTAAAAATGCAAAGAGTTTTGAAATAAAACACACTATAATATATTATTAGTTTCAATCATTTGGCCCAACACTCTGCAAGGCACTATTTTTTTTTTTTTTTTTAAAGCACATTATCTCTGTCCTCAAAATGCTTGCAGTCTTTGCAAGTACCAAATAAATTCACAGGAAATACAAAAAATTAAATGTCAATTCATAACAATGAATTCAAATGGAATAAATATTCAGAAAGATGACTACTGCTGTTACAGGGCACATTCAGCCTTGATATCCTAGGGAAGAGCAGAATTAATTTGTTCTTTTCAAGAGGATAATAATATTACCAAAATGCTGGCTTTATTATAAGGATTAAACAAGATACTACAGAAAATATAATTAAGTCTCTTCCTTACAAGATACATTTTTTAAATTTCCAGCTATATTTAAAGCCTAAAAGTGAAAACTACCATTTAAAATTTTTAGAATAAAATATAAGAAAATAGCTTCCTTTAAACAAAACACAAAAGGCAAAGACACCCAAAGTAAAAAAAAAAAAAAAGATACATTTTACTAAATCTTTTAACATTTTGATCAAAAGATTCCATAAACACTGTTTTAAAAAAATCAAACAGATTGGGAGAGAACATTGACAATTAATTGAAGTAAAAAAAATTAATCAAGAATACATAAATAATTCAGGAGGCCCAGCTTAAATAGAAATAAAACTACACCTTTAACATCACTAACCTCTAACTGAAATTTTAGCATTTTCTTTTATAATAAATGTAGGCTACAAACCAGAGTGGCATGAGTCATACTGAGACTGTCAAGATTAGACTTTATAATTTTTTTCATGTAACATCATAGTTGTTGCAGACATCTAGAGATACCATTTAGATTTATCGCTTCCTCTAAATTAGAGCAGTATAGATTCGTCACTAGATCTTATTTAAGGCATTAATAAAAAAAAGTTTCTATATTAAATTTATTTTTTAATATTTTGCTAGCTATGCTTTAATATAATTGAGTTCCTTTGTAATCCTATGTCTTATCAACAAAATGTTCAAATTTATCCCAAAAAAGAGTTCATTAGCTTCACCAGGCTAACAAAGGGGCCTATGGCACAACAAAGGTTAAGAACTACTGAACTATGTTGATATAAATAGGACATTATAAACAACAGTGAGAGGGAAAAAAAAGAACAGCTAGTGTCAAAATGATGTATGTACAATTATGGTATGATTTGTATGGGTTTTTATGAAAATCACATAAAATAATACCATATATTTTTCATGAAATCATATTCACGCATAAAAATCTCTAAATATAAATGTAAGGATATACAATAAATTCATGATAGTTTTTGCCTCTAGGAACGGAGGAGGTGAATAGATGTGAGAAGGTGGATAAGAGAAGATAATATTTAACTATAATAGTATCTTTTACTTAAAAAATGAAAGCAAATGGATATCATTTTTAACATCTGTGAATTCTGGGTAATAGACACACTGGTGATTGTGTTTTGAATTTTTTTAAAGGTCTCAAAATAAAATGTTCATAAAGTTTTAGAAATCAATTCAAAATAAGATACGGCCAGGCTTAAAGTATTTGCACAGTCCCTAATATACAATAAACATTTTACAACTTTTAGGCATTTCTATTATTACTATAAAAGATTTTTAAAAAATGTTTGGAAAGCAAAAGTGGAAAGGCGTGGCCTTTCAGGTGGGTAAAACTACCTGAGTAAAAGCACACTGAAAAGGAGCATGTTGAGTTAATGAGACATTGTCAAGCGTCCTCCATACTGGAAGTATTTCCATGAACTCTTTGTCTTTCCAGTTCATGATCCAGAACATAATGTCCTGAATTGGTTATGTGAACAAAGCTGACCCTGAGAGCCCTGGAAGTCCAGGGCAGACATTGGTGATCTAATGCCTATTAGGTAACTGGGCTTCTTAGGGAGCGCATACAGAGTAAAAAGTGCTGGTGTCGGCTGACTCAATGGCATCTCATTGAGTCATCAAACAGGCCACCTCACTGAAAAGGAGTTCCTATCCTTAAAAGAACTTTGGCTGAGGACGAACAATCCTTATTCAGGGGTGTTATTAAGCAAGATGAAATAAATTAGGGAAGGCCTTGTGTGAAGAGCACTTGTTTTGATGCAGAAGACCAACATATTCTAGTGTGTTAGTGAAGTTCTGAAAAATAGTCACTCCAGCTTTCTTTTTCTTTCTTTTTTGGTGCATGTTGTTTCTCAAAGAGGCATGCCAAAGAAGCTTTTATAATACAATAAGGTAGGAAATACTATGTAATATATTGTCCTCTTAGGGAATCACAATATATATTAGACTATTAAAGATTCTGAGTAGTCCTACTTCCTTTTTCAACCCAGGATCTCCCAAACTGATTATTAACATCGCATAGACTTATATTCATTTTAGAAACACTCTTCTAATGTTTCAAAAAATCAAAACAACTTTAGCTATTTTTAATAGAGGAAGAAAATTTCATAAACATCCAGTTTACACTTGAAACCTGACACTAAAAGATGATTACAAATATGTTAGAGCACATAAAGCTGGATGAATTTCCAAGGCAGCAGGTTATCTCAGAGGTCTGATCATTGTCAAAAGTCTCTTTATGGTTTATGGTCCTGTCTGTAACCCTCGGTTCTCCCATATGTACATATATGATACTCTTTCCTTCCCAGTTAATTGTGCCATAAATAATTTCTTCTTATCTGCATATCGATTACAAGGTAATGAATGCCACTTCATATTATGTGAAATACAAATCAAGCCCTAGACCCCATGAGATAATATTCTTGGCCAAACTCCCAGGCCTTGTACTTGGGATGAACTTCATTTGTGTCTCCAGGGTTAGTGAGTGTTATGTTTCTAAGAGATGATCTGTTTATTTTATGCCACATTTGCAAGCTGTCTTTTCCTCAAATGAAGCATTAACATTATATTGAGATTTTTTTAAGGTGTGCAATTCACTTTATTTTTGTAAATGTTCTTTATTCAAATTTATCTCA
>NW_006434709.1:11633476-11653994 GCF_000325575.1 Pteropus alecto | reverse complement strand
AGAAAAAAAAGCAGCTAAAATTCACTGTTGACAAAGGCATATTTTCTTCCCAATATTTAACATGCTTGCTCCAATTAAAATAATAGCTTGCTTTCAGATGAACCAAAGGAGACTTCTCATTCATTGACTTTCCTCTTTTTATAATGTCACATACCTGTGCCAATGCTTTTTAGATCTGCTAGTACAGTTTTCTCTTTCTTTAAATAAAATTTGGGATGTCAATTTCACATTAGAAATTTATTTGATATCAGTGAGAGGAATACTATTTGCATCTGAAAGATATTATCTTTGAGACTGAGTCAGGTTCCACGCTGAGAAAAGGATCAAGGAGATATAACAACTGTTGAAGAAGTGAAACTCAATGTGTAAAATATTTTCAAACATGGCAGCAGCAAACGGTGAAAATGAAAGATTGAAAAGAACACTTTCTTTTGACAATTTTGAATAGCTTTATCTTTATTCCGGTTCTGAAATGCTCTCTGTATTTGCTTAATAATCATGTCTCCCAATATCAGTGCTTAAATGATTTCCTCCTGAAGAATAAAAGGCACTAAAAATTGTGTTTTTAATATTAAACTCAATTACTTTATCCTGAAATTCAAACCATATGTGACTCAAAAGGATTTAAATTATTTTCTGAGATCTATGGGTTTCCTTTTGGTTACTAAACTCCGGCATTTTTGTCTTTAGACACAAAATTATGAATTTGATGAAGAAAATTCACACCCCAAATCCATCAAGGTCTATGTAAATGGAAAACTATGAAAATACTGGGTTTTGGGACAGAACATGTTTCCAATCACTCTATAATTCATATCCCTTTGCTGTTCAGAAAAAGGGTATCAGTAATGTTTTTAAATGAGAAGACAGTCTTAATTGCAGCATTACTCTGCAAGACTATATTTCACACCCCTGTCTTGAGACAGCACTTGGCTTCTGCCATGAACTCCAATATACTTGAGCCATGAATGATTACCTTTTGTAATAAACCAAAGAAAGATGAAATATTATAAGAAAAAGTAAATCCAAAGGATACTCAAAACACATAGTTGCTATCGGGAAAATACTTTTATATTTTGTTAAACTGAAGATCCATAAATATGTGGAAACTTTCACATGTTATGTTCCCAGTTGACCTCAATTGAATCCTTGTGGTTTTTGGTGCTCTCATTAAAAGAAATCGCTGAAAACTTACAACTATTTTCATCTTCTTTTATTCTATTTAACTACACAGATTTCAGGCTCTAATTGCCTTTTGCTCTCTTGACCTCACCATGCAAATAGGGTTCGTATGACTAGAAAACATACTTCCGTGGAGAGCACACTAAATTCTAAAGATTATATTGCTATTATTTCTCTTGCCCAGTGTTGAAAATCAATTTTTCAAAATGTCGCTGATGAATTTTTCTTATATCTATTTTTTTTATTGTGTGCCTTTCATGTTTTAATAGTTTAATGTAGTTCATTCAGTTACTCAGGGAATAACTGTCTAGGTTGTCCCTTTAATCATGGCTTCTCAAAGTGATAAATTTGCATTTCAAACACTATACTTTTATTATTTGAAAAAACATAGCTTGCTTGACAATCCATATGTTTGTATTCTAGAAAATATTCATGTATTTTGAATTATATATACATAAATTATATACATTTAATATAAAGGTGTGTGTGTGTCTGTGTGTATTTAAATATATGTATTTGACCTGGAAGGAGAAATCTGGGAATACTTCCAACTTACTCTTTATTTTTTTTAGGCACTGAGGTGCAGGGTAAATCTGAATATATTAGTAATTTACGAGTCACTAAAATTTTCAAAATATTCAAAATTATAGATAATTCAAAAAGTATTACTTCTTTTTCCAGCAAATATTCTTCTAAAATGTATTTCTTAAATAGTACATTGCCTAATCTTTCTTTTATTCTCTCTATGTACTCTTCATTTGAGGTGCTAAAAAGCAATAGTGGGGACTATAGATATTGCTAAGAGAAATGCCTGACCAATGACCATCAGACTGGGAAATGTCTTCTAGACTTTACTACAAGTCCAAAAGCAACACAGAGATAATTCAGAAAGTGAAGTAGTTGTGTGCCTGGGTAAGGCCTCATGCAATCGTTACTCAATGCTAGTTGTGCCATTGGAAAGAGGAGAAGGTACAATGAGGGCTTTAGAAGACCCTTCTCTAGGAGTCGCGGTTCTGCCTAGCAGCTCGTCACTCCTCTCCTGACATTCCCTGTGCAGGTAAATGAATTTACGCTGTCTTTTCTATTTATTTTTTAAGTTTGCAGTAAAAGAAAATAGTGTTAAATTGACAAAATCAAGTTCTTCCACTTAAGCTTGGGAAAGCTACTTAACTGTAAACCTTGGATTTTTTTTATCTGAAAAATGAAGAAATGTTATTACTTCATTTTAAAGTTGTTATGAAGAATAAATGAGTTAATCCCTATTAGCATGGTACATGGTCAATGCCTATAAAATCTTATCTGTTATTAATTTTCAAAAATTACGTTAACCTCTCTGAACCTCTTGGTCTTTTTTATCAGTAAAGTGAGGATAATAATGTCAATTTCATATATTGTTCTGTAGATTGAAGGAGCTAATCCATAATTAAGTACTTGGCATTCTGTGTGGCATACAGTAAGCATTCAAGAAAGGTTAGTTCCCTGCCTGCCCTCTGGAACAACGGTGAAACTCAAGACGTAAAAAGTGTGTGACACTTTGCTGTATATCTCAGCTATTTTAGAAAATCAACCCTATAGTCTCGCATTAGTTTTTAGTAAGTTTTTTTTTTTAGAAAAATGGTAAAACTAAAGAATTAGCAGCCTTTTTTTTTATTCTCTTCTGATCTCTGGTGCCTCCATCCTCTTTGGGATTGTTACTAACTCTTGGGGTGTCTGCCCTGAGTATCGGTGATGGTCAGTCTTAACATTCGAGAATTTCCTAATTGAGAAAGTAGACATTCTTAAATATGAGGAAAACAACAGAAGATTCACAAAGTGGTTAAACAAAAGGTCAAAATGATGTTTAAAATAGTTGTCCTCTCCATTGCTGAAGGAGAGGATGTCGTAGAAGGACAGGCGCTGGGCCAAATGGACAGCGTGCTGGAAAAGGAATCTGCAGCGGAGCCCAATCATGGCTCCCCCACTGCCAGCCTTGACTTGGGTAAGTTGCTTTGGCCTCTCTTAGAGGCACTTTCCCAGGCTTGGAAATGGGTACATAAAACTTGCCTCACAGATTTGCTCTGAGGATCAAATGTGAACCAGGTAGTAATTTAAGTAGAATGAAATTGTATACTATTATAAAGTTGTTGAGGAAAGGGAACAAAGGCAAGGTGAATAGGAAAGCAATAAAGTCTAATGGGCCGTGGAAAACAAATGTTGAACATTAAAGTGCCCCAATTTATTAAACAGGTATTTCTTTCTAGAGTCCATTTTTTCAATCTTTCATACTTTATTATGAGCAGAGGCAAGGCCAAGCCCTCTCTCTCCCTGCAGACCCTATATTGCAATCCAACTTGGAATGTGTTTCTACATTATCCCTAAGCATTTCAATATGAAAAATTAAACACACCTAATTTGAGGAAACATCGAAAAAGAAAGAGCTGATTCTTTTTTCTAAGTTGAAAATTTTCAAAATGCAAACTGAACCAATACGGGTTATTTTTAATAAGCCCTAATTATAAATACATTTGTGTGGCACAATTTAATTTATTGGTAAACTAATTTTATTTGATTTTTTTTTCTGTTTAATGTGAAAGCAAAACCTCCAATATGTTGCCATAATACAATAAATATAATTTTCCAAACTGGAAACCATGGCAACAGTTTTTAATAATAGAATATGATTGGCTGCATATGAAAAAATAAAACCACATTCTAAATAATTAAATTGTTTCTCAATATAAAATAATAATATCTCAAGCATTTTCACGTTTTTAATGTGTACAGTGTGATACACTATTTCAGTCTGTAGGGAAGACTATAATTACCAGACTATCTTTTCATATACTACATTCTTTTTGTCACTAATCCATGAATTAAAATGGTAATTCAAAGAAAATAACTCATCTGGAAAAGAAAAACCTGAGAATTAGGTCCTTTAGAATGAATTCTTTTTATGTTGGTCCATCCAATTAAATGTGTTTTCTATGATTCTGGAGGAAGAGTTTGATAATTTTTAAAAGGGGTCAGGACAGAAACACTGATTTAAATCAGATGCCTGTCAATTTGGCCTCACATGTCTGCATTTATATATTCCATGAAATTAAACAAACAAGCAAAGGCTTTTCATTGATACAATGTCTGTATAAGCAACAAATATCTTTTGAAAAGAAAATATTTTAATTCAAGCATCTAGATATTTTAGCTTCCTAGTGGGCATCTGGCATCACCACAACAACACAACTACATGGCTAAAATCTCCTCCTTCAGTGCATTGCTTGGCAGGACCTTCTGAAAAGCAGGCCATAGTGGAATCACTTTACCAAGTTCCAAGACAAATTCAAACTGCTCCCTATGTGCTGTTTAAATGTCTTGTGGAATAAGGTTATGGGAATACATAAATAGATCAATGACTGGATAACAATAAACGAATGAATAATTCATACGCATGAAAGGTTCAGGCAGTGACAGTCACACATATGGTCCTGCTAAGTGAAAAATAAATTCCTGTATCCAAATATAGTGTCAGTACCCGAACTAGTGAATAATGTTTTATTTCTTCAAAGGTCAGTATGATATTACTGAGTCTGCCAAATTCTAATAGCTGTAGCCCAGTCATTAGTTGCAAAGTCGGAGATGGCAGTAATGATTTTGACCCTAGAATTTCAATCCTATTTTCAATGAGTTAATCAGAGGAATGCATACACCTCTCTTCAATGTCTTGACTATGACATATTTGCTGTTCAGAATAGATTTCTCAAAAACCTGTGTGCTATTAATAAATATTTATGGTGAATACAGGAGTATATTCACATATTTCTCAACATGTTGTGATCTATCTTGTAGTTTCAACATAGATTCTGTTGTACAACGGAGCATTTAATTTTCACAAGGGTACTGACCTGACCAGTGAAACCAATCTTCTTGTCAAGATTACTAAAACCTCTTTTTATAATAAATGTTTACTTTTTTAAAGATTTCTCTATGAGAATCCCTATCACAGAGCTATCTCCCACTATTGTTTGTTTATACCAGAACCTGCCATGTAAGACCTATTTCCAAGTAACTGTATACTGTACTTCTATCATATGGCTTGTTTAGCATCTATTACCAACTCAACTTGTCCGCATAGAAAGGAGGAAAATGTACATTATAAAAGTAACATAACAGTGTAAATACAACTATAAGTTGTCCACAAATGAAAGAGGAATGTTACCAGATCTTTATTCTGCTGATTTTTGCAGTATTTTGCAGAATCTGATTTGTGGATAAATGAGGAAATACTGATTTAACATTTCAACCGATTTATTCATTGTGGCTTTAATTATAAAAATATAGCAAAGAACACATCCAATCTGTACTTTTTGTTACACATCCACTTTGAGTTTAGCCCAGGAAATCCCACAGTTCATCCTACAAAACTCAAAGACTTTAAAGATTTCAGTACTACAAGGTAAGCATTCATTTAGAATGAACTTCAACTCCTACCTTTCATAATTATGTTATTGAAATGTTACATTTAAAGCACTCTTGATAATTTCACTTTTTAAATCAATTCCTTAAGTTTATTTAAAAGGCAATTATAGTCATATTATTTCAAAGGTCATTTCATATACAATTGCAGAGCCAGAAAAAACTTGGAAGTACATCTAAAGGAATACCTTTAATTCATCTTAATATATGGAGAAATGATAGTTATCATGGATGAGTGATAGATATTATAGACAAATTGATAAAATTTCACAAAGAATAAGAATATCGAAAGTATATTATTCTTTTAAAAAATAATAACATTCTATATTTAAGTAAATTAAAACCTTTAATTGTCTATTTAGAGAATTTGTTACAAAAGCATAAATTCATCATTCATTAAAAAAGTGAATTTCTCTTGTAAAATGTGCATTTTTTAATTAAAATGAGAATATAAATAGTAATTTCATGTTTTTCCTGAATGCTCAAATTTTAAGTAATCAATATACATACTAATGTACATATTATAAATAACTTCTTGAATATGTCTTAAGTGCTATCTCATTTCAATAGAAAATACTAACTTGAAAAAACTAAGTTTATTTTTTTCCTCTTTCCTATCAACAGTCAGTTTTAAGAGAAAAATCTTTCTTAGAACTCATACTTTAAAGTGGCATAAAAGCAGAAAGTTATAAAATACTTTGGGGAGTTAAAATCTGTATCCTGATTAGTAAATTTTATGACCCAAAGCAAGTCCCTGGGGTATCATTTATTATAGCTAAAATGATTAGAACTGGGGGCCCATGACACTATTACCTGATTCTGTAGATTTATTGAAAATTAGCAATTCCATTTATATCTATGAGATTTCAGGGATTATACTGTTATAGACTAGAAAATTGATAGATTTATGAGCCTAGTGAATCTAGTTGTACTGACTAATATAGCAACAGAGAAAATTTAAAGGTTTGTACTCCTAAAGGAGTTAACCTTTGGATAAAGAAACATTTTTCAAGTAGAATGTGAGAAATTATTGAATCCATAAATTGTCACTGCTGCAAAGTTAAAAAAAAAAAAAAAGGAAAGGGAGGGGGAGAGAAGGAGAGATAAAACCAACAGTACATGTTTAACTTTTGTAGTTTTATATGAGAAAATATGAGAAGCAAAAGTTATCAAAAATAAATTGTGCTATGACTTGATTTCCTAATATAATTGTTCATGGTGTGTTTTTTGCTGAATAGTATCCCTTAGTTCTAGTTTTTTGTGTTTTGTTTTGTTTTTTCGATTGCATTGCTTCATGTTGTAGACCGTATGTGTGACTATCACTGCCTGAACCTTTCATATAGCTTGTAGAAATTTCCACATCTTGAATCACAGATTACACAGCACATATCCCTCTTAACCCTTAGCAATGACCCTGGCATAAAGTAGGCATAAAATAAATATTTATTGTTCATTGTTGTTGATAAATCAAATACATATTGACTGCCTATGATTTATATTAATACTAGAAATGCTAACTCAGCATTCAGATAATTGTATGGAGATTGCTTGCCTCCCATGGAACTTGACCATGTATGTCTTTTATATTAGAAAGCGGCCGTATGATCTATGTCTTTAAAATTTTATTAGGCATAAAAGTTTATTAAATTATAGTCTAATGGCATATACTAGTATAATTTCCTTACCATTTTGTTACTTGTTTTATTATTTTTTAAACCAAACAATACACATACATAAGTACCTTATAGCAGAGCTGATACTAAACTTGTTTAAAAAGCATGGATACATGGGGTGTTGGCAACCAGCCTCTGGTATGACAGGTTTGGGCCCATGCTGAATCAGTGATTAGGCAATCTGAATACACTTTCCTGTTCTAAGGGTACCGCAGAAATACCAAAGAAATATAGTGTAATCCCTACCCTCAAAATCAATAATTTTTTTTGAAATTAAAAGCCATTTACATGCACAAATACATGCACACACATATGTGCATGTATATAGACATATATAAATATGTATGTGTATAACATAGGTTCATTTATATGTTGATACATGCAACAACAACCAAAAAAGAAATAGGCTTGATAAAAGTAATAAAATTCAAGCCATCACCTGGAGATGGGATGGATATTCTGAAAGTAATGATGTTTGATTTGGGTCTTGAAAGATAATGAGGTTTTCTTAAGTGAAGTTCAATGAGGAGAATGTTACAAATAGTAGGAACTCCTAGTTTAATATATAGAAATCTTAATGAACAACTTTTTATGTTCTTTTGGCTATGTAATTGAAGAAAAACTGGCAGATATTAATATGGGGTAAACAAAAAAGAAAGAGTAACATTTCAGTTGTTAACATTCCTCCTCTAGTTTTCAACTTGACAGTTTAAATATCTGGAAAAAAATTTAGACAAACCTTTTAAACATTCTGAACACTATCATGAGGCAATGTTGCACATGTAAAATTTAAACAAAAATATAATTCACCTAATTATATTCTCCTACCACACAACCTCCTTAACTTCCTGCAGGTATCCTGTGTAAGACATTAAACTGGGTTATTCACATTTGGTTTATTTACCCTTACAAAATTCTTTTCAGATTGATATTGAGAGTTGACAAATGGCAGCATGTAGGAAAAAGTAGGAATGAATCCCTTAGTTCTATAAATATCTTTTTGAAACAAAGTCCAATTTTTTTTTCATTAAAATTCACAACATGAAAACCAATTTTTATTTTCTTAACAACAGATGAAAATTGTTTTTTAAAGTCTTTACATGCCAGCATATTGCCTTTTCCCTGGTCTAATACTAAGTGACAGCCCCACATTGAGCAATTTTAAACCAGGTCTTCTATTTACAGCAGACATGTCGGAATTTGTGATAAATGAAATAGATATTTAATGACACCTAATGTGTAGTAATACAGCATAATATAAATGGTTTGGCTTAGAAAAGACTTGCAAACACTATGTCACCAGAGCAGAGCAACTGAAAGCTTAGTATATAACTCTATAAGATATTCAGCTACAGAAAGAATTCATAACAAAAAGATCAAGAAAATAATACATTTACTTGAGAAATGTGAAAATTACCTTGGAACTTACTTTGCTATTTGCATTGCATCTTAGTATGTGTCAAGGTGTTTGGAGCTTAATTTTTTATTCTCTCTGTTTATTGAAAGTTCTTAGGTTTCAAGAGAATAAATATTTACTAAAAGTAAGCATACTTCTGAATTTAAAAGAGAATACATGATTCCTCTAAATAGTCATCAGAATATTAACATATTAATTTTATAACATTAATATTAATATAACACTATGTATATGACACTCTGATAAAATAGCCTTCATTTTATGTAGTTAATAGTTATAGTCTCTTTAACTCAATGTGTGGGTATATGTGCATATGTATATTTAAATAAAAAATAAAACATAAAAATCACTAATGATTATATTAATCACCAACAGCCATTGTTAATATCTTCATGTGTTTCCTTACAGCTTTTGGTTTATGTATACATAAATTTTTCTCTACAAATGGAATTTTAAAACATTTGGGAGACTCAGACATGGGTTTACAAATCCCTTAACCAAAGAATAGTCTTATTTCAAATGAATGTCATCTTTCTCAAGGGAGTGAAAACAAATGAAACAGCAGGAGGTGAAAGGAGTATTTGCCCAGCCGGTCAGACCAACTACAAATGTGTTTACAAATAAGAGCACAGGGAGGTCTTAGAAAAGGAGGAAGAGACAGCTGGAGAGTTAAATATATATGTATATGTATGTGTGTGTACACACGCACACGCACACACACAGATATATATATAATTTTGACTAACTAGGAATCAGTCTATAAGTAATCCAAAGCAGAAAAGTGGTTAGACCAGAAAAGTTTTTAGGAATAGCCTGTATTTATTGAGAAGGTAGTTTTCGTCATACCCAGTAAAAAGCCTTGTATGGTCAGATTAACCCTGAGCAAGACTAAGGAAGGATTTTCTTCTCTTTTCCTTTTTCTTTTTTTTAACGGGAGGGGCAGAAACAAAAGGAAGAAGGAAGAGAACGTAAAGGTGGAGCCAGGAGATGGCAGAATCATGCTACAATTTGTAATCTTCCCTATAATTTCTCCTCCAGCACACCTTGCACACCTAACTCTTCAACACAAACTATCAGAAGACACAAATACTTGCTGTGAATGAGTTTCTTGTAGGAATCAATGAAGGCATTGTGATCTAAGTCCAGGTGGTTCAGGACAAGAGAGAAATACAGTTGGACTGAGCACAAGGAAAAAGGGTGAAGAATCGCACAGAAAACAAATAGAAGGCTTCTGCACTCTTGCAGGGCCACCAAAAGATTACACCAAGTTTAAATGCATTTCTGAGGACAGAGTGGCCCTAGCTGAATGCAGATTGAATGTAGAACAACCCAATATTGTTCATAAACAATCATATTTCCCATGCTATTAATATTTTTGCAAATACATTTTTATAGTATGTATTTATACATAAATTAGGCATATAAGTCTAATTATCTCATTAGGATGGATGAATGCCTAAAATTAGGTTGAAAAATTAAATGTTTGTAAGTTATGATATACATTGCCAAATCTCTCAGAGAATTTGTATTAATTGCTAATGTTAACAGTGGAGTATAAATTTATCTGTTTTATTATATCATTACCAGCACTATTATGTTAATAGTATTTTACTCTTTTAATTAAAATTATCATCTATAAAGATACATTTAAGGTACAGTTGAAATGCCTGTAGGAAAATTGAAAACGGTTTTAACTCTCCTCTTTTTAATATGGGAATTAGGAGTCACCAACGCTAGTCTAGAAAACTGGACAAAACTGATCATTTGAGCCAGGAAGTGGTTATTAATTAGAGTCAAGGGATCTCCATTATTTTTGTTATATATAAATGAGAGTTTTATATCCTCCTGAGAGAAAACAGAGACTTGGTATAGGTCCCAAAAAGAGACTGAGATGGGGAAAACATGGCTTACCAGTAAATGAAATGTAGTACAATATCATGAAATCCATGTGGCCAATACATGGACTTAGCTGAAATACTAACATAAACAACTGAGCAGACTGTTGATTCTGACTCAGATCAGCAAGGCTAAAAGGAAATGCATTCTGCTGGGTGCCATTTGTTTTAGAAACCATCCATCAAGGGAATCAAAGTGATTCTAAACTAAGTGATTCTGAAGTCAGGCAGACTGGAAAAATAAAATATGGGGAACAGGTAAGGTGTATTTTCCTTTTCTAGGAGAGTGACAGAGGACCAGGAAATGGTCCACAGCGTCTACTGGCAGAGCCATAGGTAATATTGATCAATGTAGTTCTAGTGGTTCCGACCAGCCCAGATAGGGCTTCTAGAAAACAGGGGTCTCAGAGAAGAGAATGTGTGGGTAAGCAGAAGAGTGAAATACGAGACAACTTTGACCCACAGAACCTCTTTTCGCCTAATAATTCTCTCCTAAGCTGCTTGTCCAATGTGAGGTGGAAATCACACAGGATGTGGACCTCCTTCCAGGTTCTAAGAAAGAGTCATATCTGAATCCCTTAAAGAGACTGCACATATTACATAAATAAGTTACAATCACACAGGATGTGGACCTCCTTCCAGGTTCTAATCAGTTTGGATGTAGCTAAGCTCACATGGTAAAAACAAAACAAAACAAACAAATGACAACAACAAAAACCAGCTGTCATAAGAAGCTATATATGAAATTATAACACAGACATTATAAAAGTCAATAACTGTCTGAGAGTAAGGAATCCTATTTTCAAATTGTACACAACTTGGAAGCTAATCCCTGACTCCTTTGGTTAATAAACAGGGAGAAGTGGATAGACATCTGCTTTGAGTACACTATAGGCAGGATACCAGACCGTTCAGACTTCAGGAAAATAGACAATAAGAGAGCATAAGAGGGAAGAAGGAGAGAAAATTTAATTGTCTATAGGCTGAGGACACATAAAATAGTGCCACTTTTTGTAGTAGTAGGATGGTCTAAATAGCAGCAGTTTACCCATTTCTTATGTCCTCCCAGAGACCTCAACAGTAGGCAGGAAAAGTGAAAAGCAGAGAGCTCTTAAGAAGGAGAATTGAGTAGATCAACTACTCCATTTTAGTTTTCTGTAAGTGTTGGAGATGAAATTAGAATCTGCCATTTTGCACATGAGCATACATCCTTCATTTTCAAGGCTCAGCATTGAGGGTCTGGTGAGAAAAAGATAAACTTGCATATCTTAGAAGATAATTATGGAGATACTGCTGGATCACATATCAACCAGCACCTACAAAAAGAGAGATGCTCTGAATATATTGTTTTTCCTAATTCATATCTACTTTGCATCATTTTTTCCAGTTTCTGAAACTAATTTTTAATGACTCTTAAATCCTAAGATATGGAGAAAGAGATCTTTGTTCTATGCCACTGAATATTTCCTATACAGTTGAAGCTAAGAAAGAGTCATATCTGAATCCCTTAAAGAGATTGCACATATTCCATAAATAAGTTATCCAATGTACAAATGCTTCTAAACACACCAAGATGGAATTTCTCTCTCTCTCTCTCTAATATGTGCCCTCTGATAGGGAACACATGGGCCCTTATTCCCTGACGGCTTGATCAAATGTACTTTGACAAGTTTAGAACAAATACATTTCTGAAGGATATTCTAACCATAGATACACACATGGGCAACTCATAGCTCTGCAGTCAGCCTTCTCTCCTTGTCAATGTTTTAGGGCCACTGAAACACTACAGTGAAACTAATGGCATAAAAACATACATATGCTGGATAAGAGGATAATCTACCTCAGGACAAAGTCAAAATATCTGCTGCTTCTTCTGATTAATCACTGATTATCTCTTATTTATATATCTCTGTTTAGTTTCTAACAAATTCAGTTCAGTTAGGAGTTGGAAACAATTCATAGCTGTTTATTCTTTAGGATTATAATAAAGGTGCTATGCCATAAAAATATTGGGAAAAATTAACCTCTATTCATTAATATTATATCATACTTTTCTCTCTCAATGACACATGTGACTGCAAAGGGTGACACATGACATAGTAGATCCTCCTTGCTGAGCATATGTGAAAATACATCTTTGGCCCATGGCTCTAGATATTATTCCTCATACTTATAACTTTTTGTAATTCTGCTTCTGAGAATCTTAATATGCTCAAAATTTTTGCCACCAAAGACTTCTTCCCACTGGTAATTGTGGTGACATCCTACTACCAGTCTGGCAGTAACCAATGTTTCCAGAAAGAACATTTTCTGAGAATATGTGGAAACATTGAGCTCAGTGACATCAAGTTCTCAGCATCTAGTATCTACTCAGTTTGGGCACTTGAGTTTGATAACTGTGGCTATACACACCCACTTTATGACTTCTTTTATAATTATTATCATTTATTTGCCTTTCAATATAACTAAATACTATACTAAATGTGAGTAAAAACACACAATTGAATATAGCATTTATTCCTTTATTCAGTAAGTATTGATTAAGCATCTTTTAGGAATCTGGTACTCTAGGTTCTAGGAACATAATCTCTGCCTTCACAACCTTACCTTCTAATACCAAAGAGTAAAAATCTTTAAGAAGAAAAATGTTGGGTAAGAACTAGAGAGCAATATGAGAGAAGAAGCCTGGAGTGGGGTGAGCAAGTCGGGGGGAAGTGGAATGTAATTAGGTTGGATAGGTAGCCTAGACCTAGTGGTGTGCTAGAACCAGGTCATATGAACTTATTACAAAAATTTCGGGAATTTTGTGAACATACTGTTAAACCATTGATAGCTTAAAATCAGCCATGGTGGGGGCATTTACACAGAAATCAACAAATTCTACACATAGAGACTCCTCACAGAGAGCTGCTTGTTAAATATTTGCCAACACACCTCTGCCTAGAGCACTAGGGTTTTATAGGCATGGTAAGGTATTGACATTATAAATTTGATGGAAAACTGCTGGAGAGTTGTATGCATGGCAGTAAAAAATCTCTCTGGCCATTGCATTAAGAAGACTGGTGGGGCAAGAGTGGAAACATAAAAGCCCTTTAGAAAGCCTTCTGCAGTTGTCATTGAAAATTTCCCAGCTATACAGAACCAGAATTTCTGTCTTCCAATTATTCATAAATGCCATGACTCCAAGAAATCCATGGCCAAGGATGGCTGAGAAATGCTCTCACTTCTCTTTTCAATGTATTGGTATGGCTGATTTGCTGACTATTAGTGGACATTATCCCACTAAACTTTGGGTCACAAAATAATAGTTTTAAATGTATATTTGAATATATGATGAAAATTTAAAGTATGTTAATGCTACCTTTTGTTCCAAACTCAAAGGAAACACTTAAACTTTGATAAAATGGAAACAAGGTGAAGTAAAACAAGGAGAGAGACTAGATTCTGAAGTTACTTCCAAGGTTCTCCTGCTCTTTCTGAATTGCTCCTTTGAGTAAAGAGAAAAGGAGAATGAGGGGATGAAATTGAATGTAACTGTGTTCCAAAAAATTCCAAAGCCTTTGGGAACTGGAGCCATCCAAAGAAACAAAGACATTCTTCCATTTGACATCACTACCTTAAGAATCAGTGGTGTTCCATTAAGAGACTCTCTATTTAATGTAGTGGTCTTTTAAATAATGGATACTGTTTATATCTCCTAGATAAATATATCAAGCTTACCTGTGATGGCTGGTAACTCAGAATATGTAATGTGCTGTTGCGGTATTTGTTTTGTTTTGCTTTTGCTTTTCTATTAAAACAGAGGGATAAGTCAGGGTGCTGACATTTTTTTGGAAAAAAATAACATCTTTTTTTTTCTTTTTAAATAATATTTTTGGCTGAAGTATATCATTCACACAGCTCAATAATTATTCAGCCGTTGTAACTAGCATTAAATTCAAGAAAAAGAATATTACTAGCATCTCAGGAAGCTCTGTGTTATGATCTCCTTGTCACTATCCCCTCCAAAAATAATCACTGTCCTAGCTGATAGCACTCTACATTATGTGGTTGTGTAACAATACATCCTTCATTCTCACTGCTTTATAATAATCCACTGAAAGAATACATCAAATGTATTTAATCTATTACACAGTTGACTAACATTTGGGTCTCTTCCTATATTTGCCTCTTATAAATAGTATTGCTGTGAACATTATTTTAAATGTCTTTTGATGAAGAAAAGACATTTGGTCATATACCTAGAAGTGGAATTCATGTGTCAAAGTGTACATGTGATCAACTTTGGTATATATTGCCCAACAGATTGCAACAGTGTTTCACTGCTTGTACACCACCAACACTGCAAAAAAATTCTAGTTGCTTTACATCCTAACCAGTATCTGGTTTGCCAGTCCTTTAATTTGATGCCGTTGTGGTGTATATGTAATGGTATTTTTTGCCATTTACATTTTCATTTCCTTAATGATCAAGGAGAATAACTAATTGTTCTTACATTTATTGGCTATGTATGTTGTGAAGTGCATGCTAAAGTTTTCTGACCATATTTTTATTGGAGGATCCTTTTTTTTATATCGATTGGTTCAAGTTCCTAATTTTTTTTCTGAGTATGAGTCCTTTGTCCTGTGTGACATACATTTTTACTATTTCAATGATGCTATTTGATAAACATCTTCATTTTTAATGTAGTACATTTAATCTTTTTTTTTTTCTTCACAGCTAGTATTTCTGTGTCCCATTTCAGAAAACTTTATATATCCCAAGGTCATAAAGATACTTTATTAGATCTCTCATCAAAGGTTAGTTGGTTTATCTTCCACATTTAGATTGGTGATCCAACTTGAATAAAAATTTAAGGTGTGAAGTATAAGTCAAGGTGAATTTTTTCCTATATAATTATCTAATTTACCTAGAGCCACCTATTGAAAATATCATTCTTTTTCCTACTCCACAGCCATATCTACTTTATCATAAATCAGTTGGCATATTTGTGTGAGTCTGTTTCTGGCTGAAACACTGTGCTAATTGCCTGTATCATGGTTTCCAAAGTTTCTCTCTGTGATCTCTTCTTCTCCAGTATCTAACTTGAACAGCTCCCACTACCTCCAAGTAGAAGCTTATAAAATTTCACCCAACAACCGAAGCATTGTCTGTCACAAGCAAGGGTGTGCCCGAAGCAGAAGTTCCTGTTATCATCATTCACTTATTTGAAAAACAGAATTCTTAAGGAACTTAAAAGTAATACTTTGCCAGAAAATGACAACAACTCAGAAAGGATACAACCTGAGCTCCCACTTTATTTCTTGTGTTGTATTATAACTAATGTATGTTTGCCATTTATTAAAAATTAAGTAAAATTTGTTAAAAATAAAATTAAATTAATAAAACATGTTTAATCATTTTTTTCAGGAATCCCAAAAGTAAAGACTAATTTTAAAAGATGTTGAATAAAATTAAGAGTTTTAATTACCCTTAATAAGGAGGTATTATTTTTGAAGTACATAAGTGTATTTCAGGAATAAGGCTTAAAGCATCACAGTGACATAAGAAATATTAATTTGGAAGTGTAGAATTAACCAAAGATGTACTTTGAAGTAATCTGATATTATTAAATATGGAGCAAATTTAGTAGTGTTCACAGTAGCCAAATCATGGCTCATGATTTCCAGCAGAGTACAATTATATATAGTTAAAAAATATTTTCTAGGCTTCAAACTATATAACTATGAAATGATGCACTTAAATTACAATATATCAAGGACAGGTTATTTACAAAGGCACTCTTTGTTGGCTAGAGGGAAACCAAAAGGGATACTGCTGTAACCTGAGATTAGTAGCAGTAAAGCTGTTGTAACTCCTTAGACCTAAAGAGACAAAGAAAAACCATTACCATGAGCAAAAGAAAAGAATTATATTGAGCAGGCCACCTTGAGAGGGATAGCAAACTTAGTTTGAGGGTCACAACCAACCCAAGAAAACCCTGTAGGGAGAGTTTTCCCTATAGGGAAATAAATAGCAGAATACCCTGACCAGGACCTCACTGACCAAACCCAACCAGAGGTCAGTGGGCGGAGGAAGCCACTGTCTCTCTCTGTATACAGAACAAAGCAGGGTAGAGGGGGGCAGAGAGTGGTAGATATCTAAAACAAAAGAGATCTGAAATTCGATTATATTGCTATTATATCTTTACCTTCTTGGCTCTTCTGTGGGTTTAATTATTATGCACTAAAATATTATTTCAAATCAATTAGACTTTGGATATTTAGGTGGATAAGATTCAGACAGATGATGAGTAATTAACTTTACAGTAAGCATAAATGTGTATTTTGTGCATATAAGAGATCAAGAATGAGTACTGGGGGAGAGGCAAGGGATACAGATTCATCAGAAAGACTCCTCAAAAGGTTCTACTATAACAGTTATAGAAATAAAAGGGCATAATTAGTTCACCAGGGAACATTTTGAATCCTTTGAAAACGATTTGGCATTGCTAGTCCCTAAAAGGAAAACTAGATTAAAGGAACTAGTAATTAAAATAAAGAGCTTCAGATGTACTTAATGGAGAGGTTCTTTACTGAAATACTAGAAATAATATTGGCTTGAAGCATTACAGTGATTTAAGAAATAAGAAGTAGGAAGCAGGGAGCTGGTGAAGGTGGAGTATTTATAGACAGTTATTGGATGTAAATCAAAACTCTACCAGGAACATTTAGAAAGGAATGGATACTTTATTAGGTAAGGTTCAGTCTACAACTGTGAGTCAATTGAAAGTTAATAGCAGCTTTGTTAAAGGTCATAGATACATAGCTAGTATAGTTTTAATGAATATTTTATTCATGTCATCTTTAAATTAGTTAAATTTGGAAAGAATAATGATGTAATGCCAAAGGCTTCTTCCTGGAAGACTAAAAGTAAAATTTAATTTTAGGGCTTTGGTACCAGTTTTCATTCTCTGATACAGATTTTAAAGTATTTGGAATCTTTCTTTTTTCTTTTTAACACTTATTGCATGCTAGAATTTGTTTCTTAAATATGTATGTTTTATGTCAACATTATAGCAGAAAAAGGGAATGGCAGAGAATTTACAATAATATAGAACCTATGTTGAACCCAAACTTCAACTATTACCATAATAAAATTAGAAAAAAAATATTTTATTTTAATCTATTCAAGCCTCTGTTTTCTCTTCTGAGAAATGGTAAATACTCAAATTTTGGGGAATTAAGTAAAATAAAAGCATTTCAATTAATATCATTTACCCTCTCCAGTCTTATCTCTGTAAGACCAAGTTTCTTTGGTATAGTTTAACAGTAAGAAAATCTAATAAAATGAAACGATATACCAAGGGAATTTTCTTTGTAAACAGTATGACACTGAGCATTACAAAACCGAAACTCGTGAATTGTGAAGGCCAGTTTTAGTGAACAGGATATGTGACAGATGCAGCCAGAGAGATACTGAGGCTTATTGTCTACCTTTTGACTAGACTTTCTAGATGAGGCTCTCAGATATTAAGGGGAAGGAGCCTAACAGAAGAGCTTGGACCTCTGCTGTTAAGCCCAGCCTCAGACCCTTGACTTAGAAACAGTTTCAGGGATGCAAACTAAGAAACAAGATGAGCTAAAAGGAAATAGGCCAATGCAACAAATGTTGAAGAAGCCAATTTATTTAAGCATATAGAGGACATTTGCCTTGGATCTCCAGTCTATAAATGAGGCCTGTTGTCTACCTTGTAACTTGACATTTTAGAAAATTTTTTGAGGAGACTGATACCCATCTCCCTGCCATGAAATTCATGGGGCTCCTTAAGGCATGTTTCACTAGAGTAAGGCCTTATAGCTATTATTGTCTTTGGGGGTAATTCTGGTTGTTCTGAAGATGGTGGCAGGCAGATCCAGATTTTTGCAAAACCTTATATCCACAAAGAAGAAAAACCCAAAATGGCAATTGCATGCTTTTTTAAGACAAGTCCAAGAACAGATGAAACTTTTTGTCCGAAGACATAAACTTGCTTCTAGACATGAACTAATACAATAATCACTTTTGGTTATTAAAATGTAATTTAATTTAAATTAAAAAAATTTAAAAGTCAGTTCCTCATTTGCCTTAGCTATGTTTTTCAAGGGCTCAGTAGCTGCTTGTTAGCATCAGCTACCATATGGGACACTCTGGACAGTACAGAAGTAGAATATTTCCATCATCAAAAAATTTCTTACAAACTAATATATGTATTACAAACACTAGGACTGTTCTAGTGTTTGTACTTATATATCAATTTATAAGTCACGGAATCTCTCAAATTATAAATTAAATTTAACCTTTGTTCGCTTTAATCCAGTTGTTTTTTATTAGTCCCGTTAATTCCATATATTAAGGTCTTTTCTGATAGAATATCCCAAAATCAGACTTGAATACTTCTTTGAAAACAGAGAGTGACTCACTCAACCAGTTCTGAAAGAAATTGTAAGCTATAGAGTTAAATTGTAAACCATTTATGTGGTGATCATTCATTGCTCACCAGTTTGGGCAAATCTTCTTTCATCCCCTTTAACTAAGCTAAGTTAGATAGTTTGTCATTAAAATATGAGCAAATTTGATGTATGTTTCCTCCTGGAAGAAGAATTCAACTGCTGAAGCATGACTTAGTGTGGTGCTTTCCCTCTGCACATCAATTGGTAATGTTTCTGATCGTGAAAGCTCTTGAGAATAGTTCTCGAAGGAAAATGAAGAACACAGAATAGAGCATGTAGAATGGATCGATAGAATAAGTGAGAAATAACTTTGCTACTTGTATCGGTCAGCTTTTGATTAATGAGGCTGCAGGACAAACAACCCTCAAATTGTAGTGATTTATAACAAATGTTTCTCTCTCATGTTACATAATCGTTATGGGTCAGTCACAGCTCTGAATCTCTATTTTATGTGTATTCTCTATCCCCGGATGCAGAGTTAGAAAATAGCCCCTGTCCTGAACTAAAGCTAAGAAAAGAGGCAGAGTAGAACCATACAATGGCTATTAAAATGTCTTCTTGAATGTGGTATATGTCATACCTATTCATATTCATTGGAAAAAGCAACACAAATTGTCTAGTTTCATGTCAATGAGGTAGGGATGTACATTACCCCACAAGAGGCACTGCAAGTTGCATGGGAACTAGCAGGGATGTAGGATCGAAGGAAGGTGAGTAATTGAAAACAATAATATAACCTACCATTTTACTTTAAGCTACTGAATTTGTTTCTTCAGCATAACATAGCTCATCCTTTCTAATGCAATTTATTAAAATTTCATATAGAAGGTAGCTATCAATCTATCAATTAAAAACTATTTATCGATTACCTACTTATTATCTAAGAAAGGCAGATGTTGAAGAATTCTAAATGCCTGCCCTTAACAGGTTAACGGCAGGCATAGACACATTTATGTCAAGCTGAATTCAACTTATTTCCAATAGAGCAAGAAATTATAATGTATCAAAAGGTCATTTCAATAAACATTATTTAGCACATAATAACTTTCCTGTAATTGTGAATGTTTGTTGGATGAATGAGTGTAAATGAAATTAGTAAGCCCTATAATACTCATCACTAATATATTAGATCCAAATTTGATTAGGAATACATCGCTTCATTATTAAGAATGCTTAAAACCCATATATCTTCCTCTCTACTAATGAAGACCTAGGTTAATTACCAGTCTGTCAAAAGATAATGTGATATTCTAGAAAGTATTATAGAAAAATGACTAGTACAGCTATGAACCGTCCTGAGAAATCTGTGACATTAAGAAATTAACTCATGCCATTTGTACACTGCAGGCAGTAAGAAGAAATTCAGAAATAATTAAATGGCTAAAATCAAGTAAAATCTTCAGACTTGCCTAGTATGGACTCCAGCAAAAT
>NW_006434709.1:11581316-11633425 GCF_000325575.1 Pteropus alecto | reverse complement strand
CCTCATTCCCAAATTTGGTCTCTATAATATCAGCAAGAGTTTGTTCACTCGAAAATATATTCATTTATAAAATAAGCATTGAGTACTTCCTATATATCTGGCACTGAGGACAAATATGAGATGAAGACATCCATTGCCCTGCCCTCATGGAGCTTACACTTAAGACATCCAGAATATTCTGTTTCATTTTTATTTTTGAAGGCAAAATATTTCACATAGTTTTAGAAGGAAAGTATAGTTCTAACTAATCCACAAAAAAAAAATGAACATAAGAATTATTTTTAACCAAACTAAATGAGTTGGAGTCAGCATGTCTTTCTTACATTTTGAATAGCATACAGTTTGAGACCAAAGTGCACTCCTATTTGTTTTATGCTTTTTGAGTTCAGGTGTCATTTCAACTACTAAGAATTATGCGATCTCTCCATGTTCACAACAAAAACAGTAAAACTTTACTATTAGCTCAAAAACAAATCGAACATCAAAGAGGCAAATATATCAATAAGATCAGCTAACTGAAGCAGAGTGACTGCAATTTTTTTCAAATTTGTTAAACTGTTTAAAATGTAGAGAATCTGGGACTTATTGACGGTTTAACTGATTAAATTTGAATTATTAAATATTAAGGACAAATCCACAGAATAGTACCAAGGCTTAGCCTATGATACTACAATCACACGCAAATTCTAACTACTGATATGTATTTAAACCTCATTTATCTAGCTATCATTTATCTAGATTTATGGTTCATAGGAATTACTTGCTTTATAATACTGTCCTGCCACCTCCACTACCACATTTTATGGAAAATACAACATATAGTAAACATTTTAGTGAACATGTCATTAAGAGGTGAAACAACAGTATTATGTAACAGAAAGAGTACAGGAATCAAATTCACAAAACCTGGATTTGTCTTCCAGCATAATTAGAAATACCTTCACTGAGTCACAGTTTCCAAATATCTAAAATAGGGATAGATAAGATAAAATATGGATGATGAATCTTACCTTCACAGTCACTGTGAAGGACATACAGGTAAAGACAGAGAAGGAGATAAAAATTCACATATAGACCCATATAAATATAAAGTGGGATTCTCATTATCATAAAAATAGACATATCTCTGTGCAGGACTGTTAGGTATAGAAATTAACAGGCTCCGAAAGCATTAAAATGTGTACATAGAAATACTGAGTTTAAACCTAAGGCAATTATCTACTTGGAACGAAGATCACTTCAAAACGAGATTTCCATTTGTTAGCTTACAGATACTTAAAGTATATAAAGAGTTCAATTTGAAGAAAAAGACTTTAAGGAGTTCCTTTGAGTTTTCTTCTCTCTGAATTAAGCTCTGACTGAAACGGGATTCTTTCTGCTGGATGAACTTCACCTCATACACAGCTAAACTTCTGTGAAATACAGCATAATTTTAGCCTACTTATTTCACAGATTACAGGAAACCATCTGAACATTCTTTTTCCTGGAAATCCTTAAAAATTGGGTCTTCATGAGACTAGAGTCTTCTGTGGGCAAGCAAATCAAAAGAATGAGGATAAAAGTGCATTTAATGATGATCCTGTTTCCGGTCCCTGTCCATCCCACATCTTAATTGCTACAGAAATTTTGAGATACCTCGTGGTCCAGCTTTTTTTAGTACAGTGGTATGCTGAATACTTAGTTATTAACCATTTAAAATATCAGATGAGCAGACTAATGTACTCTGGTACATTTTAAGGTGATTAAATTTTAGCTTTTAGCAAATACCTGTAGAGATATATTAAATTTTGTATGACATAAACTTTGCTAAATACTCAATGTGTGTGTGTGTGGAGTGTGTGTGTGTGTGTAGAAACCTAAGAAGCAACACACAAATATTTAAGAAGCTTAAATACTAAGTTTAATAGAAGAAAATCTATAGAACTCAGTTATTAACTTAGATTTTTTTATTCCACGCTACCATCTATTCAATTTTATATTTCTCTTAAATTTTTTAGGGTTGAAATCACTGTCCAAAGTTACTGTGTAATTCATTTTATCAGATCTGAAAGTCATATGAAGTCCAATCTCATAAAGGCTTAATCGGAATAAGAAAATATTTATATTGGGACACTTAGTTTTAATCTCCTACACCTTCATAACTAGCCTCCAACCCTCCCTACTAATATACATATGCCTTGATCTAACTTCCTATGCTGTGTTTTTTCAAAAAGATACATCTATATCTACCTATAGACATAGATATAGATATAGATATAGATATAGCTCTCCAAGCTAAAACTAAGTAGGTGAGGTCATGATGAAAAAAGTGAGACATTTACATCATCTCAAAATATATCCGCAAAATATATTTATTAAGTACAAAGGAGAAGAACAGTAACCTGACAATCGGAAAACCTGTGATCAAATGATAAAGTTATCATCAGTAATGGGAGAGGGAGAAGGCAGGGGGAATGACGAAGCAAATTAGAAAAATGTGAAATTAATTTACAGAATGTAAAGGAAATTTGATAATTTTTAATATTTTTAATAACAGCATTACTGAGATATAATATACCTATCAAAATTCACCATTTTAAACTGTACAATTAAGTGGATTTTGGTATGCTCTCAGTTGTGCAATAATCACCACTGTCTATTTTTAGAACTTTTTCATTGCCCCATTAGCAGTCACTCTTTGTCCTCCCCTAAACTCGGCCCCTAGCAGTCACATATCTACTTTCTGTCTGACTGGTCTGTTTATTCTGGACATTTAATATAAACGGAGTAATACAATAGTGGTCCTTTGTAAATGGCAGCTTTCACGTGAATAATGCATTCAAGATTCACCTGTGTTGCAACATGTATTCTTTGTTCATTTATTTTATTGCATAATAATATCCCATTGCATTGAAAAATATTTCATTTAACAATTTTCAGTTGATGAACATTTAGATTGCTTCTATTTTGGGGTGGGGAGCAGGTCTTAGGATAATGCTGTTATGAACATTTATGCACAACTTTTTGTGTTGAAGTATCTTTCATTTCTCTTGGGTATATATCTATGAGTTGAATTACTAGTCATATGATAATTCTATGTTTAATATTTTGAGAAAGTACCAAAATGTTTTCCCAAGTGGCAGCATCATTTTACAATCACACCAGCAATATATGAGGGTTCCATTCTCTCCACATCCTTGCCTATCTTTTTTTTAACCATCCTAATGGGTGGAAGGGGGTATCTCATTGTGGTTTTGGTGTGCATTTTCCAATGACTAATGATGTTAACATCTTTTATTGGCCTTATTAACCATTTTCTATATCTTCTTTGGAAAAATGTAATCCTTATCAAAATTCCAATGGCATTTTCACAGAAATAGAAGAAGGAATCATAAAATTCGTGTGGAACCACAAAAGATCCCAAATAGTCAAAGCAATCCTGAGAAAGAAAACAAAGCTGGAGGCATCACACTTCCTGATTTCAAACTATACTACAAAGCTATAGCAATCAAAACAAAACAGCATGGTACTGGGATAAAAACAGATACACTAACCAATGGAACAAAATCAATAGCCCAAAAATACTCTCTCATATACGTGCAACTAATATTTGAAAAGGAACCAAAGAATACTCATTGGGGAAAATAAATGGTGCTGGGAAAACTAGATAAATCACATGTAGAAGAATGAAACTGAACCCCTATCTTACACCATTCACAAAAATTAACTCAAAATGAATTACATGTTTAAACATAAGTCCTGAATCCACAAAACTGGATAGAAACAGACAGAAAAAGCTCCTTGACAATAGTTTTGGCAATGATTTTTTGGATATGACACCAAAAGATCAAGCAACAAAAGCAAAAATCAATAAGTGGGACTATATCAAACTGAAAAGTTTCTGCACAGCAAAAAAAAAAAAAAAAATCAATAAAAGAAAAAGGCAACCTATAAACAAGATATTTGTAAATCATATATCTGATATCGGGTTAGTATCCAAAATATATAAGGAACTCATACAACTCAATAGCAAAAAACACAATCTAATTTAAAAATGAACAAAGGACCTGAGTAGACTTTTCCAAAGAAGACACATGAATGGCCAAGAAGTACGTAAAAAGCTGCTCAACATCACTTATCATCAGGGAAACGTACATCAAAACCATGAGATATCACCGCATACCTGTTAGAATGTCTATCATCAAAAGGATAAAATATAAGTGTTGACAAGGATATGAAGTAAAAGGAACTCTGTGCACTACTGGTGGGAATGTAAATTAGTACAGTCACTATGGAAAACAGTATGGAGGTTCCTCTAAAATTAAAAACAGAACTGTATGATCCAGCAAGTTCGCCTATGGATATATGTCCAAAGGTAATGAAATCACTACCTGGAAAAGATATCTGTACCTCCATGTTTACTGTAACACTATTTACAATAGTCAAGACATGAAAACAACTTAAATGTCTATTGACAGATGAATAAAGAAGAGGTAGTATATATTTACAATGGAATATTATTCAGCCATAAGAAAGAAGAAAATCCTGTCATTTGTGACAACATGGATGGACCTCGAGGACATTATGCTAAGTAAAATAAAGGAGACAGAGAAAGGCAAATACCATATGATATCGCTTATATGTAGAATATAAAAAAGCCAAATTCATAGAAACAGAGAGCTAAATGGTAGTTACCAGGGGCTCAGAGGTAGGGGAAATGGGGAGATGTTAGTCAGAGAGTAGAAGCTCCAGTTATGAGTAACTTCTGGAGATCTAATGTACAGAATGGTGTACTTTATTTAGACATAGTTTTCTGTAGTTGATTTAACATATTTATAATAGCTGATTTAAAGTCATTGTCACATGTGGTAGGCAGAATAATGCCTGATGACTCCTTGATTTTAGCCCAGTGGTCCATGTCAGACTTCTGATTTACAAAACTATGATAATAAATTTATATTGTTTTAAGTCATTATGTGTTTGGTAATTTGTTATGCCTGCAAGATAAAAATAATGCAGCTAGTTAATCTAACTTCTGAGCTTTCTCAAGAACGGTTCCTACTGATGGCTTTTTTGTGTGTGTGTACAAGTCATTCTTTCCTGTTGCTATGTGTGTTTCAAAACTTTTTTTAATTGGACATTTCAAATAATATAATGTGGCAACTCTGGAAATCATATTCCCTGTCAAGGATTTGTTGTTACTATTGTTTCTCTCTATCTGGTTTTGGTTTTTGTTATTGTTATTGCTGTATTCTGTTTATTTAGTAATATTCTTGGACTAATTATGCAGTCTGTATTCACTGGTGTGTGCAGCCACTTAAATCTATTTGGTTAGCTAAGTGTTCACTTAGTGATTAGACAGAGATTTCTTTACATACTTTGAACTAATAAGGATTCCACCCTTTATCAAAAGGCCTTTGTATGCATTGGAGCACCACACCAATGCTCTAGCAAATTAAAACTCTGCCTTAACCTTCACTTGAAAGGCCCCAGAGTTGAACAAAAGTAAGAGATTTGAGTATCTCCTTAGCATGCACACAGTCCTGCATATGCGCACAGCCCATGGATGCAAATGATATTCTAGAGTCAACGGAGCATGTGAAACTTCTCAAAGCCCTCTATGGACTTCTCATTATACAGATCTTTGTAAATGTTTTGGTTCACCAGTTATTTGCCCCAACAGGTATCACCACCTCAAGCAACAACAATGTTAAACAATTGCCAATGATTGACAAGTACCCTAGGAATACCACCCATTCTTCCTTTCCAATGATTGTTACACTGCTGGTTTTCAAGGATATCATGGAATTGGTGAGAAGGAGATGGAAATTCAGGGCAAGTTAATATGCCACAAAGCCCACTATTCTTACTGAGATACAGTGATTTTGTTGAATAAACTCTTTGGATTTTTGAAAACCGTTAGCTAATTTCCAGCATTGCGAAAAAGCTGACACCGAACATTTTTGCTAGTGTTTTTATATTACTTTAAGTGAAAAGCAGATTTTCAGAGATTCTTACTCTATCATTATGAAAAGTTCTGCCCATTTAGAACTATTTAGCCCATTATTCTGTAAGTCTAAAATTATTTTAAAACAGTAAGTTAAAATACACATAAATTTGTTAAAGAAAATTTAAAAATCTGATTTGTAAAAAATATGTTTCTATCCATTGGGATTACCTCCCAACAATTTTGGTTTACTATTATGCATTTTAATAAGGTTTCATCTTATTTTTCATTTTGACTTTAAGTATGCCTAAAAATACTTAAGTTACTAAAGTATAATGTACACATGCAAGTAAAACCAACTAAATCTACAAAATTACTGTGCATCAACAATATGTAGGAAAACAGATCTGATTCTCTTAGTTATAATTCAAATTTGGATTCATAAACCTCTTCTGTAAGTTTCACAGGAAAGGACATAGGCATATTAAATTTAATCTCTAACATATTGATTGAGCCTCTTTGATATCCCTAAATTTCTAACAGATATCATGTCACTATCTTAAATACTTATCATGTTTTTTAAAAATGGTTATTTCTACTACTATGAATGATTAAGTAATATTTTCCTATTTACAGTTCAAGTATTACAAAAACAAATAATATTTAAAAAGATAAAAATATCCTTATTCATTAAGGAAGCTGCCCAAACAAAAAGGAATTTCAGATGAATTCTCATATAAGGAAAATAGGTTGCTTTTACAGCACATCCTATTTCACTTCATCATATTTATCTTTGATCAAATGTTGTTACTGCATATTCCTTAAGGGAACCAAAAATTTCAATGTTTTACATTTTCCACAGCCAAGCCTATCTGAAGAGAAATCTTGAGAAAGAAAAAGCCAGTCTCAAGAGCAGCTGCTCAAATGATGCCTAATTAATTTTTTTCACACAGATTAAAAGGATATGCTAATAATTTGCTTGCACTCAATGAGAATTTGTAAAGCAATTTAGGCAATCAGAATTTATAAAGTATTCAGAAATACTCTTAAATTCTATCTACTTCTACTCCAAGTGACCCAGTAGCAGTATTTTATACACTGATGCTCAACCTGAGTGTGTAATAGGACCACCTAGGCAGCTTTAAAAAACAATTCAATCGCCCAGATTCTACCCATTTATCAGAATTTGACTTAATGGCTATGGAGTGCTGCTTCAGCATCACGGTTTTTTTTTCAGCTTCCCAATTATTCCTGGACACAGCAATAATTGTCTAGAGCAATAGTTCTTAAACTTTACGGTGCATATCAATCACCTGGGATGTTTTTGAAATGCAGATTCTGATCTGGTAGGGCTGGACTGGGTCCTGATAATCCACATTTCTAACAAGTTCCTACGTGACTCCCAAGCTGCTGGTGATGGACCACTTTGCATAGTATGATACTAACAGAAATTAAAAAGAACGCCAAAAATAAAGTCCATGAACACAGTACAGTATCTCAAAGTACATTTGCGACTGGCTTCAGAACAAATGAGAACAGTATTTTCCACTACAGTACTCTCTCCACCTCTGACAGATGACTCTTCTCTAATCCTACCAACTTTCTGCTAAGTTTCAGGCTATTTAGAAACATGTCTATCCTTCAAACAATTCAGAAAACCCTATCTTACAAAATTAGTTGACTTTCCAGCCCTTTCTTTGAACTCCTCTTAAATTCCAATGCAGCCCAATACTGAATTTTCTTTCATTTTTGCCAGTAGAAATTTTTACAAGGGCAAGAGTTGTAACCATAGCAAAAGTTAAGGACATATATGACTCAGTAAATACTTGCAAATTAAATAGTAGATATTCTTCAGGTATTATACAGTTACTGGGATGCACTTGATCTAAGAAGTTAGGTTGTAAGGAAAATGAATGGTTTACATGTGCTTCTGTTTTACTTATACAACTTGTATGTGATTTAAAAAAAAAAAGGATCACATGGTACCAATTGCCTATTGAAGTTTTCTTCACAATTTCTTGGATGCTGAATACCTACACAACATTCATCCTGTACCAGCATCATGCTTCAAAATGAGGGCATTATAAAACTATATATGGACCCCGAAATCCTCTTCCATCAATTAATTGAGACATTTAATTACCTTTTCTGAGCTTCCTGCCTTCAGTTTTTACAGTATAACTTTGTTAAAATGAAAATGCCCCTGGATGGGGAAACATTTCAAAAATGTATTATTAGTAATCTATCAGTATAAATGGAAAAATGTGAGGCCCATTTTTGATAGAAGTGTAAGAACACAGAAAAGAGAGCACATGGTGTAATTCTTTACATGGCAGTTCCAGAGAGACCTAATGTTCCACAAATTGACTTGTCAGGTTAATTATAGCTTCCACTGAAACATCAGCTCAGAGTAAACCAAACTTTCTTCATTCACATATTTAGAATGTTCTTAGTGCCTACTATGTTCACAGTTCTGTAGGATAATTATAATGACACTAAAATGTTCTTTAAAGAAAAAGTTACTCAAATTAGGAGGTACAATGATAGAAATGAAAGGGATGGATTTATCAACACTAGGTAGAGTTCCTGGATAAGGCGTGTTATAAAGGCAGTCATTAGTTACTTATCTCTTTTGAAGTTAAAATGCTGCTGCTTCTCCTTCATTTCCAAAGCAGATGTGAAGATGTCAGTGAAGATGACATGACCACTGACCTCAGTGAAACATTAAAGAGTCTACTAACATTTATGAGGTGTTTAATAGTATTTTTCTACATGTGCTTTAGCTCACTTTGTGCAGAGTATAATGTCAATAATGCAAAGTATAATTAAACTTTCTGCAAAGATCAATTTGATAAAGCTAATACATTCAATCTATATTAAGCAATTTCCAGATTGGTCTCAGCTTGATTATCCTTTTTGAGTTTTTTCTATTGACAATGTCTAAAACTCCAAAAGGGAGAAGAAATTGAGAGTGAAAAACCTGAACAATACATAGACATACAAACTGGATCTGAATCAATAACTTGCACTGTTAATAATAAACACAAATAGGAGAGTTTCAGAAAGTTCTTGATCAAAAACCTACTATACCCATGAAACCACCACTATAATCAAGATAGAGTATGTTTTCATTTTCATCTATTATAGTCAATTCTTCCTTCTGCCTTTATCCCAGGCAATTGTAGATCATTTGTTTCTATATATTAGTCTGCAGTTTCTAGAATTTTATTATACATTTGTCAACAGTAATCGTAATCACATTGTATACTTTAAATGAATGCAATTTGTAGTACATAAATTATTCTTCAAAGAAATTGATAAAAATAGTAGGACAATTTTTTAAAGTTTAAAAAATTTAAGCTTTTTAATCAAAGTCCTTTTCACTGAGTCCCATGATGTCACATAGTTCTACCCCATATCTCTTTCTTGAATGAAGAAAGCCTTGGAAAGCAGTGATTGGTAAATCTCTAGAAGGACTACTCAGCCTGCAGTGACCCCAATTAGGAGCCAGCAGGGACCCCAGTGGATTGTTAGAGTTAGCTTGGTATCTGCAAAGTAATTTGTCTCTGTGTCTATCCCTATGTATTTACTCCACTATGAGTAAGAGCAAATAAATTGTTATAATTTCTTTAATTTGACTTCCTGGTCAAGCTGGGGTATCAAACACACACCCAAATCCTTCCTTCCTACTGCAAAAATAATTTAAAAAATAATAAAAAGTAAAATAGATGAAAGATTAAGTCCTCTAATTTAAGAAACTGGTTAAAAATAATCCCAAGAAAGTGCCATCTAAATAAAGGCCAAGAAAGCAGGCTCTTACGATTTTCTTGCCATGCTCTAAAAATGGTACCATATTAAATGTCAGTGCTTTGCTTTATTTTTGCTGGTAGAAAAGGTCTCACTGAGTATTGTTTGAGGTTACTACCTCCAGATACCCCAGAGTTTAATCATCACATAGTGCTTTCATTAAAAAGTAGAGTATATTTGCCTTGAAATGATGTATGACAGTATTTTAGGAAGATATGGGAGAAGAGAAATTAGGCTTATCCAAAGACTTTTGGCATCACAGAAGCAGCATTTCAAAAAAGTCCATGGGACTATAGATTTACTTTAATTTGTATAGGAGATAGTCCTAAATGGTAAGAAAATAAAATCCTATTTTTAATGCTAGACAATCTAAAATCTTCCTAGGAAGAATCCTTTGGTTAATCAAAGGATTACTATAAACGTTAACTGCTTTGGAATTCCAGGGCTTCAGATTACTTTCTTATAATAGCTCTATTTATAAAGATTTGTGTTTTCTCTCCCTTTAATCCTGCTCTCCATCTTATTTTTATCTTTAATGCTATCATCTTCACTTAACAACATTCATTTGTTGGACACATTTTTACCAAGAGACAGAAAGAAAACATGGTCTTTTAAAAAGTCAGAATCTTAGGCAGTGGAGTTGATAAATCTTATTTCATTGTGATGGAACACCTTTGACATCTTGACATTTTGCACTCAAATAATTCTTCTGAAATGTTTAACTAATCTCCTCAGAGCCCTCATGTGGCATACTGGTATGTTGAGGAAGCAAATATTGCAAAGTTGCCAAAAGACCAATTCCAATCTAATTAGGACTTGCACTGCTTCAGTGAAGGCTACATAAACACTCTGTTAATATTCACAGCAGCAGCTTTGTCAATAACTCCCCCAGAATCTTCAAATTTATAACAGAAATCAGCAAACTATTGATTCTCTGACACTGATAGATCTTTCCAGATTCACTGCCTCCTTACTCTCGCCTCTGCCCCAATAGAGGGCATAAATGCCAGTTGCTCTAATCGGCTCCTAAACACTGAAGGATCATTATTAAAGTATGGCTGACATCCCTGATCATTAATTATAATCTTGCGCACATATGCAGTGTGATTGCAGGAAATAATCAGCTTTGTCTGCCAAATTGGCAACATTCAGAAACTAATTTGTTATGACACTGCATCAAAGATATTTAAACAACAGACTCAAGGCTCTGCTGCTCTGGGTACATTGTTAAAATATCAGATAACATCATTAAAAAATAGTTAACATATCCAGAGGGAGGTGGTATGTATCCTTGAACTTCTGTTCAAGTGAAATTATCAGAAATAATTTTTATGTGCTCCCAATCCTGTAGTTCATGTGTTGAGGATGCCCCTCCAGAGTGACTGCCATTTAGGGGGCTGCCTGGAAGAGCAGCTGTCAGTCTAGAGTAATTAAGTGGGCCTTGGAAGGATGATTCGAAGTGCTCCTGGGGCAAAGATTAGACAGAATTGCTATTTTTCTGTTTGGGATACACTAGAATTCATTTCCTATATAATTCTTTGAGATCTGAGTCATAACAGATTCCTTACAGCAGTGTGCACTGTAGTGAAGGAGAAGAGTGGTAAGTTATGTTCATTCCGTGCCCGATGTTGGCCCACTCACCCCAGAGTGAGAACATTCAACTTAGGAACACTAACACGCGCCTTGCATGTCTCTCTCCCTCCCCTAATCTTACACTCTGGACAGCAACACGATTGTTCTGAGCCTGTTTCCACCATAGCTATTTAGATAAATTTAATTCTATGTCTTTTCTCTACCATTCCATTTTATTCACCTCATCAGAATCAAGCCCAAGCCATGTGCTTCATTCTACTGCCAAGTTCCCGCTCTTTAACTAACACCTTCCAAAGACAAACACATGCAAATTTTTTTCATTCCTTTTACATATGAAAATAGATTAAAAGATATTATTTTTATAACATTTTTTCTAAGCATTCCAATCAAATCTAGAAATATTACTATCAATTATTTTGTACCCCCCCCCCAAAAAGCAGTGAAATATAAAATAGTGCCACTAATATGCCTTTGCAAAGCAAAGGTCCTGAAGGTACCCCTCTCCCCATTCCTGAGTGGATATACACTTTGGCCTCTACCGTTTTATTCACTCCATGTAGGTTAAGAGTGTAATGTTGGGAAGAATAAACAAGACTTAGAGCCAGTACCTCCCTTCTTCCTTTTACAGCTGAACTGCCCACAGGAGCAGCTATTTATTATCCACTGTTCTTCCAGCTCTTTGCCTTCCATTACCAGCTAAGGGCCTGCCCAAGTCCAGCACTGTTGTCATGTGTTAGTAAGTCTACCTAATTTGGAGCTTGTTTAGCAGATTCATTTGGCCCTCAAACTAAGCTGGCTTCCAACTTAGCATTTGCCAATAGTAAAATTGACATTCTTATCTCTGTTGGCCATCCTTTTGTTTTATTTTCAATTTTCTCAAATCCTGGCAAGGAGGTAGGATGCTATTCATTGGACCTCCACAGAGGTTACATTTGTGATATTGTCCATAAAAATAAAAACAAAACAGTAGAATTTGGGAGAACAAATTATATAGCAGAAACTCCTGGTAAGGTTAGGATGAGAGGAGGCTATATAGGGTTGCCTCCCACCAGGTGGTAAATCTGCCTAATATTAAGCTATAACCTCCAACTTGTATCTTAGTTAAGGAGTTGACATTTTGCACTGGTTCCAATGCTCTTTTTTTCTTCATTTTTTTTTTTTCTGAATGTGGGTAAGAAAAGGCTTCTGAAGGGTAAAAGTTAAAATAACAGAAAAGTAAGAAACAAAAATCAATGAAATATAATGTAATTTAATTAAATAATTTTTGTTATTTTCATTTTAAATAATGAAAGTACACAGAATTGAATGTTTCATGACACTCATTATCTATGCTTAGTTTGTTAATTGTATTGTGCTTAATAATGTTGTAAACACCTACTTCTTCCTAGTCTCCTCTGCAGAACCCACTTTTTGTCCCAATCTAAGAAATGCTAAGTCATAAATCTATTCTATTCTTTATTTATATTCACTCCATATGTAATCTCATCCAATTCATTATCTTTAAATAGCAGCTAAATATGTGTCTCCAAACTTGACCTCTCCCTTAAAATTCATATTCATATACCAAATGACTACATAATACTTCTATAGCTAATGAATGTTTTCAACTTAACATATCCATAACTGACTTCCAGATCTTCCTGCTCAGACCTGCTCCACATGCCTTGTGAGGAAACCTCATGAAGGGACCCATATGAAGGAACCCATATGAAGGAACCAGTGGAAGAGAACTAAGGCACTCTCAGCTCTCAGCCTTAGCCAAGTGTCAGACCTATGAGTGAGGGCTTCTAAAAACCAATCAGGGCACAGCTGGCTATCAACTGACCACCTAAGTATGAGTGAGCAGCTCAGCAACCACCGAGCAGAGTCAAGACATCCCAGCTAAGCCATCCCAAATGGCCAACACACAGAACTGTGAACAAATTAGTGGTTGTTATCTTAAGCCACTAAGTTTTCGAACAGTTTTTAGAATAGTAGTAAATATCTGATATACTTCCCTATAGTGATCATTTAGAAACATAAGGCAATTATGTCGCTCATCTACTCAAAGGCTTTTGATGACTCTTCACCACAGTCAGAATGAAATCCAAAGTCTACACTATGACTATAGTTTTCAAAGCCTACACCATGTAGTTCTGGCTCCCTCTTTATTTCTTACCACTCTCCATCAAGCCACCAGATTCCAGTCATCATGGCCTCTGTGTAGTTTCCTAAACGAAATAAGGCACATTCTCACCTCAGAGCTTTTGCACAAACTCTTCTCACCCCCTGGAATTCTCTTTTGCTAAATAGCAGTCTATTTGACTTCTGCACCTCAACTATGTCTTTGTTGAGATGTCACCTTCTCAGAGAGGTCTTTCTTGACCCACTCCCCATCTGAAACAAAAACAAAAAGCAACAAAAAATGCCTGCCTCTCTACCCTCTTACTTTGCTTTATTTTTCTTCAGCGTACATATCCTTACCTGATATCATATGAGATTATATGTTTGCTTATTACTTATTGTTTATTATTTATCTTCCCAAGAGAATATGGGCTCTACAAGGGAGGAAATTTTTGTATACTAGTATTTGCGGACACCTAGAACAGTGCCTGGCACGTTGACTAGGTTAATGAATGAACTGTGTGGTTTGGTTGCAGTATAGAATAAGTAAAGAGTAGTAGTGGGAAAAAAGACTTAACAGTTTAACTGTGTGGTTTGGTTGCAGTATAGAATAAGTAAATAGTAGTGGGAAACAAGACTTAACAGTTAGGGAGATTGTAACCCCAATACAGAGAGAGGTATTGGACATTGTTTATGTTCTGCCCACCCTCTTCTCAATTCAGTGCACCTATCCCCTGGCCTCTGTTTGTTTTGTTTCTATTGGCTTGTGTCTGAAACCTTTTTCTGAAGATGTCACTTGGGTTATCTTAGGTGCATTGAACACACAGGCTAAGAGCCAGGAATTCTGGGAGTTTATGTCCCTCCTAGGGTGGCTCATAGCCAATGCCAGATCAGAAATATAAAGCCAGACCATCTCCCTTGCCTCAAGGTAGAATAAACTTTGAGGCACGTATGCTTCAGAGCTTCTAGGAGATCCAGTTGGTACTGAGACATCACCTGAAATTATGCCTTTGCTTGGCTCTTTCCTCTTCCCTGTCCTGATCCCTACACTTCACTACCAGTTTCTCCAGAGAGCATTTCCTTAGGCAATTACTTGCACATGAAACCTCTTTCCACATTCTGCTTCTAGAAAGCCCAACCCTAAAGAAAGGGCCTTCCTTTTGTGAACAATGGAAAGTCATTTATGGCCTCTGCATAGAGAAATGATAATGGCAAGTATTTAGTTGGTGTTAAGTATTCAGCCCTACAGTCAGAACTTAACATGTATTATGTCTTTGAATCTTTATGGCCCTATTACTATCCCATTGTACTGTGACAAGTATTTGTGTTTAATAAGTTTATTCAAACAGCAGTGTATAGGATTATTAACTGGAGGCAGAGAGACCAGTAAAGAGGTCACTGCAGTAGTATAGGCAAGAAATAATGAGTATTTGAATTTTGTCACTAGCAACAGAAATTACAAGGTAGCCACCAGAATCTAAGGGAATCAAATTTGGGATATGCCCTGCCTATAAGTAGAGGGTCCCTCAAATTCTCTTAGTCTTGGTTTTCTCAATTGTATAATAATGAGTTTGGGAAAATGTTATCTCAAAAATTCTTTTCCTTCAGGAAGTCTGGTTAGAATACTGGGAGTGAAGTCTTTAAAAGCGAACTGAAAGTGACTCCCCATAGCATGGTACATTGGAAAGAATATGGGCTGTAGGGCTGGTCATACTCAGGGTTCGTGCTCAGATTCTTTTCAGCTATTTAACTCTAGATAAGTTAAAATTGTTGAGCTTCAGAGTACTTTTGTGCAAAACAGAAATAATATAAACTTTACAAGGTTATTGTAGGTTTAAAATCCTCTGTAAAATATTCACAGGTGCCTGGCAAACACTAGTTTGTAGCTTTTTCTTATCTTCATTTCATTAAATCTAATTTCTAGCTCAAAATTTTAAATAAAAATCCCCATTAAATTTTGGACTTTAATTAGAAATATTAGAATGAATTTCTTCTAATTTTATCATAAAATAAAATTTATAGATAATGTTATAAATTAAGCAGAATTTTGTAGGCAGGTCTGGCATACAAACTATCATTTTTAATACTGCAGCTATATGAAAACTTGTTTAAGGTTTCAAATAACTGACTTCCAAAAAATTTTTCAATAGAATTGATTACTTAGATAAGACTTTGCTATGAATTTACTGATGTGATCAAAGATTCATAAATATATTTTCATGAAGGAAAATGCTACAAGAGAGAATATTCATAAGGTCATGATGAAATTTTGTTTACCTTACAAAAACAAGGAAGAAATGGAGAAAGAACAAAAAGCAAAGGAAAGAGAATAAGAGATAGTAAAGAGAATTCAAACAGAACTACAATATCAAGCCTCTAATTCTAAAACATGTTATATCTATTTTAAGTCTTTAATTTATCTCAGCAATGTTTTTAGGTTTTCAATGTAAAGGACTTGACCATCTTTCATTAGATTTATTCACAAAGATTTAATTATTTTTGATGCTATAGCAAATGGCATTAAAAATTTCATTATCTAATGTTTTGCTAGTCTACAAAAATTATCATAGATTTTTGCATATTGATCTTGATTCTAAACTTATTAAATTCACTTATTAATTACAATAGTTTGTATATTCTTATGAGTTTATATGTATATAATCATGTTAGCTGAAATTAATGACAGTTTTATGTCTTTATAACTTTTCTTTTTTGTCTTATTGCACTGGCTTATATATGCTCGGTACAATTTTAAGTGTAAATGATAATAGTGAACATACTTGCTCTGTTCCCAAACCTAAGAAGGGAAGAATTCAATATTTTGCTATCAAGAATGATATGCACTGTAGCTTTTTTTTATTTGTTAGCCTATGTCATATTAAAGAAATTTCCTTACATTTCTAGTTGATTATAATTTTTTAAAATATGAATGGGTTTTTATTTTACCAAATCTACATACTGCATATATTGAGATGCTGATTCTAATTTTTCTCCTTTATTCTGGTAATATTATGAATTACAATGATCAATTTAAGAATGTCAAATCAATTTAAAAGTGATTTTGATTATAGGAAATTTCTCCTTAGGCACTAATATTTGAACCTAACTCTTGAGTAAGATGTACTTCCAGTATGTCATAAAAAGTACTTATTTTTTATAATGTTAATTTTAAAATATATGTAAAATATGCCCATGTGGTAGATGCTTTGTCTCATATTACTCAATTTTGTCTAAAAGTCATATTCAGAATTATGCATGGACCATCTTTTTTACTTTGCCTTAAGCAAAAAGTAGTCATGAGGAAGAGCTTGGAAGCCATCAGTAAGGAATGTAGAATAGAAAGCAGGAGCTTGTATCTTTGTTAACATAGATGAGTTGCTTGTCCAGTCCTCACATATCTATCCTCAAACTTCAAGTTGTGGCTAATAAAACTACACCTTTATCATTTAATTTCTATTATTTAAAGCCAAACAAAATTCTGGCTGGAAGAGAACACATTTCCATAAAATAAATTCAAATTGAGCACAGAAAAAGTAATGGAGAGAAAATATATTAAAATAAGTTAACAAGTAGCTATCTCTGGCTTGCAGATTTACAGTTAATCATTTTTCCTCTGAATTCATTATAATTCAGAAATGCAAGGCCTCACCTGTCTCCGGCCCCAGCTATTTCATGCATGCACATCCTGATAGAGCTTTATCTCAGACCACCCCACCATTTCATAAATCTTTCACTCTCTGTCCTGGGAACCACGCATGCTAGGTGTTACACTCTTGGGCTGAACCTTTGACCAATAAGAGAAGGAAACCAGTTGATAAATGATTCTCTCTTTTTTTCCCTGATGGATTGTTTTGAAGCACAGCATCTATGGCCTCTTAGAAGACATTGTTATGAGATCAAAAAATCAGATGCATTTGGGAGTGGCCAACTAAATAATATATCATCACTTTGGCTCTTCCTCCTTTCCTGTTTCACTGCTTTGTCCCTTATTCCTGCTCCCTAGGATTATACTCTCCAATAAAATAGCAGCATACAAGACCTCTGCTTCAAGCTCTACCTTCTGGAAAACCCAAGCTAAGATAATATATTTCTGTATTCTGTGTTTATAATCATTCATGGACATCACTAAGCCAAGTAACTATCAGGAAAATCCATTTTTGCTATTAATTTTCAAAAGTATTCCCCCACATACTCTTTTTATTTTAAATATCAAACACTTCATCCTACCCTTTTTACCAGTCATGTTCATCTAGACAAAAAAAAAAAAATCTCCCTATACTTCCTAAATCGGAGAAAACACTTTTTAAAAATAGGCAGTCCATTTATAGTCATTCAGTAAAGATTTGTGCTGTATTTTCATTCGAAAAGCCAAGATATACCAGAAAAGCTTAGGTTAATATCAAGCCTAGAAGTCTAAATAGTTAAAAAAACTAATCTGGCTAACCTGTAAGATTAGATGTTTGTCTTTTCTTCATTTATCAACTGCATTATGAGATCTACGTGACAATTTTAAAACATTTAAGACTCATCACATCCAATAAATATATAGCTTTTCTTTCAAATAAAAACTATATATTTTGAATTTATCTAATAGAAATAATAATATAAATAATAAAAATATTTGTTGTAGAACAATACATTTAAAAACATTTTTTAAGATATATACATATTGGATTTTTATTTCTAAGCTTGAAGAACATGAAAAAAATGTTCTTATGCTTTAAAACTGGGCTCCTACATACTGATTTATACGAGTGACCCTCAATTATATGAGAGATTTTCAGATGGGCAATAACTAAAGCAGTAGGTGACAGTAAATTATTTCACTAAAGACTAGACTTATATACATAAAAGAAGAAGCTTGGTAAAAATGTGTATTCTGCCTCAAAATACTTCTCAATCCTTCCTTGAGTCTTAACTTCTTCTAATAATTTATTTTTAATTAAAAACATTATCTTATTAAGATGAAAGCCAAGTGGGAAGAATAATGTTTTAATTCATAACATTTACAAAGTAGCACCATAAAACCAACAAGCCTATAGAATATTTATTAACAGCTTTTTATGTGCCAAGATTGAATAGTTTACATGAATTAATTCATTTGTTTCTTACCATAGTCCTATAAAGCAGGGATAATTACTATCCCCATTTTATAGGTGAAGAAAATAAAGACAAATACATTTAAGTAAATTTTCTAAAAGTCACATAGTTAATAAAAGATGAAATTGAAATATGGACACAAGATACCTGACTTTATGTTAAAAATTAATAAGATTTTTAAAACACTGAATTTATGAGTGTGTTCTTTCTTTCTCAGTAGCAGAAGCTGTGACAGGCTTCAACACTTTCCTCAAAAACTAGAGATATCATCTGGTGTCTGTATGTGCATGACAGTTTAACATGAAGAGAATGCTCACATCTTCCAGAAGATAAACTCAACACCTAGGTAATTGACATTTTCTATCAGAGAGACTTTAAAGCACCAAGGGGTCCTAAACACAAACACACCATCTTGTTTTTCAAAGCAGTCACACTTTAAAGCCATACAATGATTCGAAAATATTTCAATTACTCAAAATATTTTGGAAATTTCTTTGGGAATTACCTTTAGAACTAGTTTCTAAGCTGCAAAATAAAATCATCACTATCCTTTTATTTCTCTTAAATCCGAAAGCTATCACAAAGCTTCAACATCTTATCTATAAGACTTCACTCCAAATCAAATTCTCTTTTTAAGAACAAGTTTTAACCATCACTAAACATAATCAAAAGAATGTATGCCAAACCCAGGATAGAATTCCCAAAACATTTTAAGGAAAATCAGTGACTACACAGGTGAGAGAAAAACTATTATTTGGAAAGCATAATATGTGATGATATTTTAAAATACATATACTTTGTTATGATCAAGTATTGACCACCTTGGTATGGATAAATTTTGAGATCCAGTCTGTGCACAGTTGAATGAGTGTAAGAGAAGTGGGGGCTTGAGGAAAAGAACATAAGATAAGTGTTTGGGGCAATATGTTTAGCCTGCTGCAAAAGTGTTCAAAGGGTTACTTAGGAATTTAACAAGTGGGTTCTGTGATAATTTTTTCTTCTTGCTTGTATCAAAAGGCAATTCCAGGGCTGATATCTGCTGCATGGTATGATTTATATCACAGAAATATTTTCAGTCAACTGAGATGTCTTATTTGGAGGCAATGTCCATTAATAATCTTTCAGTGAAGGTAAAGAAATTAGGCCTAAGTACATTTAGCTTCTCTCTAAAAAGTAATATTTTCTATACAAATTTGGATTCCTGTATGTATTGGCCCCTTGCCTATTTTTGTAAGCTGTGGACTAGCACGAATGCATACCCCAGGGAAAGACAGAGTAGAAAATAAGAGTAGGGCTACCAAAGCTAAAATACTTAAATTGTGGGATTGCTTCTCAATTTTTAACATAATAACTGTTTACTTAAGGAGATTATACTTCATCACAATGTCTACTTTAATCAAAGCAGTTTATGCAACAAATTTCCTACATTATTCCATGTTTCTCAGAATATACAGTTCCATATTACAGAAATTGCACTCAGAAAGACAGTTTTATGCAAGCCATTTCACTAGTCAATTGCTATCATCAACCACTGAAGTAACAATAATCTTTTCTCCATATCATATAATATTTTCTAGTATTCTGTTATAATATTAAAACATTTTAGAATATTTGAGCATAACTATGTACTGTGGGTTTTTGTTGTGGTTGTTGAGTCATTTCATTACTGATAAACATTCTTTTATTACCTACCCACCTTAAAGTTTGAAATGTAAAACAGACTCAGTCATTTGACTGTAATAAGTAGAAGATACCTCAACATATTTGACACAACTTAAAGCTTTTCCTTAAAAATTTTTGGCAGCTCCTGTATGAGTAACAAATGTATTTTTCTTTGTTTTGCATTACAGAAATAACATATGAAATCAAAATCAGCACCTCCTCAAAACAAAAACTGAACACACATAAATCTATTGTATACATTTCACTTTAGCTCTAGCCTTTGAGCTTTTAACATTTTCTTATCCTATTTGATTGTACATAATAAAGAATGAGAAAAGTACAAGGCCATTAATTATCTCTAAACAAGGACATTCTCTAATGTTATTTGAGTTGGTTCACCATTTCAAGATAGAAATTTGTACTTTGCTATAGAAATGGCAATTATTTACAATTTTTTACTCACACATTTTTCCTTCTTAACATATACTAACAAGGTTTTAAGCCACCTTCATATGCAGATCTGAGGTACTTGACAAGAAGCAGAGACATGTACTGTATATTTTGTTGACTAGAGAGAATTTTCTCTTCTTGATTTGATTTATCTCAAAGGAAGACCTCTATGTGAAATGAATGCATTTGCATGAATAGGCTACAGTTTTATTTCAACTTTTTTTGTACTGTATTCAAAAACCAGCCTTAAAGGGGACAATGACCCTTGAAAGTTACTACTTCATATTAATAGCTACAGAGTAAAATGTATATCATACACACAAGAGTTTAATGTAATCATATAAATACTGTAAGGTTTAGCATGTGAGTATGGAAACGGAGTGACAATCAATTTGTACTGTTAGATCTAACTTTATAACAAATTAGTACATGAGTAATTGTAAATGGATTTGCATCCATCCTTGGAAGTTCTAACAACAACTCTTTACAATCAATCACACTGCTACATTTGTCTAATTCTCTTACGTATTCCTAAAATATTAGGATTACAATGTTTCTATGTTATTCTGTGTTTACCTGGAAAAAAATATGTTTCATTAACTATTGTTTTAATAATGAAGCTAAATTGATTATGTCCTAACTACGGAACTTTACACAAAACCTATTTGCAGTGAAACGTATTTAAAGCATAAATTTTAATAAAGTAAAAAAACATTCCTTATTGGCATAGACATTCAGATTAGCCGGGATGTGTACTATAATTTGGCCTGGCAGCCAGTTCAAATGAACAGGATTTTTGAGGAACAACTGGAAGTGTCATGCCTGCCATTTCAACATTCAACTTGACACAGAGGAAACAGAACAAAATCACTGTGTCATTTTAAATGCTAAATAGGTTCAAGTCAGTTGGAAAATGCTCATATTCCAGTGCAAAGATAAATTACGAACATTCTAATTTTTAGATTCTAAAATAGGATTACTGTGATCACACTACACATTTTATGGCATATTGTCATTATTGGTCACAATGTATCCCTTTGTTTATTTGCCCTCTTGTCATCCATCCCATTACTCCAACCGTATCTTAAGCACAAATCTTGCTCACATACTGTGCAACCTTTCTATTCACTTTCCATATTTTTATTGACATAAATTTGCAGCCATGGATAACATATAGTATATTTTGATAAATGGACAGTAAAATGATATTTTACTCCACATATCCTTATGCATCTTATTTTTATTGCTCAATGCTGTTTTTTGAGATGTATCTATATTGACATATATCAGATTATCTAGGATTAAACTGGCATGAGTTATTGGCTCACACAAATAATTGTTTAGATTTATGTGTGCGTTTGTGTGTGTACATGCTCCCCAACTGGAAAGACAACCAATTAACAGAGTCAAAAAATCAGCCCAACAAATTTTTGGTATTGAGAGATGATTAATTCACCCAGAAACAATCAGTCTATTTAGGTCAAACAACTAGTTGAAGGAATTTTTGTCTCAACTGAATGGTTAAGACCTTTATGAAGGGCTTATAGTGTTGTTCCATCTTTGCTGCCTAGTAAAAGGTCCGTTAGAATAATGACTTGATATTTAAATGGAAGTCATTAGTCTTCCTAGAATCCACTTGCCAAGCTCTTAGTATTTTTATTAATATTTATAACATTGATATTTCAAGGATAACATTTATATCAACAAAAGGACAGAGACCTTGATGCAGCATTGTGTCCCACTAAGCACGCAGGTGTCAATGATTCAAGTCTCTAATTAGCATAATGTCAATGGAATCTTTACTTTTAAAAATCCCACTTTCTGTAAGTTTACATTTTCCAATGTTAAGGGTTTCCTTAAAGTGAAAACAATAAATCAGTTCTTTACATAAGAAGTAAGTGTGTTACTTACAAATATTAGCCTTCAAAAAAGACTCATGCAGCTTCCTTTTACAAGCATCGGTGGCATTTAAATTAATCACAATCCAATGTTGTATAAATATAATAGATATAATAAATAGTAAACAAATATTTAATTAATTTAAACAATAGGGTACCAATGGTTAATTACAGTTAATTTAGTGACTGGTATCTAAGAGATTGATTTGTTCAGTTGCTTGGTCAAGAGTACCTGAAAGCCTTGCTTTCCCTGATGAAAAAGCTGACAACTTTAAGGTACTGTCTTTAGAAGCAGTGGGATCATATAAAGTCATCCAAGGAGCTTTTCAAATCACATATATTTCCTACATTCATTTTGGAAAATATATTCTTTTGCATATGATAAAAGAATGGGTATATTTTGAAATGTCTACAATATGCAATATGCCAACCTCTAAATCTAGATACCACACTCCAAATAAAATTTTAAAAAAAACAAACTTAGGTGTATTTTATACATGAAGAAACAGAATCAGGAAGGAGAGTAACTTGTCCCACCCAGGTCACATAAGGAGGCTTTGAGTCAGGACTGAACTAAGAGTTCTGTGATCCAAAGCTCATAGGTTTTCCTTGTAACATTCAGTTCTCATATTTGAGGAAATGGTTCCATCTACAATGAAGTAAACCTTGAGACATAGTTGGACCTCAAAAATCAGTTTTTAAGAGAAGGAAGGAAGTCAGTCTTCAAATTTCCTTCTGAAGTTGGCCAGGTATCAAAATTACCTTTTTGTAAAAGGAGGTAGGAAATGATTATGATCTTATTGATGAGACCATGAGACAATTTAGGCAATGTAAATACCAAGAAATTGGTAGTTTCGATGTTTTGGTTCCTCACTTTTTGCCCACTTCAACTTAAATAAAATACTGAGTAAAAACTTGGGTATTCTTATCTTACTGATGTCTCAAACTTCTCCAAGTAGAGAAGTTTGTTTTTTTCTTTAGATGTGGAAGAAGCTATTTTGATTATCTGTTGTTATAAAAGAAGAAAGATTTAACATAAATGTGTGAGCATAAGTCTGCATCTACTGTAATTTGTAAACATGACAATACATTATAGGTAACAGAGGTAAGTGGAACACTTCTTTAAAAAAGGAGTCTCTCAGACTGGGAAAAATCACATAAAACTGGGTAACATTACATGAACATTGCAAGGGAAACTTTTTGATATGAGATACTATGATATACACTTGGAGATACTTTAGTATAAAAAGGAATATCAAAAATCTAATTTCTTTTTCTTTATTATAGGCACAACTACAAGACAATAATCACTAGATTGGATCATCAGAACCCATTCACAACTGGTATACTTTTTGAAAATAAGGCAATTGTCTCAGATCAGATATGCTTTCATTACAGGCCTACTGTAACTAATAGGAACAGATGATGGCTTTTCTGAAAACCTACAGTATGTCAAATGGGACGTGTTTCTATTTTATGAATATACAAGGCTCAATATTCGAAGGAAAAGATAACACAAGGCAATGTTAATTATCCTCTCAGTTACAAATGTTTAAGGTACTCACACAACCCACTGTTTATCTATTTTTATAAATATATATGTCACTCAAAAAGTGACATCGAAAACATGTTGTCTGTATAGACCTAAAGTAAAAAGTAGAAAAGTAAATTAAATGTCCATACAGCAACTTTTTGTTTAGATTTAAAAAATAATAATAAAAAGCCCATATCTCCAGCTATTAATTCATTGTGAGAGCTTTAGGAAAAGAATAGTTCCTAGCTGAATTTTGAAATTTTATTGAAATTAAAAGTAAAATGTGGTCTCTGCTGTAAATTATTATTACATTTATATTATCTCAAAAACGACAACTGGAATGTAGATATTGTGGTATACTGTTGTGTATGTGTGTGTGTGTATGTTTTATACCTGTGTGTTAGGAAGAATTTCTAGTAAATTTTTTTGTTTAAACAGAAAATAATGAAAGTGGTAGGAGTGGCACAGTGCTTGAAAATGAGTAGAGGAATTAGATAGTAAAACCAAAAACTTACAGATAAATATTTATAACAAAACTTGGAGAGAAGTTGTCCCACTATCCTCATAAACAAGCTTATGGGAACAAACCACCACCTGAGTCACTGCTAGTGAAGGAGAAAGCAGAGCAAGCAGAGATATTTAGTGGACCAAACAACAAGAGAACCCCCAAATTAACCATAGGTATTCACTGGATCTTTATTGGACCAATTTGAGAACAACACCTAAATTGGGATGGGTTTATACAAGCCAATAGTGGTTGAATCCAAAGGTATGACACTACAATGTGAAGAGAACAGAGCAGACTAGTCCCTATGAACTGAGACCCAGTCTGAGAAGAACCTGCCGGAAGCAGAATCAAAATTGAGCAGGAATACAGGCAATACAAACAAAAGAAAAATTTCAGATAAAAGCGAGGCGGAGGGTATGAAGAGGCTAAACAGAGCCAAGAAATCTCAGTGAATGAGTGACCATACTGGTAAACACTAAATAAAATACAAAACAGGAAATGTATACATTTAGAAGCTATCTTGAACCACAATGCCTTCTAAAAGTCCAATAAAATTAATTTCACCTAAAACAGCAAAAGCAAAAGAAAAGGTGACTCTATTCAAAGTTATTATAAAATAAAACAAGGATCAAAATAACATTCCTACAACACTTCAAGCAGTATCCACAAGCTAAAAGCACTAAGAAATGGTCAAAAATATAAAAGAATAACATAAATTATAATTAGAAAAACTCAGGAATTAGGTGACAGATAAAATAAGAAGAGAAAAAATAATATTTTGTGTTTCTAGGCAAAAAGAGCAAGTGTCTTCTATGGGGTATAAAATTAGATTATTAGACTTATTGACAGCAATACTCAAGAAAATGAAACCTGTCAAATATTTTTTACCCAGCAAAACTGACTTTCAAACAAAAAAAGCAAACACAAACTATTATCAAATTCAGAGAGTTATTTCTGAAAAAGAGAAAACGATTTTCAGATATTTAAAATAACCAGAGAAACTCTGACATAAGGACGGGTGGCAGTAAGCATTAAATGTGGAGTAATAAATGAAGATTAAAGAGAAAAGATGGTCCATAATGACTATATCCTCTGAAATTTTAAAAATAGTACAACTATAAAAAAAAAAGGGTAGTGGCAAGAGCATATACGAGAGGTTTTTTAAAAATAGTTTCCTTTATATATTGGTGATAGTAGTCCTATTACTGTTAGTTTGATACCGTTACATGTGTAATATGAGATATTCTGATTCTGTCATCCCCTATATCCTTGAGAACCAGGCTTTCTTTGTATATGTGGCAGAAAGAAAATATATATGTAACATAAACGAGGTTAAGAAATTCTACAGTGCTGTATTTGAATTAGATGTATTTGTATAAAGCATGAGTCACAGACACACAGGTACATCTGCACACATATTGTAGCTCTACCCCTCCAACAGCCTAGAAACAATGACCAAACAACTGAAACCAATAATAGTCCCCAGTGGATGCATATGATGGTCTTCAAATACCACTTATCACTAAAAGAACCCAGAGCTTCTTGAAAGAATGGCAGTTCCAAGTCTACAGCAGAAAATAAGATGAAACTAGAGCGTCCTTCAATACTAAACAACAAGGAAGCTATCGAAATCTACTGCAGAGTCATGACAAAAGAATTCAGGAGTCAACTTGAAACAGCTCCCACTGGCTAAAGATGGGACAATTTGAGCTTCAATCATGATAATTACACTGGGTGAATCCCTCCCCTGCCCCCAATATGTTAAACAACAAGTTATTAAAAAAATAAGCATATTGCAAAGAAAAAGAAATGCTTACATGTTGCATTTAGAAGATAAGAATCTAATTAATTTTCTTAAAAATTGATTTACAAAATCAAGTAATGATTCTGCTTTTCCTATAGAAACAGAAGCACTGGGTAGCCAAATAGTATCTGAGTGAAAGCATCCCTTTTTAAAAAGTGTTCTACCTATTTTGAGATAATCATGCTTAGTGAAATAAGCCAGAAATAAAAAGGTGAAAATCACATGATATCATTTATATGTGAGATATAAACCTAAAAGCAACAAATGAACAGGACAAACAAACAGAGACTAATGGACTGGACTATAGATTAGTGGTTACCAGAGGGGAAGAGATGAGGAGAGGGAAGAAGTAAGGGGGTCAAATATAGGGGGATAGGCAGAGGATGAAGTGGTTAAAGGGGATCAAATATATGGTAGCTGAAGGAAACTGGACTTTGGGTGGTAAACAATAGAATATACAGATGTCAAATCATAATGTACACCTGAAAATTATATGATTGTATTAACCAATGTTACCCCCCAAAAAATTTAATTTAAAAAAAAAAGTGTTCCATCTAATAATGAAAAAATTATGAAATTAGAATACCACCACATTTTTACAACTACAAAGTTAAGAAATCTAGGCATGAAACATCAATACCTATTCAAATCACAGAAAGAGAAACAACTGGATTTTTGCCCTCCTAGAGAAAACACCTAAAGTCTCATTAAAAGAACTGTACCTGATTCTGATAAATCTTGTGGATCCAGCTAGCTACCCAATTTTAGGAAATATAGAAGACAGAGGACATGTTTAAACTGCACCTAGGTCTGCAATCAGCAATATCTGGGCTTTGAAACTCCATAGGATAAAGGTTTATGTTCTTCAGCAAATAAATGAGAAAGAAAAGACAGTTATAAAAGGGAAAACTATAGATTAACTGAATTTGTTTAAATTATCAAATAAAAAATTGGACAAAGTTAAACTATACCTCCTAGAGACACAGACTTAGGTGATAAAACTATAAAGAAATTCAAGGAAGTGATTGCTATAAAAGTCAAGATAGTGATTATTTCTGGATAAAGAAGGCACATACAGGGAGGGTGGCTGAAAAAATATAGTTCTTGACCTGGGTGGTAGTTACAAGGTTTTCGCTAGAAACAGTCATTTGCTTGGTGTGATTTTCTGGATACCTGTTTTATTTTATAATAAAAGTTTAAGTTAAGATAAAAATGTGTTACTACTTAAGCAATATTTTATATCAATTTTAATATAAAATAATTCATTTCACTGTAAAAAATTAAATTGCATGAAGCATATAATTGCTTAAGGTATCTTTTTAAATTCTTAATAATTTAAAGAATTAGGCTATTATTATTTTATGGCTCTCATATCTACATGCCAGGAATGCAAACCAGATTCAATTTAAAGCAGCACTGACAAAACCAACAACCACTTCAAAAATTTGTCAGCTACTGAGAACTGACAGTGTAGGAGATAGAATAACATTTAGAGATTTCATAGTGGTAGGACTGCCATCTTTTTTCATCCTCAGTACCAGAAACTAAGCTTTCACTTACTTGGCAAAGCTGAGGGCAGAAATGAATCATGCCAAAGGGGCCAATATAGTAGTCCAATTCTTCCGGTCACTTCAATGGGTAAAGTGTCACCATGAGCAGAAAGCCAATCCTCCATAATGATGATTTACAGTTGGAAAGTGGCTTCAAGACAGATTTACTGTTGCCCTATTAACACCACTCTGTTTCTATCACCAAAAAGCATTTTTCCTGTAAAAAGCAATGTTAGGAAAGGACATATACATAGAGCATGTTAATAAACCCCCTTCCTTTTCCTTTTCAAATAAGTAGTTAGAAAAGAAAGAGGGAAATGTATAACTAAGAGAGTGAATAGAATATTGAAGATAGACAAACCTCATACAGGAGAGTATAAACATTTCAGCAAATACTCAAGCCACTAGGCATATTTATTGTTTTCAAATCTCAATGTTCAATGATAATTATAGGATTGGTACATTTTCTGAGAGCGTACATAAATATGCAATTTTTTTCTTGTTATCAAGCACAATGATTCTACAGATAAATAATAGTGCCCACATATTGGCCACTTACTATGTTGACAGGTCATGTACTAAATGCCATACATAAATATTATCATTTAATCTTCAAAAAAAACTAGAAAACTAGAACTTAAAAGAGTTAACTGACTTGAACAAAGTTACATAGCTTATTCTCTTAGCCAATATATTATATACATCAACAAAGAGATGTGAAGATGTTACATTTCATCTGTGATTCAAACACAATTCTTTTGCAAAAATAGATCAAGTTAAAAATTTTCAAAGGAAGTGTTCAACATCTAGTTCTTAACAACCTCTTGCACATAGATGGGTGAATGTAGGCCTTCTATGGGAAAGGGCCCACATGGTTCTTCTCAAGGCCTATCCAAGACCACCTGGAGAGAAAACCTAGAGAAGCTAGAGGTATGAAAAAATTCCTAAAAACAGAGGAAGGAATCAGTTATCAAGACAGAATAGGGATGTATTTGACCCTTCCCGAGGAACTCTCAGGAAAAAAAAAAAAACCTCAGAAATAGGGGAACTCTCCAAAGAAGCCATGATTGTTCAGGATAGAGACAAAGATGTCTGTGTCTGTCTGTCTGTCTGTCTGTCCATAGAGAGGGGGAGAGAGAGAGGGAGAGAGAAAGAGAAAGAGAAGGAGGTAAAGGGAAGGAGAGAAAAGGAGAGAAAGACACTACTAGCTTTAAACACCTACAAAGTCTGAGGTCACAAACATCAGTTCATGACTGTATCAGTGCAGTAGGATATTTCCTGACACCTATTGTCTCCTCCTTCTCCAGGCACCAACCCCAAGTAGTCAGTAACTACTTGGTGAGCAAGCTGGTGGAGGGAGCATTCAAGCCTCAGATGGGGTCACAGAGGAGAAGCAACTCCCTTGCCACCTGCTGCAGGGGAAGGAGAGAAGTCTAGCTTTTAAGTAAATTTGGGATTTTATATATTACCTGTTTTTGATTGTATTGTTTGTGCTTATTACTGTACTGGGTCTGTGTTTTGTGATTTAACGTGACTCTAAGACATTTTATTATTTAAGAGTAAGGAGAAATGTTATGGGGCCTGCCAGGAAGAGAGAAAGAAGCAGCCCAGAGATTAGTTTAAATAGAGGAAATTAATATAAAGTTGTTTTATGATTACATTCCCTGATTTTCGCTTATTCAACAATGGAGTTACATTGACATCTGTGCTTCTGGCCAAGTCTGGATTCCATGACTTGCAGTAGAAAGATTATTTTTGCTATCATATGATTGCCCTTATATGCCTCATATATAACCCCTCTTTTTATTCAGAGTAATTTCAGCTGACATTGTTATCATTCACTTGCCAAAATGGTGTTTAAAGGAGGCTGGCTTACAGTTTTGTTTTCAGGGAGCTATTTTCACTCTGAAGGCACAAACCTTCTGAGTTGCCTACAAAATGTCATCCCTTCATACAGCTCGGCAGCATTTGTGCTTTTCTATTTGTGCTTTTGCATCACTTATGTGGAATTTATTTACTGGCTTTTATTATAATTTTGATCACATACGCAAGTTTTGTCTCTATCATATGTAAGTGTTCTGCCTTTCCTAATTTAGATTACATTCTCTTTGAGAACAGGTGCTTAAACACGTTCTTTTTCAAATTAATCCATAGCATCTGACAGAACTTCACTCACAACTGCTCAAGAAATATGTAATGTCTGGAAACATTAGTTATAAGTTAGCAAACCATGTTTCATTTTGTGACCTCAAACACTTGTTTCCACTTTTATATCAGCTTTATGTAGAACAAACCACTGTTTAGCTGTACGCTAAAGAAAGCTTTCAAATAAAAACCCATTTAGTTATGTGCTTTGATTTAAAGCCTGCTGTCAGTATATCAATAATCTCTGATGTGAAATTTGGAATGCAGAAGAAAAGATGACAGAAAAGGGCAAAACAAAAGTGATTCCTACACTAAGAAATTACTGGTTAATAGTTTCTCCCTCAAAGGAGGGCAGATAGTCATATGTATATATGGCACATAGATTTACAATGTGACAGAAAAAAATCCTACTTGCACATTTACTTTTAATTTTGGTGAGTGTGCTTTGAGCTTCCTACACCAATTTCAACAGTTGAGATTCTGCTAATGTTATGAGTGGTGGTTGTCAACATTAATCTTGCCTTATTACAGAGTTTATATCCCTGTTTTCTCTGACATGGTTGACCATATGAAAAACAAATAAAATTTATTCATTCTTTTTCACTCAATTGTTTATTCCACAGATGTACTTGAGCATGTCGTAGGGTCCAAGCAATGTGCGTTTAAATTTCTAGGACTGCATTCCCCACATGGCTGCAGACACTTTGAACATAACACTCATTAGATTACATAACACTCATTAGATTATAATTTTCCTAAGAGATGGAGTACCATGTGATTTGATTTAATGAGTCACAGTGGACAACCACCTCCCCACACAACTCCCTCTAGTATATTGCTTTTAGTTTTATATTTGTCTCAGCTCCTGTCCTAAATTCAACAACTATTTCAATTTAAAGAAACATAGTAAGCAAAACTATCCCCAAAGCCAACTACACTTCTTGGTGACTGGCTGTTATTTTGATAAAGCATTTGAACCAGTGCACTGACACAAGTCAGATACCACTGTTGAAAATGGAAGAGTTTGGAGAAACACAATGGCAGGTGAGAGAGGACAGCCAGGACAGAGGAAATAATCATGATGCATTTACAGTGACTACTCAATTAATGACTACTCAAAAAGTTGGAATTTAATAATTATTTTATTTTGCCTTCACTCCACCTCAGCTCAAGGTAAAAAAAAAAAATCAAAATTATCTCTAGAAATAAATTTATAGTAAATGGTATGTGTCAAATTACTACAATGTAAATCAATGAATTCTTTAGGAGAAAAAAGGAAAATAATACAATGCTCCTTAAGTTTAATTGGGATAGATAAAATATGGAGCTTTAAGATATGTAGAATAAATAGGAGCAAGGAGAAAAGGAAAATTTAGATGTGTAGGAGCTCAAGAAGGCAAAGTAAAAGCAGGCTTTGTTCTAGGAAGGAGAGAATTTGGGAGTTGTTTCCTGAAGGAAGTGATGAATGTGGTTAAGGACTGGGAGGTTGAGATGCCACTGGGGCCAAGTGTGGGAAGCAGCAGCAGCAGCAGCCTATCAATTAGCTTGGATGGATCAGAGTCTGGGTTGTAGACGAATGATGATAAATGGAATCAGAAAGTTATGTGGGGTCAGCAAAGTCTTGGATTGACACAAAGCATAACACCACTCTTAAAAGAAAATACAGTATACAGGTGGTAGAGTAGCCATCCTAGAATAAAGTTTATTCTTATATAAAGTTTAACCCACAACAATATCGATATAGGTGCCTACTTTCCAGTTGAGGTAGCTACTGATATACAAGTACACATTCCGATCTTTTTTCAATATTTCCCAGTAGTGGATATGAAATGAGAGACACAAAGATAGATACCTTAGCTTTTTAGAATAAGAGAGCTGGATTCCTTACGAAGAAGAAATAATTTTTATCTCAACCCGTATTACCGACTCATTATTTTCTTGAAATAGTCACATTTTTTCTGCATAAAAAGGTAGTATAAAGAACTGGTACAACAATTACAAATAGCAATCTTTTAACCCCTAATATCATTTTAGTTTCTAACCAAAATTCTCTTGCCGTCGCCCCCACAGTCTGAAACACTATACAACTTATGGACACAATTCTCCCATGTAACAGGTATTCATTTTCATTGCGAAGATCAGAAAATGGCCACCAATTTAATCAAACAGCAAAATTAGAGTTTGGGCTTATAGGTCAGATATTACTAACTTATAGGTCAGAGTTTATTACTTACAATTTAATTATTACTGATATTATAAAACAGGAGACTATAAACCATGTGAAAAACAATTTCAGTGTAGATGATCTGGATAACCCTTCACTTCTGATGATGTGGGTATGACATTGGGTGGTTGAGATGCCACTGAGACCAGAATTAACATCAGTGATATACCAACTAACATCTTCTTTACATTTTCCTGGCTATTCTCGTGTATTTATTTTTCCATATAAACTTTTGAGTCACTTTGTCTATTTAAAAAATATATCCAAATTTTTATTAGAGCTAGCAATAAACTAAAAAATTAACTGAATTAATGCTGACATATTGGTATTGAATCTTTTCATTCAAAAACATGATATGCCTTTCCATTTGTTCAATCTTCTGTCTTAGGCTGAGTTCCCCAAGAAACATACGCTAAGATGGAAATGTGTATCCAGAAAGTATATCAGGGAGTTTATCATCTCTGGAACATCTGTAATGGAGTGAGGAAAGCAGGATTGGGCTGTGGGAGAAGCTGAACTATGATGCAATTATAACAGATGCTTCAGTCAAATTCTCAGGGAGCTCTGGAGCTGGGATAGCTCTCAGAGATTCCCAGACCGAAACAAGGCCTCTCTACCACTGCATGGGCCAAGACACAACTTCTCCCTCAGGAGAGTTATAATACTGGGTGAGTCAGCTACCTTAGGCGGAAGAGGATGCTCGGGGAGAGACTCAGCTGTAATTGGTCAGCAGCAAATAGTCTGCAGCTAGGAGAATGAGTGCTTTATTCATGACAGAGAGATCTGGCAGCTGCACATCATCTACTACTGATCATGTTCACATTACTAAGATCCACTTAATTCATATAATAAGTTTGCCCCATGTAGGAGCATATCCTCCAGAATTCTAGTTGAAACCACCTAGGAAAACTTACAAGAATTAGGTTAGTAGAACTAAATACAGTTACTCTTGGGACTACAATTGATATTCATCATCCTCCTCTTCTAAGAGTCTCTATTACCCTTAACCTCAGCTAGCACCTCTCCTGGTCTATGTGGCTTTTGTGCTGAATGATTGAGACCACCATACCTGAAGCGGGTTTGAGGCCCTGCTATTCATAATTTTCTCAGCTCGTGGCTGCTTCCCTTTTCTACTTAGCATAAATACTAAACAGAGGAATACCAAGAGACACCCCAGAGGATTACCTAATTGACAAGAATCTCCTCTCTCCTCACTGTGTAGAATGATCAGGACACATTTATTTGTTTGTTTGTTTGTCTGCTAGTCTCTTAGCATATGGAATCCAAAGTGGCCGGATGCCAGTTATACACATAGGTTCCTCTGGCAACTAAGACCTCAGACTTGCAGAGCTCAGAGTTGTGGGAAAAGTAAGCACAGATCCTTAAATTGAGTTTCTGGGAATGATAGTAAACAGGGCTGCTTCTGCTTCCTGGCTCCATGTGTCTTCTACCTGTTGAGGATACAGCGCTATGTAAAAGTTTTTGATTTGTACACTACATCTTGGATCCTCTTACATCCTCCTAGAGTATCATCTCCAAGTGGTGACACTGGTGATGTAGCTGAGCCATTCCATAGCTCATCCAGGCTGGTAACTTTTAGAGGGTATATTACATGACCAATCTCTACCTTTGCATCTCCTCTGCTACTAAGCGCCCTCTGGCCTGGTGGATGCTTGATCCTGGATATGACCTTTCTATCTCACAATGGGTTGCTGTTGAACCCATCCAGCCTTATGACTTACTGTTTTTGACAAGCATTCCTGGCTGCATGGTTAACTAATCTCCCATGGACAGGCACTTCATTTCTATCAGGGATCATTTGCATGCCAGGAGCTACGAATGTTGCGTAAGTATGTTATACATGGTACGACTTTATTCCAGAAGCGCAGGTGTCTATTTTGTGATCCTCTTATTGGAATTTTCCATAAACTACATATGACAACTTTTCTCAGCACAGATACTATAGTGTCTGCTGGGTCATATGGCCCAGATAGCAAGGTTAATTACATTAGAGTCTGGAACTACTGTAGAGTCTTCTGCTGTGAGCCACACTCAAAGCTGGCAGCCTTCCATGTCATTTAATGGATACACTAGATGGATACTCTATCAGAGTGTGGAATGAGCTGCTGTTATAGCTCAGAGGTTTACCAGGAGTTGTTTTTCCTTCTTAGTGGTGGGATCTGAGAAATGTAATAAGTTGTACTTTACTTTGGAAGGCATGTCCTAGAATGCCCCAGATCACTTAACTTTTATAAACTTCACTAATGTGATAGGTTGCTGAACCTTAATAGATTTCTCTCTCACTCTCAGGGGCTCATATATATTACCAACGACAAAACATTCTCATCACTTCTTGCTCATCTGGACTGAATAACATGAGACCATTGGGCTATATTAGAGGACAGGAGAGTTAATGCAGTCTGAGGGCAAGTCTGTAAATGTGTACAATTGGCTCACCTATTTGAATGGGCTCTCCCACAGAACATAGTCAGCAGGGGGTTTTCTGGACTTATGTAAAACATCCACTCTAGTATGTCCACTTGTCTAAGGCTTTGGTCCCTTCTTCTGTCATCTACCATAGCAACTCTGTCATTTATAGTTTACTCATTGTGGACTACTACTTTTTCCAAGTGCCTAATTAATAGCATAGAAGCACTATCTCACGGGGTCCTTGCCAGGGTGTAAAGTCCTTTATCACAGGAAAGTATTCCAAAGTCAATAAACTCTCCCTTGTCCAACTTTATACTCTGTCCTTCTTGATTGAACACCCTAAGAATCCAGTCAAAACATACTTTCCTGGATCCCACCAGTACATCTTAGCTATCTCTTTTAGATCTTTCAATGTATAATTCCTTTTGTCCCCTGGAAAACTCAGAACTTTACCAGATGAGTGATCTGTTTTCACCCTAATTATTAGTCTGGTGTCCAGGAGTGGCAGTAAGGGTACATCCTTGAGGAGAGAAAATTTGCCTTGTAAGACAAAGTTCTCTGCATTCTATTTAAGCAAGTGTGAAGTTCAGGTATTTAACAGTGAGAAGTGGGACACTTCTACAGATCCATAGGATTCAAGGAGATGTAGGGTTTCAATACTGTCGAAGGCACTAACTCAGATATCCAATCTCAAGGCTCAGAGTCCCTATCCTTCCCAACTGGGGTCATAGCACAACAAACTTGCCAGATCGAGAACTCACTTCTTTGGAGCTATATTATCTCTTTAATTAAACTCTAGGCATCATCAGTTTTTCTAGTATCTGGCTGCAAGGCATTAGCGACCTTTTATATGCTGTGAAGGAGCCCTTCTGACTCTTATTCTTTACATTCAGCTGGTAACTAATCTTCAGATTTCATCATCTTTCTCTAAAGTACAGCTAGTGCTTATCAAGAATCATAGATTCCACATTCCTTATAATTGCTATATCCCCTGAACTTCTCACGCCCCTAAAATATTGCACTGGCCAATGACATTCTTTCCTAATTTTCCATTCTAGTTCACTAATGATAAAAGTTTTAATAAGTGCAACACAAGGGCATGCCAGAGTCTATCTGTATTCCACCTACCACTAGTGATGTTGCCCTCATTACCAACCATTCCTCAGTGATCCAGCTCCATTTAAGGTCTGTTTTCTTAGTCCACTCTTGGGACCAACTATCTTAGATCAGGTGCCCTAAGAAACTGAGTCACAGTTGCAGATTTGCATGCAGGAAATTTATTGAGAAGTATTATCATGCAAAAAAAAAAAAAGAAAGAAAGAAAGAAAATAAGAACAACAGTGAGGGAATGTGAATCTCAGCACTGGACAGAAAAATAAGTTGAACTGAGATACATTTGCAGCAGGAGTCTCTGCTGATTCCATCAGGAGCTCTAAAACTGAAATGACTTTTCCGAGCTATCTCCAAAAGAAGATAAGCCAATGTCCCGCAATTTTGACCAATCATTTCATATAATTATCTCGGAAAATAATTGGCCTTTTGAACAACAATATTTGATGTTAGATGACAACGAATTCATAACTAAAATTATAAACCAAGTTAAGAGGAGAAAATAAAGACCTTTGGAAATAGCCAAGGCTGAGGAAAATTAGTTCCATGGGCCCTTTAGAAACATTTTTTTTTTAACTCCTCTTCAACATTGTATTGGAAGTCTTAGCCACAGCAATAGGACAAGAAAGAGAAATAAAAAGCATCCGAATTGGAAAGGAAGGAGTAAAACTCTCATTATTTGCCAATGACATGACACTGTAGATAGAGAACCCTAAAGATTCTACCAAAAAACTGTTAGAACTGATCAAAGAATTCAGTAAAGTAGCAAGTTACAAAATCAATACTCAGAAGTCAGTGGCATGTTTATACACCAATGATAAACTTTCAGAAAGAGAAATTAAGAAAACAATCCCATTTACAATTGTATCAAAAACTATAAAATACCTGAGAATCAAATTAACCAAGAAAGTAAAAGACCTGTTTTCACAAAATTATAAGTCATTGAAAAAAGAAATTGAAGAAGATACAAATTAATGGAAGCATATACCGTGTTCATGGGTAGGAAGAATCAACATCATTAAAATGGCCATACTAACCAAAGCAATCTATAGATTCAATGCAATCCCTATCAAAATACCAATGGCATTTTTCAGAGAGCTAGAACAAATAATCCTAAAATCTATATGGAAACATAAAAAAACCCAAATTTCCATGGCAATCTTGAAAAAAAGAAGAACAAATTTGGAGATATCACACTACCTGACATCAAACTATACTACAAGACTACAGTAATCAAAACAGCATGGTACTGACGTAAAAACAGATACATTTATCAATGGAACAGAATAGAGAGCCCAGAAATAAATCCACGCCTATACGCTCACTTAATATATGACAAAGGAGGTAAGAATATACAATGGAGTAAAGACATCCTGATACAGGAAAAATTCGGGGAGAAGAAGTAGACTAGGTTGAAGGCTTCCTCCTGGAATGTTATCAGTATTGTCAGATGTTATATTAAGCAGATTTCATTTTTGTATGGGAATACAGTTCCCCAATTTTTACATATAAAGCCATTATGTTACTTATGAGTCTGATTAGTGATATAGGAAAAGGTAAGGGCAAGATCTTGTTTTAAGACACACGAAGTCATCGTAGCAGGCTGTAATAGTCAAAGGCTTCCAAGAAGAGGCCGACTAGAGCTGAATAATGAAGAAAAAACAAGAGTTAGAGGTGGAGTGGAGAGAGTAGGAACAAAAGAGGATGAACGTATGGGAGACAGAGGAGACAGTAGGATGCTTCAAAGAGAGGGAATTACAGTATGTTCATTTCACTTAGATCTGTCCTGATTCCTGTTGTAATGGAGGAGCAAATGTAGAAAGAAAAGAAAGGGTGGAGAGAGGAAGTAAGGAAAGAAGAAGGTTAAATAAAAGTAATAAGCAAATGCTTAGTAGACTATATTAGTTCTTTTCTGCAGAATAATGATATGTTGAATATTTTAAAACTCAAAAAATTATCATTTTCAGGATGCCATTACTTTGAAGTTGTTTTTAAAATATCAGAATGAATTAGCATTTCTCAGTCATCAATCTTATGTATATTGACTGCCTATGATGATTTTTGAGTGCCTGACACCAAATTTACCAATCAGGAGACACAGATAACTAAATTATTTTCATATCTTCAAAGAGCTTACAGTCTAGTTTCATAAGGAATCACTACTTTAACTATTTATTAAAATGCTTATGTTCTTTTTAAAATCATTACTAACATTTCCAGTTCCGTACCTTATTTACAACTCCTTAAAGAAAGAAGCAACAGAATGCAGTAGTAAAGAACAAAACAGACTCACATGTATAATGGACAAATTGGTGATGGACAGAGGGGAGGAGGGTAGAGGCACTGGGAGAATGAGATGAGGGTTAAAGAAGTACAAATTAGTAGTTGATAGTTGGTCACGGGGATGGGGAGCATGGCAGAGGGAATGCAGTTAGCATTAATATGATGACTTGGTGGAGGGCCAAGGGAGGGAGGGAAAGCAATTGGGGGGATCGGTTTATGAACTATATAGATGTCTAACCAATGTATTATATACTTGAAACGAATTTAAATAAATAAATTTTTTAAAAAATAATTAAAAAATAAAAAAATAATAAAAATAATTTAAAAACTTTCCTTTGAATAGAGAGAAGACGAGAAAAGATACCAACTTTAGAAAGCATCAGTCGATATACATAGATGATACGTGAGCCACTGTAGGTGCCAAGCCGAGGTTCATATCCATGGTCCCTGCAAGGCCCTGGGTAACAGTCATCTTGCTCTTGGCCACCTGAAGGACCAATACAAAACTAATAAAATATTCACTACCTGTAAATGTTCAATATTTTCAATGAACACTTTATTTATTTAAATGTACAAGCAAAAGCAAATACTACAAGGGGAAAATGTTTGAATGACAGATTAGTTTCACAAAAGAGGTAATTCAAATATTTACTAAATATAAAGTGTTAAAACTCACCAGTTATTAAAGAAATATAAATTTAAAAAACAATAAAATGCCATTTGGGCCCACCATTTTCAAAAATTAAGAAGACAAAATATTTAATGTTGTGTAAGTGACAAGATATGGGCCTTCTGAGGCACTGCTGCTAAGTGTATATATTGTTTTAGTAGTTCTGACGGGTGATTATTAACTTAAACAAGGTGCAAACCCCTTGAATCAGCAATCGGCTCCAGAGATATTCACAGTAATTCTGTTTGTAATAAAGAAATTGGAAATAGCCTAATAACCAAAAAGAAGGTTGAATAAAATTATTCTATGGATTTATAAAATGAAATACTATCTTCCTAATAACAAAGATGTGGAAAAAAATAAGTAATATCATGGTAATATCTTTGTACTCTATTTTTAATAGAAAAAAAGCAGAGTATTAAGAAATAAGTAGTTTGTGAACTGATAATGTACATATTATGAGGCTCCTATTCTACATGTAGGACTGGGAAGTTTTGATATGCGTGTGTGTGTAAGAAGAAATAGCTACTAAAAGAGGTTAGAAAGAATGAATGTAGGAAGAAAACAAATTGAGGACTTGGTCATAAACTGATTTAGTTCCTTCTTACGACAAGGGAGTGTACAAACATGAAGCCAGGATTTTGCTTGTGAATGTTTGCTTTTTAGTTTGGGGGTGGGGCAAAGACTCTGTGATATTCTTGGGGTAAAAAAAGTTAATATGTTGGTCCCAAGCCACACAGTGTGGCACAGAGCTGAGGAGAGGACCATTCTTCTCATCTATTACAGATCTCAGCCTGGCTTTGGCACCCTAAGTGTTAATGATTTCCATTTGTTTATAAATGCATTCAATTTATAAGTGTTTATTAAGCAACTACTTTGTGATAGTCCCTGTTTTTGCTGCTGGAAATATAAAAATAAACAAAAATTTTCTACTCTTGTAGAAGAGAAATAATTACCAAGTAAAAAATTAATATATAACATGATATAATTCTTATATAAAATATAGTTATATATATTTTATACAATCATTATATTTTGTATAATTATATCATATATTATAATATGCTAAATATCATCTAATAATATATATTAGATTAGAATACATTATACAATGACAAATGTATAAAGAAAAATAAATCAGAGAAGAAATGGTTAAAGGGACTGATTTACTTGGGGTGGTCTAACTAACACAGAGAAATTTCAACAGAGATTTGAATGAAGAGATAGAATGAGTCCTGAAGCCATCTGGAGAGCATGCTAGCTTGAGGGGAGAATACACACAAAAGGCACAAGGTGGCAGAAACCTTGGCAATTGGAGGAAATATACATGTTAAGGAGAACGAAGCAGCAGAGGAAGCAAATTAGGGCAGAGGAAATGGCCCCAGGCAGGGTCATGGCTTAGAGACAATTCTATTCCTAGTGAAAGCAAGTGACATAATCACACTCAAGTTAAAAACAGACAAACAAAAAACATTCATGCTGTTTTGTGGTGAACAGGTAGCAGTGAGACTGGTTAAAAAGCTATTGTTAAAGTCTAGTGGTGATGCTATATTATATTAGAGTGGTCAATATTTACTTACAGATATAATTTGTATTATGAAAGAAATAAAATGTCAATGGTGGCAATCCAGGTTTTGGCCTGGGTACCAGAAGAAATTAAGCACCAAGAGAAAACTCATGGAAGTGCAGTATCAGCAGTAGCAACTCTAAAACTCCCTAAAATAAAATTCTGAGCCCCAGACATCAAATTAAAACCTAAGTAAAAGAGGAAAACATAATAGACACAGTTGCAAACAATTGTAAGAAACTTCTTCGGAGCTTTTTAAAACTTAGCTTTTGTAAGAGGGTGCTAAGGATTTGAAGTCTGGTACATGAATAGATAAATGGATGAAAGAGAGAGAGATTGTATAGAGAGAGTCAGAGAGAAAGTATGTGGGGTGGGGAGCAGGTCGTGGGGGGGTTGTGTATAAATAGCAAAAGAGAGAGAATGGATATGTTTCAAAATGTTAATGGTGGATGATTTTTATTTACATTTTTCCTCAATGCACAGGTTTAGTATTGTTAAGTAAGATAAAATAAAAGGTTATTATTTTTCAAAGCAGAGGTGAGGAAAAGAGTGACTTTGTTACATGGCACATTTCCTAAGAGAATTAAACCACTGTTTTACTTTGCCCTTTAACTTAATAACCCCTTTCTCTTTTACATGGACACTATGTACTAGTACCAAAATGAATGCAACTGTCAATGAAGGGGTCATAAAATTAGAAAAGCATCCTGCATTATTTTGTCAAGAAATAGACAAAGTCCTCTGATTTCTGGTACTCTATCAGTTGTGACACTTATTGTCTCCACTGTTTCTTGGACTCTCTTCTCCCAAGTATGCATGTTCTCTGGCCTATGTATAAGAGTTCAGACAGCCATCTCAAGGAAAGCAGAGGCAATACTCATAATTCTTATGGCACACGTGAGTTGGCATGAGAAATGTCTTAGAGGTCATCCAATCGAACTGGTGAAGAAACCCTAGGTGAAGAAACCCTAGTTAAAAGAGACATTTTATTCTGTGCCTAGTACCTCTTACTGTATTATAGAACAAATAGGTAAGAAACTCCGAGAATCAGGAAAAATGGATCTGCTTTCAGTTTATTGGACAGGCCCAGCTTTCAAAAACAGAAAACTGTGAGTGGAAACTGTACTTCATATCCCATCCTGCAACAGAATTATTAGGCTGCCTTTGTCAGGCAACATGTGGGAGCCAAGGGTCCTTGTGGGTTCTATAGCATGACTATGGAAGGATTGCTCCCTGGTCCCTATAGAGTGTTACATTATGCCCACAAGTATGAGGATATCTTTGTTGTTGTCTTCCTTACAGTATTTTTTTATCCCACCAGAAGAACTAGAAAATGTTATTCTTATTCATATCAATTTATATTTCTGAAGCCCTACAATGTTTTTTGTTTCAGTGATTTTCTTTCACCAAAAATGAAATCCTTGGGTTGATTATAGGTTATGTCTTTTTTAAAAAAATGAAAGGATTACTTTTTATCCACTTTGCATTTGTACACTTTTACAATTCCATCGGGTGTCACCCCGGTTCTATTCTGGGAGCAGGGTGAGTAACAGTTTTAGCCTTTCATTTGTAAGAAGAAAATCTCCACAGGTTGAAGGGTTCACTGGATACTTAAATTGATATCTTCATTGTGGTTATATTAAGCTATGCAAATCTTTCCATAATGCACCATGAAAATGCATTTCAAAAGCACATGCCAATATACAGAGAGTCTTAAGATTTTACTCATCTTAAGAAGCACATAATATTCTTAACTGTTGTTCACATTCAGATGAAAGTTGGACACTTTTGCATTGAGTTTATACTTGATAATGTATTATATTATTCCATGGACTTTTTTTCTTTTTTTTTACCTATCTTATCTTTCCCTGCCAAAGCAATGATCTGGAAAGCCAAAGGTAATACAGATTTTCCTTACATCACTATGGAAATTCCATAATTGCTGAGAAAGATAACCTTGCTAACAAGTTGAGTATTTTATGGGTGACAGAGAGGTATTATACCACAGGCAAAGTTGGTTAATTAATTTTAAAAACTCAATATTTATTTCGAGCAAATTCAATGACTTTCGTCTTTGCTCTCTAAAGGAAAGGATCACGTCTTAGTCTATTTCTGTGTTCATAACACTTACCAGGATGTCTAGTTTAGTAACTGCTCAATATATAATAATTATATAGACTGAAAGAATGGATGGATAGATGGATGGGTGGACAGACAATGAAATAATGAATCATTTAGGGGTAGGCTAATGAATAAGTGATGACAAGTGCTTGTGAATCCAGCATATTATACACTTTTCAGAGAAGCGGATTATTATTTCCTCTTTTCCTTATTTAGGGAAGAAGGTAAAAAGCTCTTAAAGACATCTCAGTCCTGATTGGGAAACTCCTTAGTATTGTCAAGCCCCCAGCAATCTCAAAAGACTAAAGTAAATATTTAATATGAGTCCCAAATTAATAAATGAGGCCTATCCATAAAAACAAATGATAGTATCTGGTTTTAAAAAAATAGTAATTAGTTGGAAAAGCCAAATAAAAGGCTATTCTTAGCTATCAGTCCAAAGATGGAGAGGAAGAGAGGGATTTTCCCTTAAAAAAAAAACTATATTTCTTTACTACTACAAGTTAGAGTTTTAAACAGCTGAACGCTGTTAAAGACCATGTGTGTTTACTTTTTTTCCTCGTTGTAGGCAAACACAACAAGACAAAATGTTTCTTCTTTGTGAAATAAATTCTAACCTTGAGATTTTGTGATGTTTTACAGAAGGCAATAAGAGTTGATGGAGTCAAAATACACTATTCAGAGATTTTAGAGTCTCAAAATGATTGTTCCTTTGGGAATGGTACCTCCTAAATGAACCACCATTTAATTCGAAACAGAAAATGCCATTGTTACAGTTACAACAGACTCACTCCCTAGGCAAGTGTGCTCAACTGTTATTCACGCATACTTAGCAGGCTCTCTGGTGATCTATGTATGGCCATGTACCTGCCTCTTTCCTCCCTTGGCACATGCTTGAGCTATGAATTTGTCACTGAAAATTTTAAAACCTAGGTATAATACTCATAATAATAACACCTTTGTTTCCAGGCTTACTGGGTGAAAGTACGTCTTCAAATAGTGAAACCAAAGCATAATATTAATTTCTTCATTTGCAAACTTTTATTTTTCATTTCAAGCAAAATCTACGTGTTTTGCAAGGGAACGTACTATAGACTTTGGTAACAAATGGACAGAAGATCAATCAAAGAGAGACAAGGATATTAAAATGCAGCCAACTAATAGGAGGGTGGGGTTTTTGTTTTGTTGTTCTTTGTTTGTTTGTTTCAGAGAGGAGTTATAAACAGAGGAGCAAAGAAAATATCGTCTTAAATTTTAAACTTTGGACTGAGACCATGGAATCTCAGTCATATATTACTGTTTCCCCTTGTCCCAGATATCTATTGCTGCAAAACAACCACTCTAAAATTTAGTGGGGTAAGCTACAAGCATTTTATTACATTCACAATTTTGTAGGGCAGGAATTTGAGTAGGTCATTTCTGTTCCACAATGTCTGGGGGCTCAGCTAAGGCGGCTTGAATAGGTGTAGATGGCTGGGATAGTTCAGTAGGGTCACATGTTTGGGGTCTTAGTTTAGCCTTGAGGGAATTCACTGATTCTCTTCCAATTTGTGTCTGCTGGCACTGGAATCTCTAACATGGCTTCTTTACTCACCGGACACCTAGCCTGGAACAGCAGGGAATATCTGTGTATCTTTCACATGTGATCTATTCACGTAGCTAGATTGATCTTTCCCACAGCATGGCAGTCTCAGGGAAGTGGGACTCCTTACAAAGAGACTGGCTTTCTCAAGAACAAACATTCTAAGAGCAGGCTAACCTAACCTTAGAAATTCTAGAATATCACTTCTGCAACAGTCTATTGGTCAACCAAGTCATTAAGAAAAGGCTAGATTCAAGAAAGTCCACATCTCAAAAGGAAATATAAGATACGCAGCCATATTTAATCTACCATACCCTCCTCATAGCATAATCCCATACAATTTTGAAAGATTTTATGACATTCTTTTGTTTTAAAAATTAAAGATAGAAAAAAAAATGTAGAATAAAACGAAGAGGTTTATTATCTTCCATTTTATGGATTTTCTTACCATGATGGTCCCTACTGAAATGGGAAAAAGTTAATTACTGGTAAATTCAGCTGTCTAGTCAATATGTCTACTTTATGAGATAGAAGAATAAATATCATGGAATGTGAAATCAAATGTATAAACCTAGCATATTTTAATCCACATAAAAATGTAAAGATTTTTTTCTAAAGTACTTGTGACCTCCCAACTATCTACATTCTTCCTCATTCAAAACACTCTGGGCTTATCTAGTAATAAGGTCTGAAATTTCTTTTATTAGAATGTATCTAAATGTGCTGTGATTTAAAGAGGTTCTATCTCTAATATGTTCGACTGTATCTGTGAATTTTTCAATTTAGTTCTTATGAACTCTGACAATATGTAAAAGTTTGAATGGAAATTATATTTATTGAGCTTTTTATCTGTGCCAGAAAATATTTTCAGCACTTAATACCTATTCACTCATTTAAATATTAAAATGACACTAGGAGGCAAATGGTAATATTATCTCCATTTACAAACAAGATACCTAAAGCACAGCAAAGACCTTGCCCAAGATCACAATGCCAATAAAAGGTAGCACTGAGATTCAAACTCAAATAGCTAGCCTTATCCAGTGTTCTAACCACTATGGTATACTGTATAAAAGTTGTTTGGGTATTCCCAAAATTAACAGCTGGAGCCAAAATTACTTTACCTAATTTATCTGTGATGTGTTCTGTATTTAAACTTTCTGAGGAATAAATCTTTTGTCTCTGTAAGCTAAAATCTTTCTAATCACAGACAGAAAATATAAACTGAAGGAATAAATATGATATTTTGTATTGTTTTGTGTTATTTCTAAGTAAGAATATTAAGACATATATTAGAAAATACTTCGGTCATCCATAATTGGAGCTAATTGACTTTGACTTAGCATTACAATCCCACAGAGCATCAGGGACCAACTCAGGCTAGATATAATTACATACATTCAATTTCTCCAAGATACAGTTCTCCAGTAGAATAACCCTCATAAACAAATGTCAGGATTATAAGAAGAGCTTACACTTTTTGTTGCTATATACATACAACAGAATGCATGGGTCACTGTATGGGGCTAAATAAAAGTACAAGTTGATGTTTATCATTTCCAGAATGTCCCTGTAATAATACTACTTATCATTAGTAGCATGCGTATAGAAGGGCAAATATCAAATGGATTATTTTATTAATAAAATAAAATTTAATCAAATACAGTTCTAGATAACAGGATATGGGCCAGATTACAAGATTATCAGCATCAGCTTGGGCCTTTGAGTGGGTACTAAAGTATGTCATTTCTGCTTCTGAGAAGATAAAAGTTACAACAAGGAGTGAAAATGAAGAAAACCATGTGAGGATAGACATCCTGCCAACACTGAATGGGAAACCAGAGATGTGTAAACACAGGTCATGCAGACCAGTGAGGGTGAACAAGTAATACAGACTTGGGGGTTATGAGAACAGCAGGAAGGTTCTCTACCAACATATTGCTTGTTGTCATTTACTGCATCACAGTAAAGCAATCCATGGGGTTTTCCCAAAGTCCAAAGGCTCTAATTGATTGCTTTAGAGCTTCGTCCTTCACAGGGAGGGTTGCTTGGGGGCAGTTAAGAGATGCCAGCAGTGGTGACACCTACTTTAGTGGAAACATTAGAATGAGAGTATACTGCTTTAGAAGGAGCCTAATCTTAATCATCTTTAAATTAGCAATTTTAATTTCTGATGTGTTATTTTCCTTAAACAGGAAACCAAACATCTAGGACTTTTTCCTCTTGGGTCAGAGAACCATGAATAAAATGACTCTCTAACATCCCCTTCTGGGGTAGGAATTCCCTTTTTTCTAATTATCTCTGGGGCTTAGGCCTTCTTGCTGTATGCCTTCTCCTGGAGCTTCAAAACTTCCATAGTCAAGCCTTATCCTAGTCAGCTGAAAAGTAAACAGTGCCTTAAACTCGCCTATTATAAATTCAGCTTATACTTGTATCCTGGAAACTGGAGACTCTTTGGGGAACATAAGTAGGTAGAATGCATTATTTCTCTTTGTGCCTTTTATTTTCTGAGTTAAAAAAAAAATCCCTTACTTTTTATACTACCTCATGTTAGCCTTTCTAAGATAACTTGAACCATTTTCTCTGCCCTTTTATTGAAACCAATGGGGCATTGCAAATTATCATTGTACTACTGAGTCAGTAATAGCCATAGAGTTTTACAAAGCATTATTAAAGGAACTAATCTGAATGCACATCAACTACTTTTCTCATTTGAATAATACAGCCATGTAATGTTTTAAACTATATTAAAAATGCCCAGTTTAAGTTACAGAAAAAAGTACCATTTGTGAGGTTCTGATGTGGGTTTTGCAGGAAATATTTCTTTAATTTTTGTTTTTACAATGCTTCTGAAATAAATTACAAAATAAAATGATTAATCAACAAATTCTAAACCAAAGTTTTAATTCTATGTGCTGATGGAATTGTTTAAAAATTATTATATTTCAAAGGCTATCATAATTTTCTCTTCATTACTTACATCCAGTTTTTCTAAGATATATCTCTCCAGTAGAGTAATCCTCATAAACAAATGTCAGGATTATAGAAGAGCCTACACTTTCTGTTGCTATATACATACAATAGAATGCATGGGTCACTGTATGAAGCTAAATAAAAGTACAGGTTGGTGTTTATCATTTCCATGATGTCCCTGTAACAATACCAGTTACCATTAGTAGCATGCAAATTAGTAGAATGGCAAATATCAAATGGATGATTTTTATTTAAAAACTAAATAAAATTCAATCAAACACAGTTCTAGACGATGGAATTTGGGTAAAAAGGGAGATCTAATCTCTTTTTTTCCCATTAATTCAATAATTCCCAAATAGAGGAGGACAATAATAGCTATCTTTTTTTTTTTTTGCTCAATTTACATGAGCATTATGTCCTGTGCTAAAATTATCTTATTTAATCTTCCAAACAGCCATGAAATAGAGATATTATTTACAATCCTCTCTGCTTTGTACTCACCTACTTGTCACCAATACATGTGTCCCAAATCCTCAGCACAAACTTAAATACTAAAATAAAGTTTGAACTCTACTCTGAAGACATCAGGTTGATAGAGAATGTTTTAGGTCGTCCTAGTCATATGACCAGAGCTGAGCTTGAGGAATATCTGGGAATCAATAATCAGATACATTTTAGAGTATAGAACTAGTTAGACAGAAAACCCAACAAAGGCTATTGCAATAGTTTAGTAAAGACATAGAAAGCCCTGCAACTCTGGGAGAGGAAAGAAAAGAAAAGCACATGGGATAAATGAACTGTGGAGGCATTAGTGCCTGGACGTGAGAAGGCTAGAAGAATGGACTTTGTAACGAAAGGTGACAGTGTTAACAGAAATAGTGTAGACGGATTAGAAGTATGATAGATTTCGTTTAGACATAATGGTAAAGTTCCAGTAAAATTTACATGTGGAAATGTCTGGTTTTTCTTTTCCTCTAGGGTAGTAAAATGAAAGCACTGTGTGACTGATGAAGGAAAATTAAGGAAGAACAGAGGGAAAGACAAAAAGAAGAGAGGGAAATGTGGAAGACAGAGAAGTGTCTCCTACTTTACTATGCACAAAGAAAGGTTGTCCATCTTTTCTGTACCACCATACACTTTGCTATTCAAAATGAAAAGGTGATGGGACTTTACCAAATCACCAAATAGGAAGGCCCTTCCAACATATCAAATAAATAATTAAGATTCTCTGGCAACCACAGTCAGAGGGGTACAGATCTATACTCATCACTCACTTTAATTACTTCCACGCCCCTCAAAAAAAGAAAGAGAGGGAGAGAGGGTAGGAGGGAGAAAAGGAAGAAAAGAAAAGAAAAATGAAAATAATGACAAAGAATTAAAACCTCTTTGTCTTTGTAAGGTGGTAAATTGGTTAACATTTGTTAACTTTTTCAGAGATGACAGTAGGGCTTATAAGAAAGCAAATAACTTGCATATTTTTTTCTGATATGTGAAGATATCTAATTTTTCAGTAAGCCAATCATTTTTTATGTTTTCTACTAATTGATATTCAGTATGATATTGAAATGAGCAAAGTTACTTGATTACAGTTGATAATCTATGTTTAACTTTTCACTTTATAAGGTATCTCTGCAAGGTAAAGTTCTTTCATTGCTGCCTACAAATTTCCCACATAGAAGTGTAAAAGTATATAGCTAATCAAAAGAAAAGCAGCTTCCAGATTCACCTCAGGATTCATTCCTCCCAGAACTTTCTTTTACTATTAAGAACGCTCTTGCTATCAGGTTACTTAGCAGAATAATACTTCTTTCCCATCCAAAAAAAAAAAAAAGATTTCTAATGCTTTGTTTTCTCTGGTAGTATTTATGTCTTTGAACAAAATTACCAACTTCTGGAACCATTCTGAAACTCTCTTTCAAATATTAAAATTTGAGATTGGTTAACAACCACAAATACTTATCAAGCAGCCATTGACCCTTAAGCACACTCTTAAACACTGTGTGATAAAGATAATTTAGTTCAATTCTGCAATTCTTTGTCTGCTTCGATTTCCTCATATAAATTTAAGATTGATCATATAGCCACTAAAATTAGATTAAAATGAAGCAAAGACCAGAGTAATTATGCAGAAAGCTTTGACCTTTAATGCAGGTATTTCAGGCAAAAGTGATAGAGGTCTTTTATTCTAAGACTTTGTGGAAGTGATCTAAGAATACTCTTGACTTTTCTGTATACCACCTGAGTGACTATCGTGGGCTCATTCAGGTACTCATTTATTCTCCTAAAATATGAATTCAACTCATGAAAAAAGAGTAACAGGACACAATTTAAATTTTCGTTTCTTTCTCTAAGAATGTTCTACCTCTGCTTAGGCAACAAAGAATGGTGGAAAGAGTACTGGTATTGGAATTTTTTAAAAAACTGAATATTAATCCCAGCTCTGCCCTATAAGCAGTTTGTCATAGTTCATCCATTCAGCAAACACATGTTTAGCATGTGTTATACTGAACATGTTTTGCTAAGTACCAGAGATAGGAAGATGCAAAAGCAATTCCTACCTTTAGGAAAAGCAGACATGCACTGGGGTGCTATTCATTGTGTTGAGTGTTATAGTAAAAATATGTACACAAAACCATAGAAATGCTATAAAGCCCCTAAAAGAGTTTCCCTGAAGAAGAGGGAACATATTGGCTGAGATGTGAAAAGTGAGTAGAGGCTTTAAAGTCTTCACTTTCATCATCTATCAAATAAGAGGCATGAGTTTCTCCTACAACTGCTTCAAGAGGGTTATTTTATGTAATACAAGAAAAGGGACTTAGTCCACGGTCAGGCAGTGAGTGGGTTCTTCAGTAACTCTTGTGTTCTCACTAACTTGGCTGAGACATATCTATGCTTAGCTCACTTACTTGTTTTCTGTATTTTTCTTCCCATCTGAAATGAATTTTGATAAATCTAGTGGAAGCATCTAAATTTCTCTGGTTTTTATTTTTGCTTTAAGTTTTTCTAATGTTGTATATACCTCATTTCTCCCCCCCAATAAGACTGTAAGTTGCTACAGGACTAAGCCCATGCCATATGCTTCCTTAGTATCTCCCTTACCGCTCAGCATAATGCCTGCACACAGTAGGACTTGATCAGAGCTCATAAAGGAAGGAAAGCAGGGCCAGGCATGTAGCTGGTTCTCAACAAATTATATTGAATTGGATCAACAAGTACACTAGAAGTAAATTCCTGAGCTGAAAATATTTTATGACCAGAAAATAGTAACACTAAGCCTAAAAAAAATAATTCTCTGTTTATTGCCATTTTTGCTAAGATTAGTTTCTTTAAAAGTCAGGCTTATTAGCATTCAGGTTTATAATTATGCTCTGAGCTCTGATCCTTGTAATGTCCTGTCATTTTACTTCTAGGGATTTATGTCTGATTCTTGTTCTGTTTGTAAGTGCCTGTAGGACAGAATAACAAAGCCATTCCCAATTCACCAACAGATGATGATATTTCTACAATCAGTTTGGTGATAGTTGTTTGAACCTCATCATGTCTAATAGAGAAAAAAATAAGAAATTAATATTTGAAAACTCAGTGTATTGTGTTTAGCATCACTATTGCCACTTTTATGGCAAGTGCTTTGACATTTGAGTTCTCATTTACAATATTACCACCATAATCTTATTTTGTAATTGATTTTTGGATACTTACAAGGTTTAATTTCTGATATTACTTCTCAATTAAAAAAACCTCATGTATTAGATTTATGGAAAATTATCCTAGGGATTTTTTTAGATAATTATTTCAATGCTGGAAGAGTTCAATTCAGCAATAAGTCCTATTGTCGGCTGCTGTAGCTTGCATGAGTTTCTTGGGCTATACAGCCATGAGGGCTAACTGCATTCTGGGGATAGCAAACCCTGTCTTGGGTTATGGAATAAATATACAAAAAAAAGTATTCTAAAATGAGCAGCTTCTCTGGCTATTCCTAAGAGATCCTCTGACTCTGGAACAGATACAGGACGTCTGCCCCAGCATGCTTTCCTATTCCGAAGCCCTTCCAGAGAATGACACTCAAGTGTTCATTAGCTGGCATGATGTCAACAAAAGAATGCATTTGAGAGGGTGGCAAACTAAGACACTGCCATCTGACAGCTTTGCATCCAGGGAATTTATTGTCCAAGAGATCAACAAGGCAGAGATCAGACATGGTCTAAACATTCAGCTGTAGGACTTTGTGTTTAGGAAAATTTCTTCTGTTTGTCCCATGGATTGGAACCCAGTACAGAGATAGTTCCCCACCCCCCTTTTAAGACTATTCTTAAATTAACATTATAATTATTATTAATATTATAATGGTTTCTGAGCAGCCTTTCCAAGCCTAGATCTTTCTTCCACTCAAACCATTTTGCTTCGTCATCTATACCAAATGCAAAGGCATATTTCCAAACCTCTGCAATGCTATAAGGTCCTCCTAAAGATATCTTATTTATTTATCTAACGATCAATACTTAGCTATTTTCCAAGCCTAAACATGAATATTACTTTAACTTACAAAAAGCTGAGTTAGTTGATATTTAGTTTTTTCCAGACCACAAAATATGACTTCTGAGGATGCCAAAAGAAAAGAGGTTGAAGGCAGGAATATGAATAAGATTTTTCTGCTTACGTGGTTCTGCAGTAGGTCCTATAGAAAAAATTTTTACTTGCAGTCTGGCTTCTCTCTACATGATATTCCTACAAAATTTTGAAAACAGAATGTTATAGATCAAACAATTCATATAAATATATCTTTTTGCTGTAAATGTTGAGAAACTAAATTGAACAAACATAGGGAGGAGAAGGGAAGGTGTGTAATATAATTAAGCAAAGTAATGTTCCTAAATAAATAAAAATAAGCAATTATTAAACAGGACAACCTAAGCAATTTGGGAGCCTGTACCATGATGAATTTCCAGAACACTGACTCTACATTTATTTGCCTAACTTGAGTATTTTATCCAGATTAGACTTTAGAAGATATCTAGCAAGACAATGGAAAAAATAACCTAATGTTGCCAGTTAGCAGTTACTAACAACCT
>NW_006434709.1:11558395-11581302 GCF_000325575.1 Pteropus alecto | reverse complement strand
GTTAATATTTTAAGAATTATAAGTATAATCTCTTGATAATCTATTCAATAATTTACATGTAGATAATAGTACAAATGTTCTGCAATTACCCTTTGAGATAAGGAATCTTCACATTTCAGCGAATAACCAAGGAAAAACCCTGCAGCTTTCAGCTGTCGGTTCAGAGGAAGTTTCGGATGAGTTTCTGAGGCAGTCAGACTACTATCTCCTCTGCCTGTCCATTTCTATAGCAGCTTTGTTGTGTTTTATGATGACAGTCTCACCCCCTTGAGACCAGCCATAGGAAAGGTACAATGGAAGCATTATTTGTATTGTTTGGTTTTGTATGAGACACACATTGGGAAACCACTACTTTGTGGAATAGCATTTGCAAGAGGTCTCCAGGGGGCACCAATCTCACTGGCTGAACCCAAAGCTGAATGACAATAAAGAATGGGAAAAAATTAAAAAGGAAAGATGCTTTAATTGAACCTGTATTTGTGGAAATGTGATACAGACCTAGAAAACACCTTTCTTGGTTCCTGGAATGAGAAAGAGGGCTTCTCCAGAGACCTTCTGCAATGACAGCCAAATCATTACAGGCTAAAACAAATGCCCCCATTAGCTAAAGATGTACATTAAATTTCTTCTTTTAGAAAATGCTTATTCTTCCACTGACAAATAAAATACGGTAATGGATTTTATTTTTTACAAAATAATATAGAGAAAGATCTAAAACAGGAGTCAACAAACTTTCTCAGTAAAATGCTTTGCAGGGCACATAGTCTCTGTCACAACTACTCAATTCTGCCATTATAGAGTGGAAAGAGCCATAGGAAATGACATGAATAGATAGGCATGGCTATGTTTCAATAAAATTTTCTTTATAAAAATAAGCAGATTTGACCCAAGGAGCTACAGTTTACTGACCACTGACCTAAAATATTTTCCAACTCAGCTACTCACTCTAAAGTTGAGGAAAGATCTAAAGTAATGAAGTGAGATGTCAAACAGGTCTAAAATCCAAATCTTTTGAGATTTAGTTCATTGACCTATAGTGCCACTGTCACAACGCTCTCATGCCAAATCTTGCTTGCAAAGCTGGGATGTTAACATGGAACACCTGAGTGGGCTGACACCTGAGAGTCTTTATTTCTCCAGAACCACACAAGGAAAGTCATCTTCTACCCAGCTTCTAACAAAACATCTTGCAGCTGAGGTATGGTAGAAAAGATATTGGACTTAGAATCAAAAGTTTTGAATTTGCATCATCATGTTCTCATTCTCCAGCTGTGTGTACTCAGGCAAGTCAAGATGTTCGTGGCCTTCATTTTCCTTATCTCTAAGAGTCACTATTTAACTCAATAGGAATATTGTCAGAATCAAATGAGAAATCTGCCTAAATATCCTTTATTAATTACAAAGGGCTAAACAAATGTGAGTCAGGTCAACATATCGATAAAATGTATAGATAAATGAATGGCCGCCTTCAGGTAATCTGTGATCAATGGATTTTGTGACAGGTTGTGATAAGCAAACACACAAATCCCATGTATGCATTAGCCAGTTGATTTTACTCTACTTCAGGGCTTCCAGATTATTTCTCTTAGTCCTGACAAGCACACTTGTAAATGTATTGTAAAAAAAAAAAAAAAAAAAGGTAATAAATTGTATGTATGTCCAATTGTGGGGGTATCAGGATGAAATCCTAATTTTTTAAAGATATACTAAAATTATATACTCTATTAGGTTAAAGAATAAGCAGCCTTTTCATATTTGAAAGATGCTTGTCACTGTGGCTCTCAATTTTGGACAAAATACAAACTAGTCCTAAATTTACAAACTACGCACTGATCCAGAGTATATAGGAAACTTCTCAGGGTTGGCTTGATAAAAATTTCCTAATCATTCTGGCTCCTCACAGAATCACAACCTTTTGACTTTCTAAAGTCAAGTGCAAACCAGGGTATGACTGCCTTCCTCGAGAGGTGTTCTATGAGGACATTGTGGAGTAGTAAAACAAAGAACGGCATTGCTATATAATGTTTTTTGGTTGTCTATTTGTGCTGATCACAGTAACTTGCCATATGAAACGTTCTAGAGTATACTGATTTGTTTGCTTTAACCCAAAAATCTTTTTAGAGCTACTCTACTTCTCTCACTTATTTTAGTTCTATAACCTCCCCCCCACCAAAGACATATGATTTATTATAATTAAAACAAATCTTCATTATTTGAAAAAATAATCTTACTGCCCATGCCTTCCAATAGTGTCTATGATCTCCAAAGAAATTTTTTGGCCTAAACATTGCGGGTCATTACAATTCTAAAATCCAATCAACTATCAGCCTGACGCAGTCAAGATCTGTATATATAAAAGTATGTCAAGGGTGGGGACCTTCTGGTAGGGAAACAGGATGGAGTGGAAGGGAGAAGCAGAAAAGGTGTGGAAGGCATTTTGTACTTACTCGAACACAGCAAGGTTTGTAAGACAGAACACAGATTCATAAAATCACATATAACAACACATAGTCTAGTCAAAAGCATGAAACTAGGAGTAAAGAGCCCTGGTCTAATCCCAAATATGCTGCTAATGTTCTGGGTGCCTTTCTGCAAGTCACTTTAATCTGAGTTTCCTTTTTCTCACCTGTACTTCTAGAGGGTTTGAACTGTACACCTAATCAATCTTCCATCTTTACTGTTTTATGGGTTCATGATTCCTGTAATTTTAATAGGGATTTAATAGAATGAGTTACAGAAAGTTTAATAGGAAGATTCTCCTCTGCATATCACAGTGTGACGAAAGCAAGTGCTTAGGCTTATTGACCTGAATTCTGCCTTGTAATGTTGCCTCTTCCTTAACTCAGACCTTTAGCTATATAATGACTCTACAATGAACATGTGAATTCTCAGAGAATTGAGAATTGTCTTTCCTATGGCTTTGTTCATTCCAGAGAAGAGACAATCCCTTCTCGGTGCCTAGAATTATGTCCCTACTTCTCCCATCTCTGGTAGAATACTCTAGGTAAAATGTTGTGTCTACTTTGATTAATTGTGCGGTAGGGATAGCATACAAAATATACTGGTAGGATGTGAAAATCATGAACTTGGAAAAGTAATTCACAAATGACATTATAATTTATATTTAGAATCAGAATTTTACATCTTACAGGTAACCAGTTATCCAGACAAAATACCTATTTATATCAATAAAGGGAACGATAGACGATATATACTTATGTATTTATTACATAATCTAAGCACAAGAAACTGAAATAGAATCAGAAATAGATGTTCATCAAACAACCCTTAATGTATAGGGCAGTGGTTCTCAACTTTGATAGCACAATAAAATCATGTTTCAATTTTCTTAAATGATCAAGTTCCCTTCTCTAACAATTAAATCAGGACCTTTGAATGTGAGAGTTGTGTCCCAAAGAATGGCATGCATAAACACCAAAATACAAATGGTACACATGGAGTTCTGCTACCCCACTGCCTGATGCTGTTCTTAAAACAGATGCAAGAAAAACATTTACAAACACCTCTGTTTTCCTACTCATCTTCCTTCCTTAGCACATATTCCAATAAGTGAATTTTATTTCATTTATCATGCTTTTATTGAATTATAAAAAGCACAAAAGGACAAGACCACTAGCAATTAGTATTTTTGAAAGACTAATATTGTCTGAAAAAAAGCAGTCATTGAAGCTGCTCCAGGTGGCCTCTGAGACCTCTGAAGATTTTCTCATTTCTCACTAACTCATGTTTTCCCATCTGTAAAAAGAAGGCAACATTTGCTTCTGACCACCCCAGAAGAATGATCTGAGTGAAATATAATTAAATATCTGAGTTCCTAGGAGTCCTTTTCACAAGAAAGGTATGATGTAAAATTAAGATATCATGATAGTTACTGTGGTTGTCACTACCACTGTTACTTCACTGTTGTGCTTACAATATCCCTGTCACTCTGTTAACGATCTTCTTGGGACCAAAAGTGACAAGTGTAAAATGATATTTTTAAATGTCATACTTGCTTTATCTTGTAAAAAAAGGAAGTCTATGAGGACCTCAAAGAAGGCCAAAAATACAGTATTCCTGTAAGTCAAGTTCCTATAACCACAGATCTAACACACATATGCATTATTTTAATTACTCTATCCCTTCAATTACCATAATTTTTATCTCAAATATAATATAAAGCTTCAGCTGATTTGACTAGGTTTATAAAACACTGGATGAGCTCTCTTTAGAGCATTAAATTGTGTCAGCCTTTCTTGAATACCGCCTTCCTGAATATCAAAACTATTTCTATCTTACTTCCAGAGGACAAACTCCATTTCACATTTGTCGCTCATGGAGTCATGTATTATGTACATGGTAGTTAATGCTGCTATGTGCCATTGAAGGACCTGATATCTGGAGTCTCAAGTCCTTTTTCCTTGTATGTTTGAGAGAAACTGGACTAACCAACTAGTCTTTCTACTTCAAAAATGTCTGCGACTATACAATTATTTGCAAAATCTTAATAGAAAGTTTTTTAAAAAGTTGAATTAAATTCAGTTTGAAGAACAAATCAAACATCTTTGGCTAGAATAGTGAAAGCGTCTTTGAATAGTTTAATAGTGTGTATGAGAGCATGGGGGCTTTCCCTTGCCAAATACTAAGACATAAGATAAAGTTACAATAATTAAGGCCTAAAATATATAGTCATACAATGAAATAGACTAGAAAGTACAAAAACCAATTTTTTATAAAAGAAGCAGTGAGAACATGATGAAAACAGAAACTGTTATTGTGATTGAAATGTTTATCCATTTCTAATTATTATTAATAGTATATAGAAAATGTTGCATTCTTTAAATTAAATTGATGACTGGCCATGTTACGTAATTCATATTACTTTCTCATAGTTTTTCAATTGATTAACTTTTGGTTTCCAGGTCGACAAAATTATTTCTTGTATATGTTATAATTATCTCCTTATATTTAAATTCACTTACTAGTAGTAGTATTAGTGTTGGTTTTAGTATTATTATACATTGATTAGAACTTCTAGAATTATGGTAGATAATGGAGGTGATGAGAAGCATCCTTCTGACTTTTCTACTAAGTGGATATTGGCTATTAGTTTAAACACTTTTTTAATTCTGCAAAAGAGATAACCTATCTCTATGTCTTGATTCATAAATATATGTTACATTTATAAATGCCTTTTCAGCATCTATCAGAAGGTTTTCATATTTTTTTCTTACGATCATAGATCACATCCTTAAATTTCTAGATTAAACTGTACTTGGTATATTTTTTATTTAAAATAACCAGAATTTGATAATACTGTGCTTAATATTTTTATATCTATAGTCATAAGAGAAATTGATTTATGGTTTTCTTTTTGTATTATTCTTGTCAAGTATTAGTCAGAGTATTAAGTAGTCTATTTTTTAAACTGGTACTATAGCTATTACTTAGCTGAAGAGGCAATCGAACAAGGTGAACTACATTACCCAAATCCATCTGGGTCAGAAAGTTAGAGTTCAACTGTTAGATATAATGAATGCAATGCAGATTCTAATTTTCTTTGTATGGGTTAAAACAATTTTGAGATCCACAGCTATGTCAATATAACATCAAACCATTTGTAAATTAAAACTTTAAGTCACTCAGATTATCACCTATATATACATAACACATGCACACAAAGAAAATAAATTTCCTTTTTCATTAATTAAATTACTGACAAAATGTTGGACTCCATGAAAACACTCAAACCAGAAAAAACTTTGGTAAAAATTGTCATAATAACAAAATTTTTGTGTGATAAGAATACATGGTAATTGTTCAAATGTTGACCACTGTGAAATAGTAGGAAATGCATGGGACATAGAGTTAAAAGAACTGGGCCCAAGTTAAAAACTGTAAACTAGTTGCAAATTCAACATCAACACACAAAAATCAATTCTGTTTTCATACACTAACTATGAACGATCCAAAAAAAAAAATTAGGAAAACATTTTCATTTCTAATAACATCTAAAAGAATAAAATGCTTAGAAGTAAACTTAACAAAGGAGACAAAAGACTTGTACAGTGAAAACTAAAAAATGTTGCTGAACACAATTAGATACCGATAAATGTAAATACATCTGTGTTCATGAATTATAAGACAACATTGTTAAGATATCAATACTACTCAAAGAAATCTACAGAATCAATGCAATCTTTATAAAAATCCCAATCACATTTTTTTTTTCAAAAAAAGAACAATCCAGATTAAAACTCATATGGAATCTCAAGGACCACAAATAGTCAAAACAATCTTGAAAATGAACAAAATTGGAGGTCTCACCCTTCCAGATTTCAAAAACTTATTACAAAGCTACAGTTATCAAACCAATGTGGTACTGGCCTAAAGACAGACTTATAGACCAATGGAATAGAGTTCAAGAGCCCATAAATAAACCACTGCATATATGATTAAACTCTTTTAAACAAGAGTACCAAGACCACTAAGTGGAGAAAGAACAGTCTTTGCAATAAGTAGTGTTAGGAAAAATAGATATCACGTGCAAAAGAATGACGCTGGATGCTTACCACACACTATATACAAAAATTAAATCAATATACAGTAAATCAAAGACTTAAACGTAAGAACTAAAAAGAAAACATAGGAGAAAGCTTCATGATATTGGATTTGGCAATGATTTCCTGGATATGACATCAAAAGTAACAGAAACAAAAGAAAAAAGAAGATAAATTAGACTTCATCAAAATTAAAAAACTTCTTGTGTACTCAAGGACACTATCACCACAGTAAAAGAGCAACCCATGGAATGGGAGAAAATATTTACAAATCATATATCTGATAAGGGATTAATATCCAGAATATGTAAAGAATTCACACAACTCAATAACAACAATAACAAAAGACAACTCAATTAAGAAATAGTTAAAGGATTTGAATAGACATTTCTCCACAGAAGATGTATAGATGGACAATAAACACATGAAAAGGTGCTGTGATTTTCACTAAACATTAGGGAAATGCAAATCAAAGCCACAGTTATATACTACTTCACATACATTAGGATGGCTGCTATAAAAAAATACAGAAAATAATGTGTTGACCAAGATGTGAAATTAGAGGCCTTGTGCTTTGCTGATGGGAATGTAAAATAGTGCAGCCACTATGAAAAACAGTATGGTGGGTCTTCAAAAAATTAAACATACGATATCATACAATTCAACAATCACAGTTCTGTGTACATATCCAAAATAATTAAAAGAAGAAACTCAGATATTTGTACATTAATGTTCATAGCAGCACTATTCACAATAACCAAAAGGTAGAAATATTCCAAATGTCCGTCAATGGATGAATGAATAAATAAAATGTGGTATATCCATACAATGAAATTTTAGCCTTAAAAATGAATGAAATTCCGACACACGCTACGATTTGAATGAATTTTACAGACATTATGCTAAGTGTAATAATCCAAACACAAAAGGACAAATATTGTACCATTTCACTTATATGAGGTACTTACAATAGTTAAATTCATAGAAACAGAAAATAGAATGGTGGTTGCCAAGAGCTAGAGGGAAAGGAAAATGGGTGTTGTTGATTAATGAGTACAGACTTTCAGTTAGGGAAGATAAAAAAAGCTCTGGAGACGGATGGTAGTGATGGTTGCTCAACAATATGAATATACTTAATGTCACCAACCTTTATATCTAACAATGGTTAAAATGGTACAAGTTATGTATATTTTACCCCCACAGACACCGAAAAATCAAAATTGTTTGAGGCCAGGCATTATGTCTTATTTCTCTACATTTAAAATGTTGCCCGCTCATCGCGGCCTCTGGCATCAAACGTATCAGAGTTTGAAATCCGGCTTTTTCACATACTAGCTATTTGACTAATAATTAGCAAGTTCTCAAAGCCTCTGTTACCATATCAATAAAATGACAATTATAATAGTATCTACCCTGTGAGTTGACATGAAGAATAAATGAGCAATATATAAAAAAAAAAACAGTTATGGTGCTAACAAATGATAAGTATTAAAAACCTGTTCATGATTATTTTTATCCTAGATCTCAGCACAGTAGCTGACATAGTTCTCACCTCTCCTACCACTTGTATGACTGGGTATGACTTGGACCTTGATTTTCTCTCTATAAAGTCGGGACTATGTAGCCTACTTTGAAGAGTTGCCATGATGATTAAATGAGATTATGAGAAACTGCCATATATAGTTTTAATTCATTATAGAATTAAGATACTTAATTCCATAATGATAAAATACATTAGAAACTAATGAAAGAAATGGTTTTAAAGAATACTTGCATTTGCCACAAAGAACATTTTACACATTGATTTTAAATGTAAAAACACATTTAAAAAAGGAATTATAATATTCAGGTTTCTCAGACATATATGAAAAGACTGATCACATACACACACATACACCCAAAAATAAACACATATTTCATAGCAGCACTTATATAAAAAAATAAGCCAAATAACTATCATTCTGAAATGATTGCCTAATACCACACCTTATGACTAAGGAAAAGCTGCCTTCCACATAGGCTCTAGTATTATGGCATACTCAGCCTCAATGAGAATTCTTTGAAAGAGCCAAAGCCCCCACAACTGAGTAAAACCTGATGCTCAGTGATCAACTGAGGGCGTCTGGTTTCAAAGGTAGCATTTTGCACATTTTCCCATACCTGGAGGAAAGTGGTGGCAGGAAGAGCTATTCTGTGCATGCACCTTTTTTTCCAGGGCAGCAGAGGGCACTCCAACTCCATGAGAGACAGACGCTCTCAGGCCCCTCAGTTGCTTTACTGGCCTTGCTGACTGAAAGACTTGTGAACCCCAGACCAGCAGAACCTTACTGTTCCCAAAACCGAATTCCACTGAAAACATATTCACATTCTCTGAGAATTAGCAGCACACTCAACAGAGTAAATGGAGCCTCGGTGAAGGAAAATTGTGTGGCCCACCATACAGCAGACTGCCTCAGGTCTCACCAACTCCTCTCACACCTCTTATATCCCAAGGAGAGTTGAAAATGTCTTTGGCAAAAAATTGTGGAAGAGCAACTAATACTTCCCATGGTCCATAACCCCGAAGCAAGTCTCACACAGGAATATTAAGTTACAGCCAAATAACATTGAACCAGCAGCCTGGCTGAGCATTCCCACCTGTTCTCAATAAAAATCAGGTGAAGAATGGGAGAGTTCATGACATACTGTCAGGAAAGGTTTAGGCAACACATACAAAACAGTTACCCTACTAGCCTCGACCAAAATAAAGTCATCTTCCTTAAAATGTGGACGTGTATAGAAATTTATGAAGCTAACTATCATTTTGCGAAGACACTGCTACCTTCTAATGTGGTGACGTGAAAGAATTGCAAAAAAAAAAAAATCTAAAAATATAATAAACAGGATAATTTTCATAAGGTTGCTGTTCTTTTCTCCCTGACCCCATTATTTAATTAGCTATTCAAATGTCCCTAATTTAATTCAAGGAAAACCCCAGATAAAATTTTTTTTTGTCAGATTCTCTTCATTCTATTCATATTGCTTAAGAGCCCAGATAATTCTCTACCAGGTCACCCGGTCACCACTTCCTTTCCCCTGTTTTCTCCTCTCCGTGGCCTGTCCCATTTTCCTCAATCTGTTTTTGTCATCTAATCTCCTTCAGTCAACATGCTACGTATTCTTTCCAGATCAGCCACGTATCACAAAGAAATAGAACAACCAAATAGACTTGAATGTACATTAAGTATGTCATTAAAGTCACCTTGCCACCATGACATTGGCAAAACTTTGGTGAAATTTACATCGAAGGAAATTCATTATAATGCCCTTCCTTGGGCAATTTAAAAAGCTTCAGAAAATGGGTCATATGTGGAATATATAATAGATTGTTAGCTTGTTCTAGGAACTGTGCCTTACTTATGCATCTTGACAGCAAGTGGTAGGCCCTCCAATAGGTCTTAAAATGATCAAGAAGCAGGTTCAAATCCTAGCTCTGGTAATTTTTTACCTGTGTTATCAAGAATACTTATTTAAATTCTATGAATTTTCATATTCTCAGATGTAAAATTAGGGACAATCTAAGGTTGCCGAAAGGATTCATATTTCATATTTATGTCAACAACAACCCTGGGCTTTCAGTCAACGAGACATTCTCTTTTTGATTAAAACAGTGAATTAAAAGTTACGCAAACTTTCTAAAATGCGGATTTGATAAATGTTACTTACGTTCAAAGCACTCACATGTTTCTGGCCTAGAAGAAATTCAAATTCTTCATTTAACTCTCTCCATTTCAGTATACATAATGTCTGCAAGCTTCATGGGAAAAAGAAAAGGAAGATATATTTAGCTACAAATTATTGTCCTTTTTCCCGAGAACTCCAGAAGAGGCTTTTTCTACCCAGAAAATGTTCTGGTGTCTCTGAAAATGAACAAACAGGCCTAAGGAAAACTAACAAAGAACAACAGGACTTAAAAAGATTTGTGCAGAAGGCTTTGGTGCAATACTCTCAGAGTTTCTAAATCACACTGTACAACTAGGTTTCATTCCAAATAGTATATTGATTACTAGCAATCAAATTGTGGTCTTTTCCAAACAGCGTGTTCCTTTATCATCAAGGAACCAGCAGTTTCAGATTCTGTAACTGAAAGCTACATAGTTTATAAGAATTGATATTCAGAATAAGACTTTTTAGTTTGAAGTTGAATCATGATAGATTTGTGTGGAGCCTGGTTGCTTGGTGGGAAAAAAATAGTGCATTTCAAGTTTCCATATTTTTCCCAGGGGAAACAACACCTAGGCATTCTTTCAGGAGAGAAAAATATTTCCATCTACCATACCAGTTTAGAAGACCTAATTCCAGAAATATCATGCTGTTAGTTTCTTCTTTTCTGGGGATGGTCACTCAAGACTAAACGAACAATTGTAAACTCAGTTCTTCACTGCAGCAAAATCATGTGTTCTATATTATATAGTAGCACTGTTATTCTGTCTTAAATGCTCAGTTTTGAATTAGGAAAACGATAACAGAGAGAATGTGTCACCAAGTTTTTCATAATGGGTAACGATATGCTTGTACTCTCCTAAATAAAATGAAAGTAAATATACACTCCTTGGCCATATTTACATTTCTTTAGGTAGAGGTCCATTGATCATTATTTCATCCACGTTATTTGGAAAGTATCATTAATGATAAATCTGCTCTATTCCTCTCTTGGAAAAAAAATACATATTTTGAGCTTTTATTCAAGTATAAATCCTGAAGTTACTCTTTAAATTTTAATAAAATATTTTGGGATATATTTTTAAAAAATAAATTCTAATTAATTGATAAATGGTACAACTATCTCACCTTCGTCCTCATTTTTTTTTGCATAGATCCTCAAATTTAATGATTTTTAATCAAAAGACACTTTCTGATTCACATCTTATTAAATGTAAGTTTGAAAGAAAAAAAACAGAAGTATTTTATGCAAAGTCTTGGAATGTATAGAACCTGAGAGATTTCTCCCATAGCAGCAATCTGAACAAAATATAACCAGTCTATTTGGCAAGACACAAATTACTTACCTACTATACCACAACTCTAAAGGAAATATCCTGCTCATTCAGTTAGGAATGTTTGTAGAGAATGAATACTACTAAGACACAGGAAACAGTTCAGTTTACTCATTCTATATGGGTGTGTTCTTCTAAAAAGCACTACATCCACCATCTATTACAACATCCTGTGATTATAATTTTGGCTGTAGCTCCTCTGTGATGCCTTGTGAGACTATATCATTCTTCTTTGATCCTTCTCTTGTCTCAAATTCTATAATAGGATATCTCACAGTTTGGCATTTCAAGTTTCTTTCTATTTCATATATATTGGTTTATACTTTACAAAATTACGTATTTTTTATGGGAGCAGACCCACAAAATTTTGTTTCTTATATATCTACATAATTTCTTAAAAAGTGACATAGAATAGGACCTCCAAAAACGATTTTTTCATAATAAATAGTTATAGGGAATTTCATTAAAGACAAACAAGTATTTTGAAATCACAGTGATTTTGTGATGATATTAATATTAAGTAATCATGAAAAGTCATTTGCAAGCTACACTGCTTTAACCGCAACATTTTTACCTTTCAGCCCCCTTCACACATATTCCCGAACACTAGTGAGAAAAAGGGAGTCATCTTGCTTTCCTATAAAATCCTGAAAACATAACTTTATAAATTCAAAAATTATATTTTCCATAAGTGTAACTAATTTTCAATGGTGTTTTTGAAAAAATCTATAAAACTCCGTAAGGAATAATCTTGAAACTAATAAAAAACATATACATTAAGAAGCAGAGAGAAATAAATTTTGAAATTAGTATAATTCCTTGGTGAAGTTTGCAGGCTCCAGTATATGATTTCAAGTGATGATTATCTCCAGAATAGTTTCATTAATTTTGTGGTTGTACATAACATATATTTAAAGTTTTGTTTCTTTAACCTTGACATGTTTTATTATTTTAGAGTAAAATAATATAGTATTAGTAAAGGTGGAAAGTTTTCTTTTTTGTGATTTAAGAATTATGTAACATGTCTCAAAGAATTGTAACATCTTAAAGATATATGAAAATATATTTCTACTGAAACTAAGTAGCCAATTAGTTCACTTAATTTTTACTTTTCAAATTCAATAAAATATTTGTCCTATTTGCTTCACATAAAAGATACAGCCACATAAGGATAATAAATTACACAATGTTTTGTACACTTGAATTTAAAATTACTACTGTTTTTGGAGAACATTGTGTGAAGATTAAGGAATCCTATTTTAAGAACTGAGAGGCAAGTACCATGTACAAGGCAAAAGAAAATCACTCTGTATGAAATTTGTCTGGCTAAAAAAGGGAGAAGGGTAAAACAAATATGGAGAGTGAAACAGATTTCAATTCCAACATGTATCATTCATACACATCCCCACACACACCATCACTATTTTTACTGCTACCTGCATTCATGTTAAAAGTCACTTTTAAAATAAGGACCATTTTGCACGTAAGTCAGATGTTTCCAGAAATAACATGTGAGTTACGGCTATTTTACCCAGCAGTCTCCTTTATCACTCTAGAGAAAGAGAGTTGATAAACTCTGTATCTGCACTATATATAGCTTGTGGAGGCAAGATCATAACGAAAGCAAAATTTACATTATTACAAGCATGCGATTGTTTGCTCATTATAACTATAATAAAAAGTGAATTCCGCTATGCACATTTATTCAATACATTTTCTAATATTCTCCCTCCAGAAAAGCAAGTGTGTGATTAGCAAGCTAGAACACAAAAAAACTGTTCCTGAGTGGAGTTCTCATCCTGTCTCATAGGGATCAAAGAAAGGAGAAAGGCTCCAAACAAACACAGGGAATATTATTTGGGTATCACAAACTATGCAACTGGTCTCTACTTCCATGATGCAATTAAATTGTATTCAGGAGAAGTTGTACATAGTTCTTTGAAATAATACTAATAATAATCCTGTAGATTGAAAGTCCTGAAACTAAACTGAAAGCTCTTTGTTAAGTCCCACTATTAAGGATGAGTTGCAAGAGAATTGATAGCCAGACTCAGAGACTACATCTTCAGATCCTGTGGCCTAAGGCCATGAAGGTGAGAGAAGCAAAACAAATGCAGTTCTCATCTAGCAATAATGGATTTGCAAGAATTTGAAACAAATTTTCCTTTTAGCTACTGCTTTTATGTCACAGAAATAAAATACATGTACAAAATTAAAACTTTGTGTGTGTAGACCTTTCTGACCCCTTTTCCATTCAGTTATTAATAATAACTATGATAATAATGCTTATGCACAGGGCTGGAATGAAGGTTAATTAGTTAATATTTATAAAGCTTTCTAAAAATGAAAAGTACTATGTAAATATTAACTATATTCTTTTCTTTTCTCCTTTTACCCTTATATTTCCTTTCCTTTTTTTCTTTTCTTTTTTTTTTTTTTATCACAGATCAATTTATTTTCCCTCCTGTCTAATTTTTCACTGGTTATGTTTTCTGCTCTTTTTTCTGTTCTTGCTTTTGCCTCCATATTGATCCCTATCACTCTCATGCTTCAACCTTGTCTTAAGCTCTTCTCCCTTCCAGTGTTTTAGGTACCTCTTTCTCATTTCAATTTCTTCTCTCTAGTCTTCCTTTATCCAATCCTCACTCCTTTTCATCTTTTGCCTGTATATTTATCTTTTTCATTTTCCTCATTTTTTTAAACATCAGTAAAATATTAGAAGTGACATAGCTTTTAATTAAATGTTATCTCCATGTTATAGGCTATTGAAACCAAGAAGTAGATAAATCCAATTTGTTGTCACTAAACCTTTCCTATTAGATACATCCTACTAGACAGTAAACTCATGAAGTCATAGATGGTGTCCATCTATAATACTTTCTCCGTGTATCATGAAAAATCTCAATAAAAAAATTGTTTTTAATAAATCCCTCTACTCCATACCATTCCAGCAACCTATGAGCTTTCAATGTCTTAATGTATTATGAGTTTTCAAAAGGCTAATCACAGGGCATAAGTATTGGGTCAAATTTTAGTTGGTCTCACATACATACTTCTCATTGTATGTGTAACTTCTAAAGTCTTATTGGTCAGCAACAACAACAAAAAAGACTGGAATTTATCAATTTATCATCTCTTTTCTAAAAGTTAAAGTATAGAAATACAGCTACCCATTAGGCATACAGTAATAATTTAGTTATAGTTATAAGGATCAAGTAATTTTAAGTTCTATATTTTAGTGATATATTTTAAGAGATTCTACCATTTAAGAGATTTACTCAGATTTTAGAAATAGGATGCCAGATTTGAAGAAATAGGATTCCTATTCAGTTTATAAGCTCATGACTCAACTAGTTGCTTCCTAGTTATTTTCACCCATCTGAGTCCCTATATCTAGTTACATGCATTGCCATCTGAGTATAACTAAATCACTTTAACACTGTTGTATTCTTGCTCAAATGCCTTTGGGAATTACCAATTGCTTATAAAGTTCAAAGCTTACCAATTAAGACCCAAAAAATCATTCTTCAGCTTACATTTTCAAGTAGAATCAAATATTTAGTAAACATATACTATGCATTATATTAGGTACAATTGGGCTACATTTTCCCATGTCTATCTGCCTCATGGGACCGTAGGAAGTACAAGCCATTACATCTAAAACCAAAACACCCAGCAGAACTTGGCATGAGCCCTCTGTTCAGTTATATACATTCATCCAAACTCTTGTTGCCTACCAATCAATTGTTAGTTGGTCTTACAACATCCTCTGTGTTTTCCAGACTCTGTGCAATTTCATTCATCAAATATGACTCTGCCACTCCTGTCTGCCTATAATTTTTTTAAAGCTTTACCAGAAATTATGAAGTGATTATCCCTCATCTTATGATAATGATTGCCCTATATGCTTATTTTGATGATTAATCAAGCAGTTTCATTATATTTACTCAACAGATATGTATTAAATTCTCACCATGTTCAGGAAATTTTGCTACATGTTATAGGAGCTGTAAAAATGTATGAAACAGTTGCTACCACTAAAGATATTTATCTTCTCAGGAACATAAATAAATTGATAAGTAACAATGAAGGCTGTCAACTAAATAGGAGTAAAAATGAAGAAGAAAACATTTTCAGCAGGTAGTGACTAGGTAGTCAGTAGGTACTCTTAGAACTGAGTGTGTTACTGATAAAGGGTGGAAGGCTATTTTAAGTAGATGTATTAGTTACCTATGGCTATGTAACACATTATCCCAGAATTTAATGGCTTAACATAACACACACTTCATTTATTATTTTACAGTTTCTGTGGATTAAGAATCTGATGCAATTTAGTTTCTCAGACTTTAATTATCTCATGAGATTGCAATCAAGCTGTTGGCTGGAGCTGCAGTTTTATCTGAAAGCTTTCACTTCCAAGATCATTCACACGGTTGTTGGCTAGCCTCAGTACCTTGCTATGTGGACCTTTCTACAGGATGCCTTACAACAAGGCATCTGGCTTCCTCAGGGTGAGAGATCACAGAAAGACAAAGAGACAAAGACAGAGAGCAAGTACACTCAAGGCAGAGAGCCAATCTTTATAACCTAATCTCAGAATTGACATCATAGTACTTCTGTCATATTCTATTCCTTATAATCAAGTAACTAAAATCCAACCCACACTCAAGGTAAGGGGATTACAGAAGGGTGTGGCTACCAGGAGGTAGGAATCCCTGGGGCCAAATTAGAGCAGTGATGATAACACACTGAAAGGGTATGGGGCAAAATGCTGCATGGGCATTTAGGAAATAGTAAGTAGTCCAGGTGGCAAACATGTCACAAGAATATAGAGTTTTGATATTGCTGAAAAGTCTGATTTCATGGAGTTACTGGAGAACTGTTGAAATACGAGAACATTATGATCAGAATGATTTTTTTTAGAAAAATTAAACTCATACTTAGAAGCATGAATTTGAGGTAGGAACCTCTGAATAAAGGAATACCAGTTAAGAGACTTAGATAATAGCCGAAACATGAGCTCCATTTGAAACGAGCATTATTTTGAACTGTAAAATTTGAACTGCAAAATTATATAACTTTTTATACATAACATACAGCTTGTCTATCTACTGAGACTAAATGTTAAGACAATGATAGGCTATGCCTTTGTATCCCGTTGTTTCTAATACAACGTACTTAAGTGCTGTACAAATATTGGTTGAAAAAAAAGAGTAGAAAAAGGATCATGAAAAAGTAGTATTTCACAAGTCATAAGAATTTTAAGAAAAATGTGGTTGATTTTCTTAAAATAATACAAAAGATTTGAGTTGAAACTGAAAATAAGATGCTTAGATATAAAAAGCGAAAGACCTTTCCTAAAGGAGTACCAGTGGAAAAATAATGTAGAACCCAACCACAGAGAATACAGAGCATAGTAATGGAGGAACCCACGACAGACTTTGTTTTCAGGAAGTTTGGTTGTGCTGGGAAAAAAGGAAAGTATGATAGTAGCTAGGAGAAACTGTGGCTTCAAGTAAGTGAAGATTTGAGCACATTTTTTGGTTGAAAGGAAGCAGTTAGTGAAAAGGGGAAGAATTTAAAGACTTGTGAGAGAAGAGAGATTTTTATGGTGCTAACTCTCAGAACAGACAGAAAGGAATGAGGTTTAAAAAATGCACAGATGGTGGCATTAATCGTGGAAAGACACAAGAACAACTCTTCCTCCAAAAGACAGGAGGAAAATGTATGTGATATGTGAGAAAATTTTTTTAATCTACATAGTCCCATTACAAAGTCTCTGTTATCAAAATGATCAAAATGATTGTAAGGACCATAATATAGTTTGGTTGCTATCAAAATGATCAAAATGATTAAAAGGACCATGATATAGATAATCTAAGGGTACATACAGGAAGGTATATGCAAGGTAAAATAAACTGAATTGATGGTAGTCTCTTTTGTCTAATATTTTTGCTTCATTTCATATACTTTGCCTGATGGAACCTCATAGAAAATCTATTCTCATAAAATAACAAAGCAGTCATAGAGTTTAATGTTAATATTGGGTCAAGTGTCTTTTAAAAAATGTTATTTTCCCCTAGATCATCAAGAATTCTATTTAATGAATATCTGAGCTCCTATAGTACGAAATGAATCAAATTAGAAAATGTAGGAGAGACAAATACAAGAAAAAAAGAGTTTTTGCCTTTGAAAAACTCAAAATAGAGAAAAGAAGGTGAAAAGTACACAAATTCCTCTGAGACAGAGTAGATGATGGCATAGGATTATTAGTAACAAATCTTGAAGATTCAAAGGAGATAAAGGTAAACTCCAGGCATGGTCATCAGGAAGTCTTCATGAAAGAGGTTACAATTTATATGGGATTGGCAGCTGTATGAGACTTTTAAGAGGAACAATGAAGAGAAATAACACTTGAGTGTCAGGCAAGAACAGGAATAAAGTCCTAAGGGTGGGAGAGTATAGAAAATGTTCAGAGAAAATCAACTATCTCAACTATCTCAAGGGGAAGGACACGAGGGGAAGATTTGGAGAAAAGCCTGGAACAACTGGGGCTATAATAAATGTTGGCTTAATTCATGAGTCAGTAGATGCTGATCTTGTGTTAATGAGCTTCACAACCTAAAAAAAAATGCTTTGGAGTCAGTAGAAAAAGATATGGGGAATTCAGTTAGGAGCCTCTTGCAGTACTCCAGACAAGTAATGGTCTGAATGGAACAGAAACAGTCTGAATGAAAAGCATCTGTAGGATACGTGAGGCATTGGAAAGTAAAATTTAAAGGATAAAGTGAATGACTGGATGTGAGGTTGATGAGGGCGAGCCAGGAATGACTCCAAAGGTTTTCAGCTTTGTTGTCTATACTGCCAAGAATTGTTAAAGTTTGGAAAATGGACAGTCTCCAAAAATAGCAATTTAAAGGCATATAGAACAGTTTGGAAGTCCATATGTATACTTCAGAAAAATCACTTTTTGAACCAAAAAGTTAGATAATGGCTTAAGTGGAAGGGACAAACTACAGGGTTTTAAAAAATCTACAAAGGGTACAATCACCAGAACTATTTGGAATGTGATTTCTAGCAAATGATCATGAGAAGCAAGAGAGGGAAAAAATATCACTAGTAGTTATCATACTACAGATGCCACAACTAGCAAAATGCTAGTGCTAGGAAATAAAACTACTACATAGTCGATGCTGATGGCAAAGTATAGTCAGGTTTTTTAACCAAAAAAAAAAAGAAAGGATATTTTGCCAGAACATTTTATAGCATTCATTCTTTAACAAAATATTACTCTAGCCATCAACTATCAGTTCTTCAAGACCAAGCACCTTTATGAGAAGCACTAAAACATCTTTAGCTTGTTCCTAATCACAAATTGAAGACCTGAGAATAGCATAAAGCCATAAAGAAACTTGAAATTATAACAAGCACAAGTCAGCTAATCAGTGTAAGATATATTATTTATCTCCCTGGTAACAGATGCAGCAAATAGATGCTCTGTCCTATCATTCTGCACTTTGAATTACAAAGACTCATCTCAAAAGAGACCCTAAGTTTATCTTTTTTTACTTAATTTTCTTCTTTTCCTTAAATTGGTAAATCCACTATATTAGCTCTTACTGATGTTAGAGACTTATACCTATTCATCTAACTGGTATGTGAATTATAACAGTAAATGGCACTGAAAGTGCTTCAAAAGTAAAGTATGAAAATTCCCACCCCACTCCCCCAAGAGAATAGGATGAACAGTCATTATGTTTGTGAATTCAGAGAATGCTACCCCATTGTTCAGAGACAACGTGTAATTATTTGTCTCTTCCTTACTTTAAAGTATTTTTTTTAATGTCAAACCTGAGACACACTCAAGGATAGCTTGCCAGGTTGGTCGAGAATGCTACTATACCTACCATTCACTAAGTCATAAATCTTCTATACTTTGGCTATGTATATATGACACATGACCCATATTTCTCCCATGTGATTGCTTACTCAGAGACAAAAGAGGTCTAAGAAAGCATAGTGCTTCCCTCACAGGTAATATTTCACACATACCTCTTTGCATCTACCAACTCATCAAGGTAATTGAAGTATAGTGTAGAAGGCATTCAACATTAATTTTTTAAATAAACTAATTTGGATCAAATAAGCATGAAAATTTCCTTATTTATTTGTTAGTATAATAATGCTATCTACATGTTTCTAGACTTTGATTATGTTTTCTAAGAGCAAATAAACAATTCTATGAATTCTTGAGGTATTTGGTTCAATCTGTCAGACATCAATTAGTTCTACAGCAATCTCTCCCAACTGTCTTGTGGAAAGCCAGCAAAAGTGAAAACTCAGCCAGGATGACAAAGGAAACACTTACCTCCATTCTGACCAGAAAAATTTGTCATTAAAAGAAGGTTCAACATTCAGATCCAAAGCTCATTCCTCCTTCTCATGGGAAAACAGACAACTGTATTATGAATATTGGCTGCATTGAGAGGAAATGTTTATTTGGTACTTTTTTTCACTAATAGTTACAAAACAAGTAGGAATGGATCCTTGGTTTGCTTGAATACACCAGAGAAAATGATACTTTTAATATGCCAAGCAATTCAGTGAAAAGAGACTTTTGAACTATGGGTGTCATTCACATTTTCGAACTATGGTTGTCATTCACATTTTCTAAAAATGTAATCAGAAAAAGGTAAGAAAAATTAATGCACTGTTAGTACTTCTAACATTTCCTCATTTTGCTGAATTATGTCTACTCAAAAAGTAGCTCTTACTTATGTTTTATATACGTTTAGTATTTCTTTTTCTCAACTGTTTGGTGCGTGTTGACCTAATCAAGGTTCTTGGTTCCAAGTAGTCGGCCATGGTTAAGGAGAAAAGAGAATGAATTTATTGAAAGGATAAGTGGGGCTTATTGAACTGATGGGTCAATGGGAGAATTATCTGGGAAGGTATACAGGAACCATAGGAGGTGAGTGGGAGTAGGCAGCAGAGAACATCACCACATCATACCACAGTGGTAGCTCAGACTTGACTTCACTTCACACCATCACTATGGTCAGTCCCTCAATAGGTCCAGCATCTTTATATTATCACCCAGATTCAAAATTTTAGGCTGGAGCATTCAATTAATAGCACCTCAAACATTTGTCCATACCTTCATTTGCCAAGAATGGGTACATTGGACCTTAAAGTGTCTTTAGTGGGAAGTACAAGTCTTTCTGCCAAGACTCAAAGGAGTAATTCAACCATTTAGGTTGAAGCTTCACATGTTGGGAAAGCAAAAACTGGCAATATCCATTATGCATGCTACAAAGAGAAATACATTCCATGCCATGTATTTATCTATGTAGTAAACATATCGATTGTTTTAAATTTGGAGAATGGGATAGACAGAAATGAATTTAATGTTCCACTTAGAAACTTTATTATCAAATAAGGTATAGAAGGTATAGACTGATCAATTTTTTCTATCATATATGACTTGAAGAAAAAAGTACTTCCCTCCATTTTTTTTCAACCCTCTTTTAAAAAGCATCACTATATTAATGAACACCGTTTTAACACTAAAATTAATGCAACATAAAGCTATTGCTATGGAGAAGTTACTTTTATGCTAAGCACTGTTCTAAGTGTTTTATGTGTATTAATTCATTAAATTGTATTGACCCATTTTATTTGTTGGAGCTCCTACAAAGGTTTCTGATATCACTGTTGAGAGAATAAGTTCAGGTAAAGTTACTAGCAAACACAGGCCTCCTCAAATGCTGGAAGAATCTAAAACTACCCAAATATCCCATGTTCTTAAAAATCTACATCATTTTCTGGAAAACTGAAGAAGGGGTGATTCTTATTTCATAATCATGTTTGTTACCCTAACTCAAACATGATTGTAATGCAACCAAGATAACATAATAAAAACATAAATGCAATTCGTTTAGACAAAGCATCTTTAGTAAAATTACAAAAGGTAACTGAAAAAAAAATCTAAGTTGCAAATGTTTAGGGTAAGGTGATACAATAGGCTAAAATTGTACGCAATTTTTTAAAAAATCCCCACCATTATGTCAAATAACCATAGACCTTGAATTTTAGCCCACATAGTCTATTATGGAGATAATATAAATCACATATAGACTCATAGTATAGCACACTGGTTGTCTACACAACATCTGTACCTTCTTCTCATTCACCAAGAGAACTCCAAGAACCTACTCAGGTAAAAGAAAACATCCGCAAGCCTAAGGTATAGGCTAAGGTATAACACTAAGGTATAGGTAGTAATCATGGGGTAGTAGGCTAGAAAAACCTTTACCTAGGGCAAATTCTTTTTGATCTTCCACTAGTCCTCCTTTTTGTCCCTTTTATCCCTTTCCCCATCTTTCTACTCCCTGCCTGAAATGCGAATATAATCACTAGACTTCCAATAGTCAATTTTAGGCTATAAGGTGACACTGAAAATTGAAGCCATAAGCTAAAGATGGAGGATCAAAAAAACAGAAGAGAACTGGATCTCTAAAGACGGGATAGAGACACTGTATCTACCCTAGACTGCAACCTATGCTTTTCTTTAATATAAATTCTATTTTGTTTGAGTCGGTGTACTTTGAATTTTTTGTTATGATGCTAAACACAATCCTAAACGCCCTCCTCCTTCTTTGAGTTTGATATTATATTTGAATATATCATGTATAATATATATGAAGAGTTCTAGTAATTGTGTCTTGATATTTGTCCAGTAGTTTACCATTGAAAATGTCTTCCATATACATTATCTCCTTTTTTCCTAAGGAAATTAAAGATCAGTGAAGTTAAATCATTTCAAAATCATGAAACACATGGAAGCACCAGATATACTAAAAACTTAAGACTATCCTACATTTTTTTCTCATCTTTCTATTATGCTTTCTTCTAATCATAGCTACACTGATATGGGTTAACTTACTTTTGTTTTTGTTCTTAAATGTAGAAAAAGGACATTTCAACTTAGACATTTAGTTTCTTATTACTGTTAGAAATTAGCTCATAAAAGGTTCTCTAACCTCCAAAAAAGTTTAGATTACAATTCAATGCCCCTAATTTAATATAAAATATTCACTTTTATTTCCCTTTGGACCCTCTTCACTCACCCCTCCCACCCTACCCCCTACCTCTGGCAACCACCAATCTGTTCTCTATAACTATGAGCTTGGTGTTTTGTTTTGCTTTGTTTTTTAGATTGCACATATAAGAGAGATTATATGGTATTTGTCATTCTTTGACTTATTTCACTTGGCAAAATGCCCTCAGAGTCCATCCATGTTGGTGCAAA
>NW_006434709.1:11556607-11558315 GCF_000325575.1 Pteropus alecto | reverse complement strand
GATGTAGATATAGATGCACACAATTTATCCATTCATCTGTTGATGGACACTTAGATTGCTTCCATATCTTGATTACTGAAACTCTAATAACCCCAGAAGGGTAATGTCAGATGGAATTACTCCCCTTTTATAGATGGTGAAACAATTTCAGATGTTAACTGACTTGCTCGAGATTATGAAGCAGGTAAGTAGAATATCATTGATGGGGACTAAGGTCTTTAAACTCAGCTTCCAACTCTTTCCACTATATCATATTGTTTTATCTAAGCAGGTTTTGTTTTTCCAGATATTACATTTCTTAAAATATACAGCCAAATATTCAGCCTGTAACAAGAAAATGCATTTACTTATTCTTCATATTAACAACTTCAACCCAATGAGAAAATATTCCATTCACAATTCAGTGCCTATAGGCCAATACAATGACAGTTTGAAGATAACTTATTGAATGTCCCAAAGTTTTGGCCAAATTCATTTTAGAAGACCTCAGGAACATCATTTTAGAAAATCTCAATCATCTGACTCAGGGACTCAGAATAAGCAAGCCAAAGAGATACAATGTAAGTGGAAAGAAGTGTTAAATTGAAAGGGAAAAGGAAAGTCTTTAGAGGTCTATGACTTATTGGGGATGCAGAGTAAAAGAAAAAGAGCTTCTGTTTTTAATTAGCTAAATATTAAATAATGAGATCTTAGTGTAAATTAGTTATATAACTAACCACACAATCTAAATGTACTACTTTTGCTTTCCTTTTTCTCTACATAAAAAAAGCTAACAAACACTTGGAAGCATGAACTGTGTAGTTTTACAAGTATCAATTAACCACGTTTTTATCAATCTATTGCTATAGGCATATGGTTACTACTGTCTGTATTATATAAGAGAAAGGCAAAGAATGGGCCTCAGATTCAAACAAAAAGACAAAAATAGAACTGGTGACCGAACTAGCTTAATAAAATTTTTTCTGCATAAATGTAAATAATTTTAGAAATTAAGAATCATATAAAGCAAAGAGTAGAGTATGCCCATCAAAAAATCTAATATAGTGAACCAATAAGAGATTGGACTTTGATATCAAAAAGGCCAAGGAAAGAGTCCTGACTTTGCTACCAACTGGCTATGGCTTTGAACAAATCATGCAACCTCTCTAAGCCTTGCTTTCTTTACCTATCTAATGAGAATAATGGTGCCTCAAAAAGTTGTTGTGAAAAGTCAAAGTGAAATGTCATTGCATAGTGGCTTGTAAGTGAAATAAATGGTCAAAAAAAAGTATCATTATTTTTTAGATAGGTCATAATTAGAATTTCTTTTCCAATGTTTCAAAGTCTTCTCATACATCTCTTAGGTCAAAAAGGGTACACTTACTCAAAAACTGTCTCTACATAGCATTGTCACTATCAATTTATTTGTGTAAGCGTGAGTATGAATGCATGCACAAGTGCGCCCAAAATATCTTGATCAAAGGCAGTTCGGGGTTTCTTTGTTAGGTTTTTAAAAAATATATCACTTTAGACCAAATGATGGGCCAAAAATAGGCTATATTTTCCTTTATCTGAAATGTACATGTTATTTGAGGCAAGAGCAGGTAACACTTAAGATGGACTTTTTTCCCTGAAATTTATCTTGTTGAATCATCTTCTCTTGAAATACAGAAAAGATGATTTAATACAATAAATAGCCTTATAAAGAAGAATGAGATCAAATTCTGAA
>NW_006434709.1:11533348-11556567 GCF_000325575.1 Pteropus alecto | reverse complement strand
AAAAACATCAGATTTGAGTTAGGCAAATACAGTAAGTACTCTCCCATCCTTTGGCCCACCTCACTAGATAACATTGTACATGAGTATCCCCACTGAGGACAAGGGGCACATGAGGGTGAATAATGGCACATAAAATGCCTTTCGATCCACAGTTGAATTTTCACTAAGGTTGAGGTAATGCTTCCTACAGTCATCCAGACTCCTCAATTATCTGATTGACACATTATACATCCTGTCAAACTATGATCTCCTAGTACACCAGCTATTTCTTGGATCCTGTTGGAAGTTTATCACTCCAAGGCCCCACTTCTTAATGCCTACCTAAATGGTACCTTTGCGAGAAAGACTGGTGCAGCTGCTTCCCAGAAGTATCTTCGGCACGGAATGACTTCACTGCACATATAACAGGTTTTAACCACTGGTCTAAAACACTGGTATTTAAATGAGAACTAAATCGGAAGTTAAAAACTCATTAACTCACAATACATTCTTGCTGAGTATGAGACAGTTTGGAGAAAACAAAAGTCTACCTATGAGGAAAAAATTGCCTACAGAAATTAAGACTGCAAACAGGAAGCCAGGGAGTATGTTTATTTAAAAAAATAATTTATATTCAAGCCTTCAGAAGAATAGATAGGCTAATTACAAATATTTTTAAATATATTCATTATAATTCTTTTAAGAATCTTTTAAATGATATGCACCACCTAGACTGATGTTATCCCATAATCTCAAAAATACTAAAACTACTTATCTTTTAAAATAGCATATAATAAACTTTCACCAAGTTAATATGATTATGTTTTTATAATTTTAAAAATAGGCAAAAATAATATTTTAATTGATCAAATATTAAATTTCACATACTTGAAAATATTTACAGTATCTTTTGAAAAAATCATATATACACACAATGCATATGCATATACATAAATACACATATATATGCATGCACACATATGCATACATATGCTGCTTATTTCATTCATTGGATGAATTGAAAAAATATATCAGGGTCATAGAATCACTTGCAGAACTGAATGCAAATGTCAAAGAATATTTACTGGTAAAAACAAGCAGACAAAAACTTCATCTAGAATAAACATATATTGTAGCCAACAAAATTTTATAAAAATTTTGGCAGGCATCTATAAAATATGTGCCAGAGAGGTAAGTCCATCCATCTTTTCATAAAAATACAGAGAACCAAATGCACAATACAGAAACAAAGTCTGGAATCCAGAACTCAATTTGAAGAGGAAGAAAGGATCACAAATCCCAGAGACACTTTTACATATATTTTGATGTTTTCTTTTTGTGTACAGTATTGATGAGTGTGTCGTGTGCTCATTGAGAAACCAGCCCTTGGTAATTGTCAGGGATCTTCATTCTGAGTGCAGACTCCACTGGAAATTAATTGCTTCGGTGCAATCTGAACCACATCATAAATGTCATGTAGAAGTTGCAGGGAGTGAGGAGGCAGTGACAGCTCAATCCGCACTGTTTCATTTAAAGGTGGGTAAAACACACTGCGACAGAAGTGCTCTTCATCAATAATTTAGTCCACAGTGTAAAGCCAAGCCGTGCCAAAGATGCCAGGGGAGCTGCTGCCTCCCTGGTTTTAATGACACCAGCAGGGAGGGGTTGAGGGGCCAGCTCAAATCAACATTCACTGCACATCTGGGCATGTCGGCAGATGAAGATATCAAGGACTGAGCTGACAGGACAAAGGGTTGAAAAAAGAAGTGTAACCTAGAAAACCTTTACTTTGAATTCTTTGTATAAATTCAAGGGAGATGACAGTTCCTAAGGTCATCTTATATAATAAAACTTCAGTGATCTACATAGGGAATGTTAACCCTTTCCATCATGCAATCAACGAAAATAAAAGTTTAGGTTCTAACGTTCACTTTATGACTCAAATATTCTTATTTATTCCTACCCCCTCAATGACTTCTGTACTAATGTTAAAAGGAATTGCCTGATTTCATCTCATGAACCCTAATTATAGTTCCTCAAAAGCCCCACTACAGTTGGGGGTCAGTCCAAGTTCCTCTTAACCTAGGGGAGGTTAATATCTTGGCTATTTCACAGTGTTTGCCAGAAACTCAAAATGTCGTTTGGGAGCTCGCATTGTAGTATAAATGAAATAGTAAAATGGCAAAGCCATTCCTTCTTTATTGTACTTACTTTTAAAAATATAAAGAAAGGAGGTATGTGTGTTTTCACTACCTAAAAAGTACTATTTCTAAGATTTTAATGCAAAAGTTTGGATGGGGCTTGAAAAACAAGGATTATATGAATTATGTATATGAGTGCGATCTTGTCTTGATTCTCTGAGGAACCCATGCACCCAGGTTGTGGTATTTTCGGAACCCCAGGGGCCAAATTCAATTATCTCATCCTATGTTTTGTATATTTAGAGGGCATCGCAACTTCACTGGGGGCTGATTGGATTCTCACACTAAGGAGATTCTGTCCTCATTGAAGGAAAGTTACTGAGCTTCCATTTTCCCCCAATGGTTTTCACTCCCCAAACTGAAGTTTGTAACATTAATGCTAATTCAAGTTGAGTTTAAATTATTTCACTACAAAAATAAAGATGATAATCAGTATATGTAATTCATAAAGGAAAAACATGAGATGAGCATAAAATAAATTTCAAATATACTATTTTGATAACATTTAGCCCCTTTCAGGTGACTAATATTCAGATGATTACTATCCAAAATCTAGAATGTGTGAGAAAGCAGTAGCCACACTCGTTTCAAAGTGTGAGTTCATGGAGAGGTATATGATATAAAGCTAATAAATTTAAATCTCCAAGAATTCCTAGGCATGACCAAACTAGGGTGGAATAGGAAATATGTAATACAATTTAAAACACATTTTGAAAATGCCTTTTATGAATCAGTGCATCCACTGATAGCTATGAAATTTGAGGAACATGATACATGAAATTTAAACCATTACTGCAGATCACTTCACAGAATACGCCTCTCTTCTCAATGTCTGGTATTTATGAAAGGTTATAGATCTCACCATTAATCTGCTAATTTCTTTTATAAACTCAAAAAGATTGCCAACAATGCAAAAGATGGACAAGTAGGTAATCGTACAGGATTCAGATTTGACAAACTAATACTACCCAACCCAATCCCTGACATGAGTTCCTAATGGAGGAAATCCCATGTGGCCTGTGAAAGGTCTTACCACAAGAGAAATGACTTTGATATCAAATCTATATGTAAAGCATGTAATAAAGAGTCTATAAACTAATTAGGTCATAATCGTCAAAGTAGAAACTTTGTGTGAGCATATGTCATATTTCCCATTTTATGGCTGATAAAACAGACACGATCAATAAAAGTCATGTTTTTCAGCTACAAATTTTATTCTTCCACTTTTGGCTTTCTTCCCAGAATTACTATATTTAAGGTAAAAATAATTGTTTAATTACATTTTCAAAAAACAAAAACATTCTCATTTACCAAGAAAATATGTAAGAGAGAAGGCTATTATATTGAAAGTATTAAGTTAAACCATCTGAGATAGGTGATACTCGATTGTTTTTTCATAGAAAAATGCAGTTTCATATGGCTGAACATCATACTTCTTTACTTTTGAACAATTTATTTAAATAAGAACTCCGATGGGCATCTAAATATTTGTTAAAATCATCCATTCAATAATACTTTAACAAACCTTGAAGCCCTATGATGTATCAAACACTGTCTTTGGTACTAGATTTTTTTAAAAAAGCAACTAGCAATATGCATGTTTACTTCTTATGAACAAATTGAGAGAAATTAGGAAATGCGTATATTTAATACTAAGATATTTGGAGTTCTGCTAAATGACAATAAAAATAGTCAAATTGCATCTTTCAAATTATCTCAGTTTTTAGAAAATACAATTTGGGTAACAATAATTTTTCTACTTTTATATTTTTAGTGTCCATAAAAGCATTATCATGAAGCCAAATTCATAGAAAACTACCACAACTTGCTCATGGCAAGAAAGACCCAGGGAGAAGATATTTCATGTAGGCTATATGAACCAAATATGGAATGGCAAGTGTCACAAATATCAAATTAGTGTCCACTTTAAAAATAGAAGATGCTCAACTCTCTGTCTATATTCATATGTATGAGTCCCTTGAACTCCAGATAGAAATGGATGTTCTAGTTATCACTGAACTGAAAGATAATCATATTGGAGTGTCAGATCCAAAGGACGGCTGCTTTTAAAAATCCCATTAAACAATATTATTCGATTTAAGTGGTAGCATTATCAGAAGGGCTTTGATAATGTAGCTGCCAATTGTTCTCTCTTGATTTGTAACTTTGAGGGCTTGGGGAACATGAGCTGTTTAAAGCACCTTTTAAGAAATCTCCTAATTTTATTTCTGACTTTGAATATTCTCTTTTCACTGCATAGTTGAAGGAAAACCTGTAGCTCTAATTAGAATGAACTTAGATTATGCAGAAGGCCTGTCCTACAATGATACATAAGCCAAGATTAAAATTCAGAGACACCAGCAGTCCACAGTACAGTGGTAGATAAGAAAATTTCCATTCAAAATTATAAAAAAAAAAAAAAGAATTAGTACAGCCTTTTTGAGAGGCAGATAAAATATCTCAGATGAGCAGATTTCTAACAGAGAATGCACCACAAAAAAGTCACAACTGTTCTAATATAACTAGTTGTTTTAACAAATCTTGGGATCTAAATATGTATATGTGTATATACCACATAAATGGTTACCTAAAATATATGAATGCACATGACTGATGGTAACAGATATTTTTAGATTAATTCTTCTTTCATTTAGAGCATGATAAAACATACCAGTGCATCTTCCCAAATACCAGTAAAGACACTTGTTTTTCTTTGTTTTGGATTCTTATAACTAGGGTGAATGACTCTTCTCTGTACCCTTTTCTGTCATTTATTTAGAATCGGTCATTAAACTTCAGCCTACTCCAAGCCTTCTGTGCTGATATTGAGGTGTATAATTATGAAAGAATGGCAGATTGATAACTTTTCTTTTGTTGATCCCTTAGTACAAAATTCACAACTTTTACATGATTAAGAAAAAAAATACTGAAAAAGCTTTAAAAATTATTGCATATTATATCATGTAGTGTTTCTATAAAATTACAAATTAGTCCTAAGTTTATATTTCTTTATAAAAGCCAATAAAGAGCCCTAAACCTAGGGAGACTTTACAGTAATTATCATATATTATATCATAAAGTATATATAATATATATAAATTGTTAGCCTCTAATTATTACTGTTGGTGGGATATGTGAGTACTAGAACACTAGGAAGAGAAACTCCTACTTTAATAGGAGTGATTAATAGGAATAATAGCAGTAACAGGAATAACTATTTTAAACCAATAATTTAATGATTTAATATAAATTCTAACAAGGATAAATAAGGATTTTTTAAAGAAATCTTTTCCAATGTGTAAATTTTTTAGCTAGCTATTCGAACACTCTAAAATAACTATCTTGGCAATTAATGGATGAAGCAAACAACTTCATTCTAAGAAAAAAGTCAATTCTTTCTTCATTTAAACCCAGCATCCATATAGAATCACAAGATTCATCTAAGAGAAAACTCACCCACTAGGCCTGTTAGTGATGAAAGGTAATGCTGCTCTGGTCCTACTAATCAGTCATTGGCCCCACATACCAGTAGATTTAATTTGCCATAAAGTTAAATATTTCTTACAAAAGAGAACTATTCACCTGGACATTTATTCCTTACCATCCCATAGTGTGAAATGGCAATAAATATTCACAGCCATAAGGAAGTGGAGTGGGGTGAGGTGGGGTGGAGTGAGGCAGGGAAAGGGGATCTTAGAAAAGAAAAAAAAAAGTGTAATTAAAATAGGGTAAACATCAAAAGTCTCAACTACCTTGACCAGTTTGTAAGATTTGGGAGGAAAAAAAGTGCTTTGGAGATCTTGCAAAAAGGTCAAAGGAAAGGATTTTGAGGGTAAGGGATGGAGACTCCTTAAGAGGAACCAGGAAAGTAACATTCTAAATAGGCTTTTTTTTTTTTTTTAATTCACTTGGGTCTGCACAATATGTTTCTTGAAAGAATTTGAAGCCCAATATATAAAAAGCTGACTATTTATATATTTGATTCCTTAAAAGCAATTAGGAATACAAAGCAGATGGTCCAGCATTGTAGATTTCCCTTTTCATATTGCTTAAACACTAGAGATCAATAAGTCTAATATAAACAGATGATTTCCATAGCAGGGTTTATAATTAGCTGGCACTGAATGTGTCCAAACTCTAAAATAATTAGCAGAAGCATGTGGCACACCATTAAAACCTTGTGGCTTGTCTGCATTTACATTTATAATTATTAAAGTTAATTATGATGCTTGTGGTGTGGTTCCAAGCTTCTTTACAACTTAAATATATTTTTTTTAATCCCATAACTTCCTTTCTAACCTTCCTCAAGCCTCTGGAAAACAGTAAAATCAGACCAAATTAAAAATGTATAGCTGCCATTTTTTGCTCCAAAAAATAAATTCTGACTTTATCGTGAAATATGGCTCTTCTTAAAGAGTGGGCAGCTTTCTCAACTGATAATATTTCAATCTTGAATTTTAAGTTGTTCATAATGGTGGGGACAGGCAGAATAACAATGCTCATCAGACTTTAGAGTGAAAGCTGCCATTTTGATAGCTAAATAAATGACAAGTCAGTGCTAATATAGTCTCCTCAATTTATTATACAGTAATAGAGAATTTTAAGTAACATACTTATATAATGTTCTTGATTTAAGGTCTAAAGATACTCTGCATTATTTTAGAATGTGGGTAACATTTCAGAGAGTGGAAGCAAAGAGCCCATCTTTAAAGTTCTTTCTCCTAAAAACGGCATTTAAAAAAGCCTTCCCCTGTATTAGAAACCCTGAATACAACAAAAAATATAACACAGAAACTGCCTTCTCAGCCAAAAGAATGAGAGACTCAATTTTACTAGCAGTCATGCTAACCACAAAAGCATATTTCTTTAAAATTTGCAACAACAAATATGATGATGTTTCTGTAGACCTTGTACTCAGATGTCATCTATTGTCATTGAAACAACTGGTCAGTGTCCTTAATGTAAATATCATTAAATCTGAAGATTTCCAACCGCCAGTCAAGAATATTTTGCAAACATTTTTATCTGTACCCTATGCAATACATCAGGCCAAATTTAAAAACATAGTCATTAACATATTTACAAGTCAATAAATCAGAAAGAAATATTAAATACCTTATTTTCCACATCTGCTCACTTATACCTCTGCTACTATATTCAAGTTATCAATACTCAATAAATGTGACATGCATTTTCTTTATAAAAGAACCCATTGACTTTTTTAAAGTAATTTGTCTTCTAGCACTTTTCATTTGCTAGCATTTTACATAAATTCCATGTGCAGTTAGCATCCTACAAAGGAAAGATCCTGTTTTCTGCTATTTCACTTTTCAGATAATTTCTATTAGGTTTTTACATGGGTTTAAATATAATACTCTTGTCTACCTATAAATTGTAAAACACAGCTCTATAAAGTATCTCATTTCTCCCCAAAACAGATAAAGACTTTGAATGGAAATGGCCACATTTTTCATCATGAAGAAAAATCCTTTGTTTCATCACTTCTCGTGATGCATCATTTAGAGGTAAAAAATTAAAATATACTTTATTCAAACTATTACATTAGAATGAAAGAAAGTCATGTTAATTTCATTGCTAATGAAATATGTAGATATAAAGACACTGTAATTTCAATATAGCAGATAAAGAGAAGGAGGCAATATCAGTGGTGATTTTTAAAATTACATATTATTTTAATAAAACTATTAAGTAATTATGTCCAATTAAATTTTATGGTCATTACTGGCTAAGAGAGAAATATAAGATGAAGAAAAGAAAGAAGAATGAGATAATAAAAGTGAGAAAAGCCTCAAGACTGGAAAGGAAAAAGAAGAGATACAGGAAAAGGAGTACCTAGAAAGGGTCAAGGAGAAAATTAAGACTATGGAATCTACGTATTGAAAATATCTGTTTACTGGGAAAGGTATTGAATATTCTCCCTGCCCACAGCCATATCCAATATCCATCCTCAGTCCTCCAAGATCCAATGTGAAATAGGTTTTCCCTAGAGCAAATCTTATTCATATAATCCCCTTGGTATCAATAAAAGTAATGGATTTAAGTACTCTTGTTAATCATCGTGTGCTACATTATAGTATATTGCGTGTGTGTGTTTAATCTCTGTGTGTTTGACATATATATGATCTGTGCTTCTCAAAATCATTTCTGAAGATATCTGCAACAAGCTGTTAGTCATGTTATTTTTCCTAGAAAACCTTAATTCATGTAACAATCTTTCCTTACTAAGATAACCCACAGAGATAAACAAAAGCAATTTTTAACATTCTTATTAAGGGAGACTATTTATATGAAACCTCATGATATTGATATGTTGTGTTCTCCACAATAATCCAGTGTCATCATTCACACAATTATAAAAATATGAGTTATGCCATTCTTCATCAGTATTACTAGTATGTTACCTTTTTGGCTGTCTAACGTGTTTAGGGAAGCTCGTTAGATGCTGGAATCACTAAGATTGACCTCAAATGACTCATAGCCCGACTGGGGACTTGCAGGATGCAATGAGCCACAATACAAGGCAAGACCTGCTCTGTTAAAAATGCATAGTACAAACCATACTTAATAGACATTCAGAAAAGAAAAGAGTTATCCAGGAAGCTCTCACTAAATTAATGAATATTGAAATATGTTTTTATAGAAGGACTTCAAAAAGCTCAGGATCTAAGAATTGTGACAGAATATTCCAGGTCAAAAAAATTGGCATGAGTAAGGCATAGAACATATTTAGAAAAGAATGAAACCAGTTTGGAGAAATAATAGGTAGATATCACCTTGTATAAAATAATAGGTAGATGTTACCTTGTATTGAAATACAAACTACTTAGAGTTTGGAAAATTTTGATTTTTTTTTTTTCTTTTTTACTTTTTTGTACAGAGACTGCTTGGGTTCTTTTTCCTCACTATGTATATTATCCTAAAAAATCAGCTCAATTTTCAACTCCATTTTGCACAGGTAAATATATCCTTAGCCTATAGAGAATAGAACTGAGGTCACATCTCCCCTGTAGCCCAAGTGTTTTCATTTCTCAAATCTTCAGTAAAAAAAAAAATACATATTCCTGTTTCAGAGAACCCACATTCTTCTCCTAGACTATTTAAAGTCATGTCCATCACACACTTTCTGGCCCACACTTAGGTTTCCTCTGGCTCAGTCCAGACCAGGAGATGTCTGGAATGTGACAAGGTGGTATGAGCCTGCCAGCTCTATTCTGTTAGCAAATTTATTTTCTTCTCTTAGACGGATGATAAAAATGTCACGGTGTGATGCTTTAGCACGCCCAGGAGCTCCCACCTACAGCTGTGGGGCTTGAGTGGGACCTGAAGCCAAGAATGCCATAAGGAGCACAGACAGTGCCTCTACCATCACTGCTTTTCCTGCATTGCTCATTCTCCTGCTAAATGATGCAATGGGACCCCCTCAGGGATTCTGAGTCTGATCATGTTTTTCTTGCTATTTTTTTACTTCCATCTTCTCTTCACTAAAGCAGCCCAAACTGCTGAATTTTTCATGAAACAGATAATATCATTGTACACAAGATAATGGCATTCAAATACATCCATCTGCTTGTTAGCTCTGACTACATTGATTGCAATTCTACTAAAAGAATATTTACCAAAAAATGATTTTTTTTCCTGTTTTTTGTAGTATTAAAAATGCACATTTTCATAGGGGAACTATGGAGGGGCCAGTATACATACATAAGCAAAGAGGGGAAAATGAACTGAGAAATTAAGCAGCAGTCCCTGGGGCTTATCCAAGAACAACAGTTTACTTTTTCTCGAAGATGGATTCGAAATCCAGATGAGTTTTATGACTCAATGATTTTGTTCTTCCATCAGCTAAAGAACAGAGGGTAGAAAACTGCTTTTCACTGCTATGATAGACAGGGCCCAGGAAGTTCCTCCAAAGGTTGGAAAGTACAGAGTCCTGTTGTTCACTATATCTAGGATGGCAGTGACTGGGTAAAGCAAGATGGAAGAACAAGGCTCCTTCCTCCAGCATCTCTCAGTCTCCATGGGCACTGAAGAGATAGGAAAGACGATGAGATGATCAGAGCAGGAGAAAAGAAAAAGAGAAGGTAAAAGAAGTGTGTCTCTCCCATCTGTCCTCTCATGGCCTAATACATGGTCTCTGATCCTAGAATGGGTAGATAATCATCAATCTGATTCAGACCAGAAGAGTTCACTAAATTTTTTCACATCTAGTCTCAAAGGCTGGGGTTTTTTTCTGTCTATATCATGCACTGTTACTCAAAATTTCTAAACACTAAACACCTCTGTCCTCTTATTCATAAATGATGCACTTATTCATTTATTTACTTTGCTATTCTAATTGCCATTCTCATCTTCAGGAGTCAAATGGAAAATTAATTCAGTATGTTGGTATATGTGCAACCATTATGTCATAAGATGTTGTTTTCTCTACACTTTCTCTTTGTCCTATTCAACCACAGTCATATCATATTAACTGGTTTGGATTGTTATTTGAATAATTGCTAAGACATTTTCTAACTGGCATGAGATTTTTAATTGAATGTTCAATTAATTCAATTACCCCTAACTTCCCTAAATTCTAGATAATTACCCTTCGCATCCTTAAACCAAAGTTTTTTTTTTCTATCTAGTATGTAAACTAAACAAGTTTATTTCAGTCCATATCATCCTCAATCTTCTAAACCAAAGGAATGACACACTGCACTTAATGTATATATTTTTCAACTAAAAAGCTCTATCATTTTTTATACTTACAAGAATTGTAAATAGAAACTTCCTTTGGACTTTCTGAAAATGTTTTAAAGATTCAGTCAGAAAAGCTTCCACTAAAAGGAGGTAATTTTTAGTGAAAAACTTAAGAAATATTGGTATAATAAACACACATACACACAAATACTTGTCTTTGAACAATATCCATATTGGGCGAAGGTGGGTAGGTATGGTGGTAGATCTTGTGAGTACATTTTTTGCAGTGTTATTTTCATGGTCCAAAGGATAAATACTACTTCCTGGGGACCTGGGATGATTTCTTCTATGTGCCTCATAACATGTCTAGAGCCTTGTGTAAACCCAACAAAACAATTAAAAAGAAAGTAAAAACGTACAGTCTTCCTTTATTATTTATGGTATGTATTTCATGTCATTGCTGAATCAGAAACTACTGTGATTATAAATTTCTTTCCTTCTCCTCTTAAAACATGTTTTATCATTTATTAAACAGAGAAGTATACAAATTGTGCCAATGCTTGATGTTTTTGAAATGATAAATGGTTTTGTGTATTCTTCTGTATTTTCAAAACAAGTTGAAATTCTATTTAGAAATTACTAAGGTGTCTAAGGTGTCTCTTCTATTTTTTTAACCAAATGTAATAAAAACCGTATGGCATATGGGTATGCACCCCCTTCATGTGTAATGCATAGTTCTCATTACATTAATGGACATACTGAAGACCAACCAAGAAAAATGGAATCCCTGTGATATTGTTTCAAACCTTCCCCTTAAATAAGTCTGTCTCCTAATGTTGGATCTAGTTCAAATAACTACCATCTTTCCATGCCAATGCTTAGCCAGTCTTTGCATAGTAAGTTAAACTGATTTCTGACAACTGTCATGACCTCTAAACCAGAGAACAGAGGCATTGCAATAGCAATAAAATGATCTTATTTATTTTAAATATCAATGAAATATAAAGTAATAATAATAATTGCATGGGTAGACCTTATTCAAACATTCTTTCAAAGGTTAAATCACTAAAAACTAAATAACCAGGGGAAGAAAGTGGGTGAGATAATTGTCCAACTTGGCCCCATAATATGAGAGGAAAGGAAAAACTTCATCTTTTGTATTTTTCTAATAAACTCTAAAGTACATTGTAGGGAATCAATAAATATTAACAACAACAACAAACAGTCCCATTATAAGTCAATGGCTCCCCTTTGTACACTATAGTGTACAAAGCATTCTCTAGTATTTTCACTTTCATCCATAAAATGAAAATTATACATTTTAGTCTGGAGTAGGAAGATAAATCTTAGGTGTCCAACACAGATCTATAACCTCCCACAACTGTTTCTATAATTCTTTCCTATCCAGGCAGGATAACCAGATCACTGTATCCTCTAACTGCTCCTCTTAGGACCAATATCTAGGTCAATCTACTTTCTGTCTCTCTGTGTGTAAATCTGTCTCAACTACAGTAACCTTCCCTAATAATGCAGAACTAATTTTATGTAAGTGCAAGTAACACTGGACCCAAGACCTTTTAGAACACATGGGACAACTGTTTATAGGTCCTGGAAGTTCCTTAACAACAAAAAAGATAATAATTATTTAGTGTCCACTTCAAACATAATTGTGTTAGGGATATGGAGAGGAAGAATATATAGTTCTTACTCTCAGGGAGTTTATAATTTAAAATAATAAATAATAATAATAATATAATATAAATGAAGCAGGAACCACAATACAATATGTAATTATGTTCCTAAGCTATGGAGCTCAGAGAAAGAAGTTAATTTGGTTAGGAAAGGCTGTACTCTATGGTTATAACAAGGAACAATTTGAATTGATAGAAAGATAAGAGAGACAGGAAAAAGGGAAAGAAAGAGAAAGGGAGGGAGAGGAAAGAAGGGAGGAAGGGAAAGGAACCTTAGAAATCACAGAGACCAACCTCCTCTTGTGCGAGAGTAAAGGTAGTGATATCACCTACCCAAGTTGACAGAGAGAAATGATAGAAATGCAAAGAGATTTAAGTTCTAACTATCAAGCTCTTATTTTCCCGCTACCAGATGAGATTACATTTCCTCCAATTTCCAATGACCTAATGCATTTAAGAAAAGCAGATAGTAGTATCCTAAGATCACACACTACAGTCTTTGACAGGGGGTAGCAAACTTATTCTATGACAGGTCAGGTAGTAAATATTTTAGGCTTTGCAGGGCATGTGGTCTCCATAGCAGCTAATCAATTCTGCCTTTCTAGTGTGAAAGCACCTATAGATAATATGTGGATAGACATAATTTAGTTCTAATAACTTTATTTGAAAAAAAAAAAAAAACAAGAAGCAAACAAGAAGCAAACACGAGCCATAGTTGGCTAGGCCCTGTTCTATGAGCATGTGAGGCAAAAAAATAGGTATATATTGAAGTTAAATTAAATCCAATTCCAATTACATAGTTAGAAAATATTGCATTTGAACCCAGTTGTGTCAGAGTATGGGCTCCTAAGCAATCTCTTTTATCTTTGAAACTAGAGTAATGTCTTACCTGATCTCTCAAGATTTTCTGTTCATAATAGCTTTCAGAATTAAAGAGATGAGTTAATTACTGTTCTGCTAGAAAACAGAGGGAATTTTTGGCTCATAACCCAGATTATTCAGTATGTAATACCTAGGTAAGCATTAAATTGGTACTCTGGGAATTAAGCTGGTAAAATCAAAGTTTGCAGAAGAGTTAAATTCTAAACCTAATTTGAATATTACTATATAATATTTTTGTAGTATTTGCTTGTTTTTCATAACATTCCAATTCAAATTAATTTTATCTATTATTTTGGCCCTGAAGACTCCTGAAACTTTCGATAAACATTTCCATGGAAGTCAGAAACCCACTCACAGCAGCTCTCATTTCCTCAAGGGAATGTACAGTTCTGCCTTCAACCCTCAGGAAGGTTGCTGAAAGCATATATTAATGACACTTTGCTGAATTTCAGAAATAGGTTTACATTATATAAACTTAGAGTGTTGAAAGGAAAAGAATAGCAATATAATACCCACATGCAGATTTTAACTCTCTAACTTCTACCTCCCAACCCTGATAAATCAAGACAGTTCACTACTTGGGCACCACCCATCACAGAAAGAGATGCTTGTGGAACCCAACCAATTCAAGCACTCCGCTACATATTAGGAGTTCTTACTTTGATATTTAAAGAAAGATTATTTGAGACTAATTCAGCTTAACTACATCTGTGGCCAAATGTATTAAACGAAGTTCTAGAGTTAATTACAGACATAGGCTGTTATCACAAAAAGTAAATTATACAAATATGAGTTTTATAATCTCACAATTCTTTCCTCTAAAAGATTTCAAAATTTGACAGACTAGGAGAGCCTAGATGTATGGAACAGTCTATTTTGCCCAGTTTGGACAGGTACATCATCATTTTGCGGGGTGGGGGGGGATCATTTTCCTCATTAGTTCTAAAAGTTGAACTGGTTGGAATCACTTTAAATAGGGGTTTATTAAGATTATTATCCAAGTAGCTAAGGGTATAGAATTCTAAGACCAAAACTTGGATGAGTGAATTCAAAGCAGCTAGAGGGTAATTTCTCTCCACGTGTTCAAAGCCCTGCCAGTCAAAGCCAGAGAAACCAAGGAAGCTGAGAGACTCAGAACAGAGAAAAAAAACCTTTCATGGAACCAAGCAAGAGCACATGTGACCAACTGCATTTAAGTGGCTACTGGGGTGGAGTAGGACATTCTGGATTAGAGTGTTTATAAACCAGCTGGAAAGAACATGTTCGATATACTATACAAAAAGTCTCTCTTTTTTTTTTTTTTTCAAAAGAAATTAAATAGTTTTCTAAGATTCTCTCTAATTCATGACTTTTGGGAAATTAACTGGAGGACACTTTTTTTTTTAATGCACTTTTTTTAGTATAGATGCAGTCTGGCTATAAAAATTTCATTATACTTAATAATATTTTTAAAAAACTAAAATCAAGATCAAAAAAGAATTTTGATGCTAGACATAATATCTAAAATGTCCCGAAAATGTACAAATCAGGATACTGAAATTATATGTCATAATATATTATAGAGTCAGTATATGAATCCAGTGCAGAATGTGTGTGTGTTTTCTGCCAAGACAAAGCTAGATACCACTGTCAGTGTGCCCTGCTATATAGTAAAAAAAATTCTACACTTTTCAAGGGGCGTGAAACAGAGTGTGCACTCATCTGGAAAATCCTCAGGCCTGCATAGAGGAACCCCTATTGCTATTTAAACCCTTATGATAATCTAATCTAGAGATATTTTTCTTAATGAATGAAAATGACTTCACATGACTATAAACCTATGTTAAATTAGCACCCTGTTAACTTAATACAAATAGCATCTTAAGCCAGCTAAAATTAAATGATCACTGGGAAAGATTATTTTGAGACTTACCAGTCTTTATCTAACTAAAACGAATTTTTATTTCAAGTGATATATAAATATCATTTAATTTATCTGATGATCAAACTTCAAGCAATCTGACCTACCTAGAACACTACTTCAAATATAGAAATTAGGGGATTTTTTTAAAAAATTCCCTGAATGGCGTATAAGCATCAAAAAGAAAAAGAAAATCCTTATGCTCACGCACTGCTCAGGTGCCCTGGAGCACCCCCACATAGCCGGGTATATAGCCAGAAGGTAAAATGTATGGAGATCAGTGAGATCCTGCAGGTGCCATCGGAAGAAAAAGACAGTAGAACTATGTAAAGCAGACAGAATATACAAGCAAAGTACTTTGAAATTATTTGCGTAGAAATAAAACATTCTTTGATTTAAATCAAAACTATTTAAGTGCTAGCATAAGAAGATGTATTTTAGGAAGTTGAGACAGTGGTTCACAAATTCAGCATGTATCAGGTCAACTGAACGGCTTATTAAAACACAGACTGCTGGGCCCACCCCAAGTTTCTGATTCAGTAGTTCAGGGATGAGGTCCAAGAATTTGCATTTCTAACAAGTTCTCATGTCATGCTGATACTGCTTTTCTGAGAACTGCCCTTTGAGAACCATTGATGTAGGGTACAAGATGTCATTCTTTAACGAAGAAACAGAAAAGTAAACAAAGGGACTCACTGAAAATGAGACAATGTAAGCCAAAGGTAAATCTCTAAATGGACCTATTTACACAGAGGCTCGTCTAAAAGCACTCAATGGTAAATTATTCTCACTGTTACTCCAAACCTAATTTTTTAAATGTATAACTAAATTCCCCCACCTTGGAACCCGTTTTTTTTCTAAGCATGTAGAACATCCCTAAAATCATAAATTCTCTTGCTGCTTTGTAATGCATAGGCATTATTATCTAAGTCAGTCTAAGGTGTGGCAGCAACCTGTAAGTATTTACCTTGCTTTATGAACTGGTTAATAAGATACAATTTCCTTAAAAGCTATTTATAAATCAGGCTTTTGGTTTGTGGGGTGTTTTGTTTTGGGGTAGTCTTTTTGTCTGTTTAGATTAGTACATTGAAGCACATTTAAAATGCACAAAGAGATTTCTATTTAAAGAGATCTTACAGAAAATTCTTTTGTAATGTGAATGGTTATTTCTCTCTGATTAGCTGGATTTCATGCACCAGTTTTGGTAAAAAACAAACTTGTCAACACATTGCTCTAAAGAATTCAGATTTGGAAAATTGCTTTCACCTTTTTATTTCTCTCTTGAGGTATTTCTCCTACTTCAAGTTAGCCTCATAAGTAAAATCTTCACATGTGTTACTTTTAATTTCTTTTCATCCTTGAGAAAATGAAAGTATCAAGAGATTCTTCCTTTAGAGTGAAGGACTTGTTTGAAACTCCAATGCTCCAAGCAATGCCCTAAGTAGGTCAAATTTCCAAGCTGTAATTTCAGCAGACAAATTTGTCTGATTTCCCAAGATAATAAAAGAGGACACTTAAGGCAAGAGAGTTTCAACTGTCCAATCTCGACCTTCAAAATCTTTGTGTTCTGGTCCAACTCCAACCTAACAGCCCATGATATATTAACATTAGCTTGAGCAGGGATACTCATTCTAAAATTCCAAACTATACATATACATTACTCCATTCTGAATGCCTTCTATCCTCCTCTCTATGTTCTATTCATCCATCTTCAAGGTCTACTGAAGATGAACTCTATAAGGTCTTCCCCCAAACACTCCACTCCCAATTATCTCTCCATTTTCAACACTCCTCCTAAATTTATTTTCTATACGGTTCATTATGGCACAAGATCACATCCTGTCTTGTAACAAAATTTAACTATTTCTCAGCCTGCTTTTTATGCTTAACTATAGAATCAATTCTTAGATATTAAGAAGTACATCTTATTCGTCACAAATCTCAACACATATGTATTCAATATTCTATGACCACGTATTAATCTAGTGCCTATTATAATCCAGACGTATTATAGCCCTCATACTTCAGTCCAGTTAACCCACAAATGAGCTCCCTTGACATGGTTCATCTTAGGAACTTCTAGATTCCTTGAAATTGCTTCACCCAGTAAAAAATATATGGGTCGTTTCTGTGCCACAGCAGAAGGAGAACAAAGCACTAATGTGTTAGCTCTGTTCTTACGACTGCCTTGCCTTCTCTATGAGACCAATTTCCATCTATGTTCCTACTGAAGATATTTTGTGCTCCAAATAATTGAAAGTTGTCTTTGGTGACACAACAACCATAGACACTATAAAATTATAAAATGGGCGTTATATCTCTTTTATACACAGTCCAGTGTTAAGTATGACATGAACACTAATAAAAGATCCCAACAGAGAAAAATAATTCCCAGATACAGCATTCCTAGCACAATGGTTAAGAGTCTGGGCTTTAAAATTAGATATGTGCATTTGAAGACTTACTGGGTAGTTTGATTTTGGACTAGTTACAACCCATCCAAGGAAGCCAAATGTGAAAATGGGATCAGAATGACTTTCTTTAAAGAATTAACTTAGATGATGTCTGTAAAGAATTTAGCAATATCTGGTATAAAATAAGCATTTAACAAGTATTGGTTGTAATTCTTATTGATATTTTAGTAAAGCAAATTACAGCTCACAAATACAAACCATTGAGGGGAAAAAAAAAAAAAAAAGAAAGACAAGTAGCTAAATACAGGCATTGCCCTGGCCACATTTGGCTGTTAATCACAAGCCACTGATTTGTCCCTTCTTAGGGCAACCAGAAATCCTGTTGTTGGTTTTTGAAAGACAAAATAGCCCTATAAGAGAGATGGAGAGAGTGTATTCTCCCACAGAGTAGGCTGCTGAGCAAATACAGCATCCATGAATGGCTTAAAGTATATATCTCCTATAGGAATCATAGAAATAACTTTCATTTTCCTCTATTTTTCCTTTTAATTCTTTTCCTTGCCTGATTTGCTCTTTCTCCTTCTATCACTAGCCCTAATCAATGCAGTAGGTCAGGTTGAAAGAATGGACAGCTTCAGAGCCACACATACATTTAAACCACTTTAATGCAAATATTGATCGTAGGAGCATAGACACAGGCTGGGCTGCATTTTTTTTAATGGACATGCTTTTTTTCTGGGGCTGTGCTACCCATGATAAAATAGGTCATCATAGATCAGAATTCCACCATCTTCTATGCACAGGAATGCAAAAGTAAATCCAAAAGGTAGGCCACATTCAATGCCAAGCTTGTGAGCCTCCAAAGCAGGTGCTTCAGCCGTCTGCTAAACTGTATTTTCTTAATCACATACACTTCCCTCTTCATATGTCTTAGATGATCTATTCTGGTATACAAAAAAAGTAGATTATCTGAACGGGTATGGTACCTTGTGTCACAAGAGCAGTTGGACAACAATGTCCGCTATGATAAAATGCTTAATTCCTGTGTACAGGAGATTATCAAAGCATTGTATCAGAAAGCCACTGTCCGAGACATATTTAGCAACAGAGTCCAAGTCTGAGCTGAAATCCAAAAGGGGAGATCAAGGGCAGGAAGGAATTCTAAAGGGCCACTTTGAAATTTGATACTAAAAGATCTGATATTCTATCTGTGGGCATTTTTAGTTTGGACTGGAGGGGGGAAAAAAAGGAATGAAAGAAAAAGAAAATCTGTTTGTACAAAGAAAGCTTGCTTGGCCTACTGCCAAGAAAGGAGGTGTCACAAAACTGGGTAGGGTTTGAAAGCAACACAAACCTAGCTAAACCCAAGGAAAAGAGAGGGTAAACAACTCAAATTAAAAGCCCCAAACCAATAGCAGTTGCTTCAAAGCAATACTAGTTGCTTTCAGATGTTTTTTAATTCCATTTTTCCATGGGTCTGTGGTTGTCGTTGTAGTTGCCTGTTATAAACTTTAAAGCAAAATAAAAGGCAGCAATATTCCATCACATTTATTGAGATGGCTGTGGAGATGGAAGTATAAGACCAACATGACCTTACATACTGTATAGAGAACCTTTTTTGATTCTTCTCCAAAGCTCTGTTGGCCACATCTTTATGCAAATGGAGTAAATGTCATCATAAAGACGGACAAGCAAGATGTATACACAAGATGGACAGAATGTTCACTGTGGGCTTATCAGCCTAAAAGCTGGAGATAACTGGAGGTGAAGGGGAAACTGAGTGGTATGCAAAGTGGGAGAGAAGCAAGGTGGAACGAAGCCTTTGACCTTGGAAGAGCGTTTTTTAGGGAGAGAGAGAATGGAATGAAGAATTCCTTGCTGTAATATATTCGGGTAAAAATGGGGCTGTCATCTTGAGCTACAAGTTAGAAAGTTATTACTTTTAATATGCCACTACCTTAGGCCTATACTGTTATGTAAAAGAAAAATAACCTTGTGTGACAGTTTAACATTGATCGATGTGCCTGCCAAATGCAAAGAGATAAATAAGCAGGTGATGAATAAACAGCACTTCAAGTAAAGACATTACGCTGCATGCATAAAACGGCGCCAGGCACCTAGGAGCTGTGGGTGGCCGAAGGTTGGCCATTTCATGCCCACTCAGTAAAGCAGACTTAATCGCTTCCAATATTTTCTGTTAAAAAGCACGCTTAATGAGCCAATTTCACAAGCCCAGAGAAACTGATTATTATCTCTGAGTTCCAACAGAGTTGGTTGTTTTCCAAGAGCCAGTTTTTTTTTTTCCTTGACGGGATAAAAACCTTTTTTAAAAAGAGAGAGAGAGAGAGAGAAAGAGAGCAAGAGAGAAAGGGAAAGAAGAGAGTTACAGAGCCAGCCAGAGGGCATAGAAAGCTGGCTCACAGGAGCAAGGAGACCACTAGATGGCAGTGTTACCTTGCAGTCAGCTGCCCCCTACGAAAAAAAAAAAAAAAACAGCTTGAAACTGGACAGGACTCTGCTGAAAGATGGGATGGTAAATAAAGCTGAAAACAGCTGTCTGAAGAGTTGATACTCTACCCTCCGCCCTTCTGGACCCTTTGTCCACAATTATTCCATCCTCCGGCCCATACAAGGCGAAAAGACAAAAGGGGCAGTCCCTGAATGGCCTCCCTCCTGCTAACAGCCCAGGGCTCTGATTATTCTTCTAGGCTGCCGTTTTTTTCACGAAGTACAGGGGTCCTTTCTACCCGATTAGGCCCAGCTCTTCCTGGTGTTTTTTTCTACCCTAAGGGGTGTGCACTTTCTGTATCCCTCACAGGACTAAGCATGCGGCTACGCACGGGGCTAAAATCCCAGGAGGATGTGGCAATGTAGCTTTTCGCCATTTACTTTGAGCCAGATTTCTTTTTTTTTCTTTCTTCTTTCTCTTGGATACTCTTTTTTTTGCAAATTTAGTAGAGTGTGGACGAAAAGAATTTAGACTCAAAGGTATAAACTGCTTAGTGAAAATACTGGAAGTAGGAAAGGGGAGAGAGCATCTTCCTTAGAAAGCCAGTTGTTCTTCAAACCGCATGATTTTGTGTCTTCCTTTAACTGCATCACAGGGTGGTGAAAACCACAGAAGCACAGGGTTATTTTCACTAACTGCAGATATTCAATCGCCACTAGGAAGGAAGACCCAACAACTAAATCTCAGCATATAATTAACTCAGATACTAAAAACAATCCAAAAAAAAAAAAAAAAAATTGAAACGAACTGTTGTTAGGTTTGTTCTAAATTGAGATGCAAGTTAATTATTTATGAATATTCATAGAAAACTTGAACAATTTCCAAACTGCCTTTATTTTCCCATCAGTTAACCAAATAATTGATGTGTAATTTTTTCGTAGCATAAATTTTTCTAGATGTGCAACAGAGCTATCAAATTCATTAAGATTGAGAATTCATTTTTGTATTCTGATGACTGAAAAAGGAATGGGCTTGTAGAGAAAAAATAATTTTCATCTCTTATCTTTTACTTGTAGTCACCTCTAAGAGAAGAATGAAATGATACTAAGATTAGTCAATCACGGGGAGAAAATTGGCATATTTGAGCAACTTTCAAAGGAAGCAGATAAAATTCAACTTTCTGTATGTGGATGGCGGGGCACAGGGAGGAGGAGCAGGGAGTGTTTGAAGAGTGGGAGGCGGACACAGAAATGAAACTAGTAAGAGTAAGAAAGCACCTAACTCTCAAGAACTTAGGTAATCATGGCCACTATTCTTATTCAATTACTCCGAACAAAAATCTCTACATGTCTCCAAGTTTCATTTCCACATTCTAGCTCCTGCCTCCCCTCCCTTACCCAGAGGCCTAGCCCATTACCCACATTTAAATCTCATCCATCCCACTGCCAAGGAGCCCAGCTGTTACTGAAGAAGCCAGTTATCCAACCAGAAAAATTCATACCTGCTGAAATATTAACCAATAGTTACAATGCATTTTCCACTGACTACAGAACTTTGTGCCTAAAGTATAACCAGATATTCATTAGGGCCTCTCAAAGGAAAAGTCAAAATCATAAACACACCTGGATACTTCAGTTAAGTCTTCCATTAAGATATTGCAGCAAACAAAATACAAGGATTAAAAAGAATGTGTGACAACCGCTCATAAGAAATCTATCCTTTTGGTGATTTAAACAACCAATAAAAAATCCTATCCTGTTCTATGCCAGGCACTGGTAGGGTGCTGGAGACAGAGCAAAAACTCATGTGTTTCCCTCAAGGAGCTCACTGGATGGTGGTTCTAACACAGTGAGAGAACAGAGAACCACATGGTGCCTAGAGGTGGGCCCTTTGCCCAGACCTGGGAGGTCTTGAAGGCTACTTCAATTGGGAGGGGGTTGCGAGAGAACAAATTAGGGCTGCCCTAGCAAACTACCACAAACTGGTTAGTTTCAAATGACAGAAATGCATTCTCTCATAGTTTTGGAGGCTAGGATTCTGAATTTAAGGAGTTGACAGGGTTAGTTCCTCCTGCAGGACAAACAGAGAAACCATCCCACAACAATCTCCTAGCTTCTGGTGTTGTGACCATCTTTAGCCTTCCCTGGCTTACCGATGCATCTCTCCAGTCTCTACTTATGTCTTCATAAGGACTTCTTCCCTGTGTTTCCACAACTTTTATTATAAGGACATCAGTCTGCTGGATTTAGAGGCCCACCCAAATCTACTATGATTTCATCTTAACTAATTACATGTACAAAGAACTTATTTCCTCCTAAGGTAACATTCTGTGGTTCCTAGTGAAACATCAATTTCTGAAGGACACTATTCAACTCAGTACACAGGGCATTTCAGGAAAGGATGCCAGAGGACACAGAGCATCCTAAGAATTGCAAGTTGTTCCTTCCAGTTACAGGATAAGATGCAAGGGAAGTGGAAGTGGAGGAAACTGGATATAGAAAGAGAGACTGAAACAGGACAAAAAGATCTCATGTGAGATATTAAGGAATTTGGATATTGTTCTGAAAGGTAGTTGTTTTTTTTAAAAAAAGGTTGATATTAAGTAGGTAATTCTTAAAAACACACTCTGATATTTAGATATTTAGAAAGAAGTAAAATTTGAAGCAGAGATACCAGTTAAGGTGTTATCGTAGTAATGCAAGATGAGACTATAAAACACAGTGCCAGTGGGAGTGAAAAGAAGAAATACATTTGAAATTTTTCTTAGAAATAATAAATTATAGCTGATAGGGTTTTTAGTATGTAGGATTAACAAAACATATGTTGTTTAAGGGTGAAGTTGTCGAAAGCTGACTACAATCCCAGACTTGACCCAGAATTCTGGCCTGAGCAAGGGCATCGATCATCAGATTGTTATATAAGGTCAAAATTGAATTTTTGAAAAGAAATAGACTTGACCATATTGGAAATTGGTTCAATTTGGGGCATGTTGAAAATATA
>NW_006434709.1:11509222-11533221 GCF_000325575.1 Pteropus alecto | reverse complement strand
GTGTGTATATATTTGTAAATATGTAAGAGAAGTTGGAATGGAAATACAGATTTGGATGAAGAGCCTACAAATTAGGTTGAGCAGGAGCTCTCTGAGAAGATAAGAGGGAACACAAACTGGTTCTCAGTGCCAAAAAGAATTCACAAAAGACTGAGAAATTCAAGGAGAAAGTAGAACAGAGACTCTAAATAGTAAGTGAGCCTCCCTTTCCTGACACTTGGCTGGCAATGGGAATAATGGACGAAAAACAAGGATGTTGTTGAAGAATGGGTTGATGTTTTATTTGCTTGCTTAAAATAAGAGTGAGTTGCTCATTTTTATATAGAGATGTGAAAGTCCTGAATAGAGGGAAAGGATGAAGAGATAAGAGAGTGAATCAAGAATTTAAGACAAGGGAGTTCCAGAACAAGAGCTGGGCCCTTTTCTATGTCTCTAAAACAAGCCCACAGATCCAGGTTATCTATCCCACAGAGTTTTGTGGAGGACAAAATGACGTAATGATGTGAAATCACTTTGAAAAATCAATTTGGAATGATGCAAATACACAGTTATTATTAAAATGATGGTGTTTTCAGTAATAATGTTTTAAATGTGTAGTAGTTTTGTTTTTATTAAGCTAGCATATTGTACAGGAACTAGAATGACCAAGACAAGCCTGCACTCTCCCCTGCTCAGTCTGCATATGGATTTCCCGAGGCTCTGCTTGTCCAAAATGAATCCCAGGCAGGGAGATTTTCCTGCAGGGGAAGAGAGAGCACCTGTAGATTTGGCATGCTTCACTATTCTTAATTTTTCCAACATGCAAATCATGGTATGTGATGCCAAAACTGTACTTTCCAAAACCAATCAGAGATACATGTTCTCCAGATTTTCATCAGCTATAGGAAAGTTTCACAAACCCACCAAGAAGTACAATGATCAGGCTTTCCTCTCTCTGTAGCATATTCATAGATTCTACCATAGCATACTCATGGGAAACACCAGTACATTACTTAATTGATATCCAGGGCAAGGCTTTCAACCTTTTTCAAGATCTCTAAATAATGATGATATAGCCACAGACAGCAACTTGACCCACTAAAGAGATTATGAAGAGAGAGAGAGAAAAAGCAGTATTTCCACTCTAGATGGAACACTTCATTAAAAACAATCCTCAATAAATATTGAAACAAAGGTACTTCTCTCTCATTTATCACCAACCCACTCACCTTTTACTCATTGATATGTTCAATGGCCAGTGTGTTTGCAGTACTTCTAAGTATTCATGTTCTTTCTTAAGTGGTCAGAAAGATGATCCAGGAACAAATCCACAATTGCAATAAATAGAACACTACACATTTAATGCATGCCAGCAAAATCGAGTGTGATATTAAGTCAAGCAAGACCAAAATTCAGTTCATTTCAATTCAGAAAAAAATTATAGTACTAAGTCAATTGTCGGCCCCACTGTTTTCTCCAGTGTATGAAATGTATGTCCTGATAATTAATGTGACACATGAGGAGAGTCTGCACCGAAATATACCAAAGGAAGGCTAATACAATGCATGTGATTCTTATCAATGCTGAAGCAGCAGAAGCTTCTACCTGTTTCATCAAGGTTCAGAACATTTTAAAACATACTTGAACTAATTCAAATCAGTTTTCTGCTCTTGATATAAATTTAGTACGAAGTTAGTTCTGATATCTAAGATTTAAGCTAAGAAAAAAAACACAAAGGTCATAAAACTGTCAAAAAGTACAGATATAGTAAAGGACAGACAGCTGTGGCTCTAATTATCCATTAATCTTACATATTCTACATATGCATACAGAAAAATTCAATTGCTGCTGTAATTTAAAAATTGTAATAATGGATGTAAATAGAAAGAGAAAGGGAAAGTAAGAGTGGCCACAGAACATACAATTTTCAGAAAATGCAAAAATATATAATAGATTTGCTACCTGAGTTTTTGAAATGGAGACTTCTACTGGAAATTTTAAATTATAAGAAATGTAAATTTCTCCATAATATGAAGAACAATTACCTATGATTTTTTTAAATCTATAAAATGAGCAGATGCTGTTTTTGTATTATTTTTATACAATTATTAGAATAGGAATAAAATAAATTGGTCAAGAGATAATCCTTACATTGGGATAAAGACTATAATTAAAGAGAAATCTATGTGAAAGGTCATAATAATCAAGATAATATCTTGGTTAATATATTCTGGAAGCAAACAGCACATACCAGAATGCTATTACACTCTCCTACATAAACAACGTGATTCTTTGTCTCTGAAGCACATTGTATATAAATGCCAAGATTTTCATATTCAATGTATTCCAAAACAGTCCAGATTAAATATATTAATATTTCATAAGATTACATATATATACATATATATATGTGTGTATATATATGTGTATATATATATAATATATATATATACATGCATACACATATTATATATATATATATATGTATATATATATGTATATATACTGCCCCTCGAGGGGTGGGAAGAAAATGCTGTTTCTTTTGTTGTTGTAAATAGCTTACTTTGTGATCGTGTTTTCATTTCTTAGTCCTTTTCAATTCAAAGGGGCCAATGAACCAATAATTAATCTTGACTGAACTTAACAGTATATCTATATCCATATAAAATGTTTTAAAGTCTATCTTATTTGAAATTATTAAATGATTTATTCTGAGACTGTTTACCAAGTTGATAGCCTGGCAAATCATAGTTGCTCAACAATCGATTGTGAGCAAGGAAATGAATGTGCCAACAGGGAAAAGTCATCCACTCTGTAAAATTTACTACATGTACCTTAATAGGTATCCCTTGAAGTAAAAAAAAATAAATAAAAATAAATAAAAATTTAAAAAAATCCTAATTTATAAGGGTGACTTTAATGGTAGTATCAAAGAATCTGTGGTGTGAAGTTGGATAAGAATATAAATCTAGGTGATCCGTAGCCATGTCAGATGTCACTGTGCATGTTCGACCTCACTAAAAGATGCACCTATCAGGAGGACTCAAGAGGAAAGGGGTGGCATCACATGATCTATCCAGCACCACTGTGGATTCAGATATTTCTTACCATTTCATTTTTTTCTAGACAAAAGAAATTTGAAGTTTCAAATTTTATTTTAATTCCATTGATGAGAATATTTTGGAAACTGGATAGTAAATATCAAAAGAATAAACTATATGATTTTTAGCTTTCATAACATATTAATACCAAAATGCCATTATATTTTTGACCCTGAGGAAATACACACCCTAATAAAAGCGTCAGATTTCCACACAGCACCAGATGGTCCTGTAGAAGCCAGAATGATGTTAGCTTGATCTTCAGCTCAAGCAGTTACATGCTGCTGAACTTTTAAGTCTCTACTTCCTATAAAGGACATGTAAGTAAACAGACATATAAGTAAACCTCAAAAGTTTGTATTGAGAATTGCAAGGATAATGTATATAGCTTAATCCAGTTATTCTATATATGTTAGACTATTCCTTGACCCTTTCATATTAAAAAAAAAATTCTACATTTCATTGCTTTCTTTCTTAAACAAGATATAAATAACAAAATTAATTCTCTCTGACTTCTTCCAGCCAAGTGATAGCAACACATTACGTTATGACATATAACCATAAAATAGTGCTTTGTTTATATTACAAAAAAACTTACTTCTATAGAATAGACAAGAATTTTGTTTTATGGAGAAAACTTTTCTAAAATATATTTGTTCTTTCTATCATTTTAATGACATAAATTTGATAAACAAATATATGCATGTTTATTACAAAAACTTGAAAAATATACAAAAAAGCACAAAGAAGAAAATTAAACTCACTCAAAATCCTCTCACTCAGAGATAATTACTGCTAAAATAAGGGTCTTTATTTCCATTCTATGTATTTGAATGAGATAATTCTCTGCGTATTGCTTTGTAAACTTTTTACATGTATTAATATTTCATAAACATTTTACGTGCCTAAATATTCTTAAAAATTCTACATAATATCTAATATAAAGATCATTTTATGGCTATTTTTGTTTTTAAGCAAGACTGATAAAATGAACCACTGTGTACCCACTAACCTCACTTCAACAATTATCAACTCATGGTCAGTCCGACTTCACATACCCTCACCCATTCCGCATTCTACCTTTAAAAGATAAGGACTTTAAAAATAAATAAATAAATAAATAAATAAATAAATAAATAACCACAATACCATTATTACATCTCAAAAAATTTAAAATAATTATTTCATATCATCAAACATCCAAGCAGTGTTCAAAAATCCTTGATATTCCCTCTTCTCTCATCCTCCCTCTCTGTCCTTCTCCCTCTCTATCATTAAAATCAACATTTGAATAAGTTACATACACTGCAAATGGTCAGTAAGACTCTTTTAATTAATAGGTTCCTCTCCATCTCTATTTTTATTTCCTTGCAATTTAGTTGTTGGGAGGAAAAAGAAAAAAATAAGTCACTGGATTTCTCACATTCTAGATTTTGCTAACTGCATCATTATCAGTTTCACTTAACATGTTTCTCTATCAAATGTGTTTCCTAGAAATAGGTTCTTCAGTCTCGAATTTTATTCAGATTCAGGTTCCGTGTTTTGGCCACAATATTTCATAAGTGGTATGATGTGCTGCCCTTAGGTGGTACATAATATTGAATTGTCTGTCTTTTTCTGATGTTAGCAGCCATTGATGATCAATGCCTAGAACTATTAATTTATCAGCATTATAAAATGGTGATATTCTAATTGTAGCAGTTTTGCTAATGTAAATAGCATACAAATAGCTAAAATCTCATAGCTAAATATTCGTTAACATCTATGTGCATATGTTTACATTTAAGAAAAATTAAATATCTGAATCAAAGTAAATTTACATTTGGAAATTTACCTTATCATACATATTGCCCAACTTCCTTCCAGGAAAGTTATACTAACTTGCACTCCAGCATTGGGTTACTGTTGTTTTAAACATTTCTATTAATTTGTTTGCCAAAAATGAGAACTCATTATGGTTTACTCTGCAATATTTTGCTTACCAATAAGATTAAACATGTGTTCCTTAAATTTAAATTTGTATTTCTTCTTTTGTAAATTATGAGCTCTTGGTTTCTTTGACCATTTTTCTATTGGGTATCTAGCTTTTTCTTTTTCTCTTATTTTCCCCTGGTATCTTTAAAATAGTATTTAGTTCACTGTTATGGAAATGTGATCTCTGATCAGTAGCCCTACTGTAATATATAAATATACTACATACCTAAAACATCCAATTGCTCTCTATGCTATGTTTCCCCAGCCTAGTATTTTATCCAAGGTCTTGGTCAAAAGTGGCAGAGCAAACATCTACAAGCTATGCTGAACACAACTGACATACTATTTTAGGAATGGTATTTTAATTCATTACAATGAGGAATTAAGGTAACTGGCCTTGTCTACCATTATGCTCAGCAAAAGATTTTCATTCTAAGTTTGTTTTCCTCTTAGAATTTAAATGTGCCCATTCAACGTCCAATGCCATTATACTTAAGGAACACAGAACACTGTATTAAATGCAGTAGGTTCAAAAAAAAAAAAATCCTGGTACCCTCATATAAAAATTATAGATTTCATTTATCTGCTGGCTTTGCAAATAGTCTTCCACCTCCACACCTACCACAAAGAATGAAAAGCAATAAGTATTTTCATTACAATGCACTTAAAAGGTAATAAGGAGAATATCTCAGCTGAATCGCTATAGACATAGAGGTTGACTATTGTCATTTAAGAGTCCTGTACCTAAACACTCCACATGCCTTCGAATAGGTTCTAATACTGGAATAAATACCCACGGAAGCTGTCATGCACATTTAGTACAATTTTCTCTGAAAGCAGTCCAAACATTTCTCTGAAAATGGGAGTTACGAATAATTGAAAGTCTAGGACTGACGCATTAAACTTTATGTCATCTAAGCCCAAATCTAAAATTACAAACAGTAATAATATTTGGTAGGAGAGGTAGAATGTTAAGTCTATATAGGTGGAGAAAATACTTAGAATTGAATCACGTAGCTAAAAAATAAAATTAGGTCTTTGCGACATCAGTATTCACATTTGTGCATTAGGACCATGCAAATAAAATTAATTAGAGTTCAAGTTATTTAGTTACAATGGTGGCTAAAGTCAATGGTTTTCCAATTACAAGAATATATAATGCACAATGGAGATAGCATAGCATCTTATAAAGAATGGAAAAGGAAGGAAAGAGAGAAGGAAAGAAGGAAGGGAAGAGTAGAGGGAAAAAAGGAAGGAAGAAGGGAGGAAAACTTGCTGAGAAAATATTTTTCATTTCAGAAAAAAACCATCTTTCAGTTATAATTAAATAATTACAATGTTTGTTTCACTACAATGAACCCCATCGACGTCTTTTCAGTTAAACTCCAAACAAGCCAACCTTGAAATTTTAATATAATTCTCTTGTAATATTTAAATAAACCCACATATTTCACATTTTCTTTACTAGATTACAGATTGACACAATTGAAAATGTAGTCAAAATTTTAAACTTCAAAAAAGACAGTAAAAAATTCTTACCTCCTTAGAAATGCAAAATCTTCCTCAACAATTATTTTGAATCATGTCCTATCAGATAGGGTAAAAAAAAGGCCTAACCATATGTCCTCGGGCATTGTTTAAACTTGTTATACTCTGTAAGAGAGTTGGTAAGAACTAGACCTCCCTAATCAAGCTACTTTAAAGATTAAATTAAGTAATGCATGTTGATGCCTTCATACAGTGACCAATAGATTTATTCAGTGAACATTACTTATTGCTGTCATCATGATGATCATCATCATTATATCATAAATGTGTCTGAAAGTTGTACATCAGAAAAATGTTCCATAAAAATACCTGACCTATAGAAAAATTCTGCTCATCTGGCAAGGGTGCCTTATTATACAGCACATTTGCTGTAAAATAAGTGTTTTAATGGTGGCCATTAGCGAAATCAGTAGTTCTCAATGGGGAGGATGATTTTGCCAAATAAATGTCTGGAAACGTTTATGTTTGTCAAAAAGTTGTGGTTGGGTGCTCAAGAGGTACTGCTGTTGGTATCTAGTGGTTAGAAGACAGGAATACTGCTAAATATCCTCAGGACAGCCCCCCAAAACCGAGAACCAATAAGCTCACATGTTAATAGTACTGAGGGTAAGAAACCATGCAGTGAAGTGAGCATATTCCTAATAAAAACATCTAGAAATAAATATTCAGACATTCATAAAAACAATTTTTGAAATCTCCAATGTATTCTCATAATTTATACTTAACTGCAATTGGATTCAGACATAATTCACACAAATTCACTTGATGAAATAGGACTGACAAGACCCACTGTCTCACAAAGCTTAGTTTCATAATCATAACTACATGCCCACTTAAATATCCATGAATTTATCTTTCTTTTCTTCTATAATCTCATAGCTTATTTATACCTTTCAGGAAAATTCCTAAGAGGCACTAGCAATTTCTTACATTTGATTTTTTAATGTCTAAAATTTATGTTTTTATCTTAATAATTTCAGTAAGAGAAAAAGTACACTGTGAATACACATTAGCCATATGGAAAAGACAATGAGGTTTAGTAATTAAAACTGAAAAGGTAAAGAACTATGCAGTAATTAGAACACTGATTAATCAGCTGATAATTTTATCTTGATTAATGCTGCTGGTTTCTCTTCTTATTGACCTAGGAAAAGTAGGCTTAGACCAATTAAATATAAATTGCTCTCCTTTTTTTACATTCTGGGCAGCTTCCAGTATTCTAAGTCATACCACATTTAAGAAGTACAAATGAAATGCTTTTACTAAATTGAGAAGTTCAACAAAAAATAGAATTAGGTTTATATTCCACACAAGCTGATGCTTTTATCTAAGGCTAAATTATACAGAACTAGCTTATTTCAATATTATCCGAGGAATATTAAAATTAGAGTAAATTGCTATTTTTAAAAATCTTCTGATAACATTCAGTGAAAAACAATTAGATATCTCACTCATTTTACAAAGTCTAACATGAGGAATTAAAAGAATTCAAGTTAAAAAATATAGCTAGTTAACAGAAAAAAATTCTAGTATTAAGGAGATACACTTATTCACAGCCAGTTTCTTTTTCCTTTTGCATATGTACACTTGTTTTGAGATATAATCAACATTGTGTAAGTTTAAGGTATACAACTTGATGATTTAATATATGTATATTAATGAAAAAAAATTACCACAATAAAGTTAATTAACACATCCATCACCAATTTTTGTGTGTAGTGAGAACTTTTAAGATGTATTCTCTTAGCAACTTTCAAGTTTATAGTACTATATACTATAGTCACTATGCTGTATATAGACCCCAGAATATATAGACCCCAGAACTTGTTCCTCTTACAACTGGAAGTTTGTACCTTTTGACCACCTTCTATTTTCTCCACCCCCCTCACACTACTAGTAACCACCAATCTACTCTCTCTTTCTAAGTTTAGTATTTTTAGATTCTACATATAAATGAGATCATACAGTATTTGTCTTTCTGTCTAGCTTATTTCACTTAGCATAATGCTCTCAAGGTCCATCGATGATGTCACAAGTGGTAAGGTTTCTTTCTTTTTATGGCAGAAGTGTGTGTGTGTGTGTGTGTGTGTGAGCGTGCGCGCGGATAATTTTCTTTATCCATTCATTCATTGACAGACACTTGTTTCCATTTCTCGGCTATTGTAAATAATACTGCAATGAACATAGGGTTGTAGATATCTATTCCACATAATGAATTCATTTCCTTCAGATACATACCCAGAAGTGAACTGATGGATCATATGGCAATTCTATTTTTAATTTTTTGAGTAAACTTCACACTGTTATTCAAATAATTCTAAAAAGAGATTTTCATTTAAAAATATTTATGAATCTCCTTACCTGCAACTATTATCACCAGCACCAGCATTCACCATCTATTATGTATTTAATATATTCTTAATAGAAATAGTTTGTGTCACTTAATTCTCCCTACTCTATGGAGTAGGTGCCCTCATTACCATTTACTATTAAAGAAACTGAGACTCAGAGGAGTGAACCAGTTTGCCTACTGGTACAAAGCTGAAATAGGGTAATTTCTAAATTTCAAAGGGACATATAAAAGTGAATAAGACAAACCATATACTCAGTGACTACATGTCTCATAAAGTAAAGCAAATACACAATAACAGCCACTCTAACTATAGGTTACTGTATTTACTTATTGTATCTAGCCAGAACTAGATAGGAAAGTCACCTTTCGAGATGAGTATTTTAAAAATTGTTTCCCTGCCATAGATTATTTTGATCTCCTAAAGCCATATATTCTCAAAAGAATATGAAAATCAACTACATTTAATCAAAGTAGATATAACCCAAGAAAGACAACCGATGTTAAAGAGGAAGAAAAATTGTAATTCCTTTCATCTCATCTACTAGATCATTTCTGTCCCATAATGTAAAATATATGAAAAATATGCTGCTTTGAAAGTGAATACCTTTCAATTTACTGAGGAAATAGTTCTTAAAACTCTGAACTAGTCACAAAGCACTATTAAATTAAATGTAGTAAAACACCAAATTGAATATCATCGCAACCTGTGACTTCCAGGATCTTGTCCCATCTTCTAATGCAGACTCCAATCTCATCTATCTGGAAATCCTCGATAGGTCAGTTTGTGGAAAACCAACTTCCTTTGTCCTTTCCTGCTCTATGCTCAAGCCACATATCTGATCCCACATTCCCTAGCCAATACTGAAGCTGATGGTGACAAAGATTCTCAGCCTTCCATAGATAAAAGTCTTTATAGGCTACAGTCTAAGAGGGAGATGTCAAACAGTGCTTTGTGTCAAAGCACAGTCTTAGAAAACCTCTATTTTTATATATATTTATAAATCAGTGTTTCTTTGAGGGCTCAGAAGGCACATAAAAAATGATTATAATAAAAACAACAGCCACGAAAAACAGCATTACCTAACTTTATTTGAGCATTTCCTATGAGTGAGGCACTATGACAAAAGTTGATATTTATTGCATCATTAATCCTCAAACGATCCAATGACTTAGTGTCTATTTTAGCCTTATTTCATAGTTGAGGACCGAAGCAAATAAGGGTAAAAAAGAAGGTGGCATAATATATTGGAATTGAACTCAGAGAGTCTGACTCCAAAGTCATGGCTCTGACTTTTAGTTGTTCAGATGCTGAAATTCAGCAACATAAATATTATACGAGAAGAGAGAATGGTAAGTGTATGCTCTACAGGCATATTTTTCTGACTAGTGGTGCTGTATACAATAATGACTATTTTAATTTTTGATAATTTTTTGCTGCCTATAAGTATATAAAATATAACCAGGTACCCAGTGAGATTTCATAGCCATTGTTAATGAGTGGGATGTTGACACAAAAAATGCTTATCCAATTAAATGTTTAAGTATGAGATGATTTTAAAAATTATTTCTTGGATTTTTTTACCAATGAAAAAGCCATTCACTCAATAAACATATTTAATATACTTATCCACTTGCCAACCTCTGTTGAAGTTGCTATGTTTTATACTAATATTCATTCACTCATTTGATATGATATAGCAACGAATAAAATAGTTTTCATGAAGTTTATAATTACATGGAATAAAAACTAAAATTAATAGCAGAGTGGAAAACAAAGAGCATTTCACTTGTTAGTTCTTCACAGAAGTCAAGGAATTGATGTTTGAACCGAAATATCTAAATAGGATTTCAACTTCAATTCAGCATTTACTGAAAATTTTACTAACTACAATAGTTACATCTAACATGTATATAGTACTTGGTAATTAACCAAATACTTATTTTGTCCCTCACAACTTCCCTTATTTTGTCGCTCACAAAATCTTCACAATATACATGTTAGGCCAAATCGTTGTCCCTGTATTACAGAGGAGGAAAGGGTAGCTTAAAAAAATTAAATTATTTGCCTAAGGATATTGAATAAGTGATAGAGCTAGGACTTAAACTTGAAGTGTGGTTGAAAACCAAACAAATAAAATGCTAACTAAACTGTAAACATACATGCACAAAATTATTCAATAAAGAAATATTAAACAACGTTCATTTATTCTACAAGTATTTACTTCTGTCTACTAGGTAGGCCAGATAGAATATGTGGTCCCTAACCTGGACCTGGATGATTGAGTAAACATTCAAACAAACATAGGAAGGGCACATGTGGAGGCAAAGCACAGTTACAACTATGCAAACCAAAACAAGATGTGAAGCCAAGAAAGTATCTAGTGTGTTTAGGAAATTATGACTTTTGAAGGTAACTCAAGCATAGGTCAGCAAGGAAGATATGTTAAACAACAACCACGAAAAACAGCATTACCTAACTTTATTTGAGCATTTCCTATGAGTGAGGCACTATGACAAAAGTTGATATCTATTGCATCATTAATCCTCAAACAATCCAATGACTTAGTGTCTATTTTAGCCTTATTTCATAGTTGAGGACCGAAGCAAATAAGGGTAAAAAAGAAGGTGGCATATACTAAAGGATCATATACTAAAGGCTCTATTGACACTATGCAATGAATACATACTTAATTTCACTGGCTTTGTAGACCCATTAAAGGTTTTAAATGGAAAAAGTGAATTTTGTATAACATGATTGATACTATAGGAAATGAACACTATCAGCAGTATGAAGGAGGGATTGGCAAGGTAAAAGCTCTACACTTTGCTTAACTTCTCTCCGCCTCTTGGTGTATATGTGAAGAACAGATAAATCAATATGGCTGGGAGGCATAGAAACTGGAAGACAAATTAGGAAGAGGAGACTGAAAAAAGTAGATTAGGTCAAGATTCTTCAGGACCTTGCTAACAATTTAACCTTTACTTTGTAGGTAAGCTTTATAGCACTTATGAACAAATATTACTATTTGACCATTTATGTTTCCCTCAGTAGCTAGCATTGTACCACTAGATTGTAAATGTGGTTGACGAACATTAAATGTTTTTATTATTAATAAATGTAATTTTATTAATTAAATGTTAATTTATTAATTTAGCCTATATAGGACAAAATCTAATTGAAATGAACAGATACAAGGATTTCTGTGGAAACATAATGCATATCTAGAAAAAAATAACATGTTCTACAAAATCAGACAATAAAAATGACAGATTTTAAGGGAAAGAAAATGTTAGGGCACTATAACTATAACCCATGAAACTTATGACTAGAGCATAATATCATTAAAAAAAATCCTAATTTTAAAAATATTTGCACAATTTAAAAAACATATTAACTACCTAATAAATAAAGAAATACTATGATAAATATGGGGCTTTGCTTTTAAATAACAATGAGTAAAAGTTACTTAATAGACAGAAGTGTAAGGAAAGGATCAGGTTGCTGAATTATGTATGAAGGAACAAAATGCACAGAGGGAAATTGCTCAATTACCTATCCAAGACAGAGCACGTGGTCAGGTGAGCCAAGAAAAAACTCTGCAGCCAATGGACATCATGTACAGTACGTCTTTCCTCCACATCTTATAAGTTCACCTGTGTTAGTGTACTTTGAATATAAATGTTGTTACTTGCTTGTGCAAAATATGAATTGCACATGAACCCACATAATTTCCATTCTAAACAGACATCATTCCCACATTTACAAATTGTGTAAGAGCTAATTAATGTTACATATATATAACAGGATAGACTATAACTGGAATTACAAATCTAACATCAACTAATCAGAGAATTTTTTCCTTTTTTAAGCATATTTTTATGAAGAATATTTATAAAATGCAAATAACATATGAATGAAAAATAACTATAAAACAAACAGTCACACTGTCACCACCCAGCTTCAAAATAACATTTAGGAAACCACCTGCATGATCAAATCCACATCAGTGGCCCACACTTGGAACTACCATCCTGGATTTAGTCCGTATCATTCCTTTATCTTACTTATAGTTTATCCTAAGTACTATAGTGTTTGATTTAGCTTGTTATATTTTGTTTTATAAATGAAAATCTATGGACATAATCTATGCCTTGGTTTGTTCATTCAATATTATGCTTTTTAGATTTAACTGTGATAATGCATGTACTTGTAGCACGTTCATTTGCACTGCTATATATTGCATTTCATGAATATATTAAAACTCATTTATCCATTCTATGGTCAATGGACATCTCAGATATTTTCCACTTTTCTTGCTATTATAAACAAAGTACCTATGCATATTCTTTTACCTGTCTCCAGGTACACATGTACAGTATTTATTCTGCATGTATACTGCTTGCTTGCAGGGATTTTCATGTTCCACTTTATTATTTAACACAGATTGATTTCGAAAGTGGTTTTAACTCTTTTCATTCCCAAATACATTGTATGAGACTTCCCACAGCTCCCCATTTCTACCAGCATAAGATATAGATTTTTTTAACTCCTACCAATCTGATAACTGTAAATGGTTTCTCAATGCAATTTCACTTTGTATTTTCATGATTAATAACGAAGTCAAATATCTTTTATTTTGTTTAACTTGCTAGTTCATGCATCTTTTAATATGAAGTGCACATTCAAGTCATTTGTCCATCTTCAGCATTATTTGGTTTTTGCATGTAAATTTGTAGAATGTCTTTGTATATTATAGATTCTCATCTTTTATAGATTTTAGATTCTCATATACATTGTTGTTACTACATTCTTCTCAGTTATGGTCTATTTTCACTTTATAATGTCTATTAATAAACAGATAATTTTTGTGAAATCAAATTTGCCTTCGTGGTTTGCTAATTCTGTGTTTTCATTAAGAAATCTTTTCTAAGCCAAGAGTATACATATATTTTCTTATATTATCTTGCAAAAGATTAGATATTGCCTTTCACATTTAAGGTGTTTAATACATTTAATACATATACTTTTGTATATGGTATGACATAAGGAGCATAGTAAGGAAAGACTTTACTTTTTCCCATATTGACAGAGTTGGTTCAGCACAACTCATAGTCAAATGCTTTTGCCTACTGATCAGCAATGACAGCTGTCTTAAAGTATTAGTATGTTTCTGACTCTCTTCTGTTCTTCTGGCCTAAATCTGTAAAAACAACACATATCTTAATTACTGTAACTTTACAACAAGAATTAATATCTGGTAGAGCACATTCCCCAAACTTCTTCTTCGGCAAGAATAACTTGGCTCTTCTTGACCACTGCTCTTCATAAACAAATAAAACCGTATTATGCTAGTACACACACACGTACACATACAATGAGAGAGAGAGAGAAAGAGGGAGAGAGAGGGAGAGAGAGAGAGAAAGAGAATAAAGCTTTCAATATTTCACCATTAATAAGGTACCTTTTTTTTTTTAGCAGTAACTCAATCTGGTTAAGAAATTTTTTCTTCACTTGCTTTGTTAAGAAATTTTATCATTATTTATTATTGCAGTGTATCAAGTAAATTTTTGAATCTAAATGTTATTCTTATTGATTTCTAATGCTGCGTCAATCTTACATTCTTTTTATAAAATTTTGTTACTATATAACATTTATACATTGCTTGATTCACTCTGCTAATACATTAAGTTTTTTTAAATCTAAGTTTTTGGTAGAATCAGTCTATAATTGTCCTTTTTAAAAAAAATACTGTCTTTGTCTCCAAAATATAAGTTGGGTAATCCTTTTTTCTGTCATCTAAAAAATTTTATAAAATTGGAATTTTCAGTTGCTTAAAGCTTGGTAAAAGATTCTAATAAAATGATATGGTAATGGTGTTTTTTGAGATTAACTACTGAAAATTTTTAATACACATAGAGCATTCATATGTTCTCTTTCTTTTTTATTGTTTTGGTAACTTATGCTAGAAATTTGCCATTTTCATGTCTCAAATTTGCAGCAAAGAAGTGTTTAAAATGTCTTTTTAGTGTCTTTTTAAAACCTGATGAATTTTTTATTCTCTAATCATTTATCTTCCAAATCAGCTTAGTCCATTTTGTCTTTTTAAGTTTACTTCATCCACATTGAATATGATTTCATATATACTCTTTTAGCTGGTGTTTTTTATTTATCCCAATTTTCTGATCTTTTTTACTTATTTGACTTATATTGATTTTTGACATTGATATTTCCCTTATAATTTTTCATGTATTTGAGAGCTAAACGTATATTTTATCTTTCATTGATTGCCATAATAAGCATACCTAACTTAAAAATTAGAGAAAATCAATCTTTTTAAATTTCTCTCGAACTTTACAAGAACCTTAGAAACCTTTAACTCCAATCACCTACTCTATTAAAATACTATTTTGATGACAATATTTTTGTAAAATATTTCTTCTAATCTGACTTTTATTATAGTCAATGTTTGTTTAGAATTTTCCACATACTATTTCTCTCCTTCCACACTCCCTCTTTCCTTCCCTATCCCATTCTGTATCCTGGACTTTCAAATGGGATTTATATCCTTCTTAAAGGACTTATTTAGAATTTAGAATTATTATTTAGAATTCTCTTTGAAAAGGAACTGTTCATGATAAACTCAGCTCTTATTTCTCAGAAATTTTCTTCATGTTGCCTTATTTTTGGAAGAGTTTTTTGGATGCGTAATTCTAGGTGACCAGTTATTTTCTATATGCCATTTAAAGATACAATTCTACACTTTCTTTCACCTTCCATTACTGATTGCAGTGTCCGCTCAGTCTAATCATTGTTTCTTTGTTTGTAAACTGTTTTTACTCACTGAGAGGTTTTTAATATGTGTTCTGTGCTTCAGTGTTCTGCAGGTTCTAGGTTAGAGGTTTCTAGGTTTGGGTTTATTTTCATTTATCCTCTGAGACTTCTGCATCTCCAAATAGGTGTTTTCCATCATTTCTGAAAATTCCTTGCCATTATTTCTCTAAGCAGTGCGTCTGTTACGATCCACTTTTCCCTTCTGGAAATCCATTTAGATATATGTGGTGCTTTATTCCTTATTCCACATCTCTCAACCTGTCTTCTTCCATATGTTTTAGCCTTTTATCCTAATTCCCTCAGATATTCCAGTTCCATAATACTCTTTTACCTCTGTACAGTTTGCTATTTAATCCATCTTTTGAAATTTAAGTTATGATTATTGTTAGATTTTTCAAATCTGCTTGTCATTTTATAGTTCATATTTTCCTGTTTTAATTTTAAATATTTTTATATTTTATACTTGTATATTTTATTTTTATATCTGTATAAATTCATTATCTAAAACTTTATCAGGTTTAATATTGCTATGCCTTATTTCTGCTGGCTCTCTTTCATGGTGACTTACTTCCTTGTGTTGCATTAGTGAGTTTTAATTTTTGATTATTCACTGTCCTTTCTTGTAATTTTATCTTTGGGAATTCTTTGAGGCCAGAGTTGAAAGTATAATTTCCTTCAAAGTAGACTTCTGCTTACTCCATAAAGATCCAGACCATTAAATTAGGTCTTATATATTTTCTAAGATTTGCTAGCATGTCAAAAAGAACCTTTATCACTTTTATGCCTCTTATTTTCTTATGCTTTCTTACCAGATGTTTTTGGATGCACTGCCATCTGGCCTGCAGCTTTCTGGGCAGGAACCTTCTGGGCTGGAGCCTTCTTGCCTGCAGTGGTCATTTTTGCTGGAACCTTTGCAGCTGCACCTTTAGCAGCAGGTGTTTTTTTGAGGAGAAGCTTTCAGGAATGCTGTCTTTTGAAGCTAACTTCAAGCTTGATTATTCTGTCTCTCATTTTCTTTGCCTTTGTGACTTTGTAACAATCAGATTTGTCATCCTGGCTTCAATCTTCTGGGTCCATCTTGTGGCTGCGCATTTTGTACTGATATATGCCTTCTGCCAGGCTTGTCAGGCACACTTCTTGGCAAGCACTGTGTAGGCACCTGAGGATGTCAATAAGCTACATGCATTTGAAAGAAACAGCCTGTCTCCTCATCTTTGTGCAAGGTTCATCAACCAAAGCTCTGTTCAGATCAATAACATTTACAGTCACGACCAGCTTCTGGGCATGAGGCTCAAAGGAGATGTAGGCTACCCTGCCCACTTCCACAAAGCGCCTGAACACCATGTTGGTGGTGTTTGTGAGAAGAAATGAGGTCCTATTTTAAAATAAATCCTTTGTGTCAGGTTTTTTCTATTTGTTTCTTTTGTTTCTGTTTTCCCACAAAGGATATGTCAATTTGGGTCCAAATAAGGCCAATTTGTGTTTAGGAGATGCCTCACCCCTACCCCACCTACTACTAAAATTTGTATAGGAAATTCTTCTCAATATGGAAGTTTATAATTTATAACTGAAAGTGTAGCCCTTTTGGTTACCAGAGTCATGCAACAGGCTCTCAAAAGTCCCCTTATATTATGTAGACAGTAGATTTGTTTCAAGTTCTGTGTACCTTTCAGAGACATCAAAACCAAAGACTGAGATCACTACTTACGCAAAGGTCTCTTAGACAGAAGTTAGTTTTAGTACTATCAAATATATCTGGATTCCTACAATCATATTAATTTTGGATCCTGAGAAAAAACAAAATTTCTTCCTACCTACATAATTTAAAAGTTTTATTTTTACCTTTTAATGTTTCCACTGGAAATATAGTCTGCATATTATCAGAAGGACAGTCAATATTCTCTTTTCCCTCAAATATTGGCTGGATGAATGTTAGTAGAAGGGTGAAGGAGTGGATTGCCTAACAATCAGCTGCTCTATACCATCCCTCTATACTAAAGGTTGGCAAACTTTTTCTGCAAAAGGTCTGACGGTAAATATTTTAGGCTTTGCATTCCACATGGTCTCGACCTCAACTACTAAACTCTGCTTTTTCACTGCAAAAGCCGTCACAGACAATACCTAAATGAATAAGCGTGGCTATATTCAAAAAGAAAAAGAAAGAGAGAGAGAGAAGGAGGTGGGAGAAATAAATCTACACATTATCTAAATAAGTAGTGGTGAATTCCCACTGGCACATCTAAGCACAGGAGTAATGACTTGAGAAATAAGTATTATGAACATTTCTCTGAAGTAGACATGTTGAATCTCCACACTGTACACCAACTTCCAAGGAAACCAGTGAAACTAAAAAGATACATCCATCTTCCCAGTTGCCCTCTGATAATTCTCATTCCAAGAATTATCCAGTAATCTTTCATCAGTGGTAAAGTTTGCACTGGGACCTATATGTCAAGAGATATATAAATTTTTTTCAAAGAAAGGAATATACACTGTACATTCCATGAAGAATGTGAATTATATTACTTGAGAATGGCTATAATGTATGCCCTTGAACTGGGCGCCACTTAAGTGATTTTCAGATGGCAAAATTGAGATTAAAAAGGTTGCTCACTTGAAAATGACCCTTTTGGTACTCCACAAAAGAGAATCTTATAAATTTAGCACTAAATGTCTTTGTAAGAGGTGAGACATTCCGTGGAGCATATTTTAACAGTCTAATCATTAACCTAGGTTGGGCCTTTTAAAAATTTTAGTTATAAATTATAAAGCATAAGTTTCCAAATTAAAAATTTTTCTTTTAATATAAAAGATCACAAATAATAGCAACAGATCATAAGTATTGATAGCCAAAAAAAAAAAAAAACAGAAAAAGTTCCAAACATGACAAAAATTTCCTGAAGGATTAAGTTACCTTTGCAACTAATATTCTAGGAGAACAAATATGCAAAGTATTGGTTAGGGACATTGGTTCTTCTTAGACATATTAGTTAACTTTTGTCTGGACACCACATATTTGCTAGTTCAAAGAAAAAAAAATATAAACTACTATTCTAATGCAAGAATACTCAAATATAGTTCAACATTTTATATCAAATATATAGCTGTATCTGAGTCTCCAAACGGGGCAGAAATGGGGTCAAGCCTTTTGGTACAATCTGAGCTAGCAGCTAAACACTGTCCTAGATGATGCTTCCAAGCTTTCCAAAGAGCACTCTTGGTATTGCCTATAACGAAAGAAGAAACAGCCTGAGGCATCATGTTTCCCCAGATCTAGAAAACTCACCCAATTACTATATACATCATTAACTTCCAGTTCTTGAAGGATTCTACATTTCATAATATTTAAGACCTTAAAATCTCATCAAGAAAAAGGATAAATTTAAAAAAAGATATAACTATATATTGACAAAGGTGATATTATACTATTATGCAATACTGTTAAATTATTTCAATATGATTATCATAGGCTTTTTTCTATCATTTCCACATTTTCTACATGGAACACGATTTATTGTGATAATCAGGAAAAAATACATACACGTACACACAATGAATTAAGGTCAGTGTTTAAGTCCAAGTTTTACTTTCAGTTTACCCAGTGCAGTTTTGGCATGTGCTCTCACTTTGTGGGCCTTGGCCATCTGTTGGGTGATCCATCCCCAACTCCCACCCCAGCTCTGGTTCCTGGCATTCTTATGCTTGCTCCCTGTTTTTCAGTATAATCCTTGATCTGACTCACCAATCCCAAGTCAACAGTTCCTGAAAAGCTCAGTGCTAATTTTATACTTCTTTCCTTTTTGGAAGAGAAGCCGACAAAAGGTGTTCTTAGAGATGTGTAGCCCTGTTTCTTGCTAACTCCCATTAGGGGACTGGGATCAGTAGGAAAAAAAGCTGAAAGAAAAAAAGCAAAGATCTTACCATCCAAAATGTGGGCTGAGGATCAGCAGCATTACATCTATCCCAACTGTTTCTCCAAGAACCAGCTCCCATAATCTACATCTACATCTACAAATTATCATGATTTTTTAAAATCCGGATAGTAAACTTCACTTGATCCTCAAAGTGTTTAACCATTTCACTATATTGTAATTGTACTATTTCATGGGTTTTACCTACTACTATTGAAGAGCAATTTGCACTCACAAAACTAATCCTCTCTTTGTTCTGCTTCTGTGGAAGTGCTTTATGCATAGGCAGAAGGGCAGAGTGATCTGAGATCAACTGAAGACCCACCCTCCCCTATGATTGTTCTGTCTGGATAACAGATAACAAACATATTACCTAAATTCCTAAATCACATGCTCTGTAACTGCCCAGAGTCCGTGCTAACTGTAACAGTTTGGATATAAAAGCAAAATTGCCCCTGAGCTCAGGGCCCAGATCTTCAGAGTGCTAGCTCTTCTGGGACCAGCGGCGTAATAAACCTGAGTTCTTCAAGTGGTGCTTGGTTTCTCACAGGTTTTGTTTCGCAACATTTCTGCAATACTATATTTATAAACTACAAGTGTAAATACAAAATTTCTCAAACTTTTCTGTTCAAAAAGGAGACTATGAACCAGTACAGCAATTTCAGATGAGGGTCTGATAGAAATGTACAATCTCAGGTCCCATACAAAACCTAATGAATCAATATGAATCAATATCTATATTTTTGAAAAGGATCCAGGAGATTGAAAAGCACTGCTTTCAGTGCTAGAGCATTGATGCTCACACTTTTTAAATGTAAACACATACAAGACTAATAATACACTAGTATTCAGTAAAATGAAGTGAAAAAGAATTGTGTACTTTAGAAAACGCCAATCCAAGCATCTTGGTAAGCCTCCTCACCAGCCTGATTGTTATAGCTTTTCCAGTTTCCCAATAAAGGGGTCACTTTTTGTGATTTAAGAAATGTATATTTAGTCTTCCTCTCTTTTCTGACTCAGAGCTCCTAAAGTCCTAGAAATTTCTTAGGTGACTAGAGTGACTTTTGTTATATTAAAGAGGTGACCTTTGAAATATTGATAATCACTTAAAGATGGGGACTGATCACCTGAGGAACAAAAGATATAATTAGAGGTTTAGAATTTTCAGTCCCATCCCACTGTGAAGAGAGTAGCCAATGTTTTAATCAATCATGCCAATATTTTAATCAATGCCAATGTTTTAATCAATCATGCCTATATAATGAATCTTCCATGAAAACCCAAAGGGCAGGGTTCCAAGAGCTTCCAGTGAACACTGGGAGATTTGTGGAGAGAGGCATGCTTGGAGAGGGCATGAAAGCTCTGAACCCTTTCCCCATACTAGTATAAGGAGGAGGCAAGAGAACTAAAAATTAAATCAGGGTATATTCAGAGACAGCAATGTTGATCAGCCCTACAGCCAGACTCAGAGGAAACCTTCATAAAAAGGAAGATTTCTCCTGGAATTACTAACAAACCATTCACCCATACCAGGAAGGGAAAACAGGAAAAAAGAGTCTTTAAGTCAGGATTTATACAAAATAAAATCATTCATTCCCTATGGCCAAAACCATGGGGAATTTACGGATCAAAGGCTGGAAATTGCCAGCAGGCTTTTCAAGCTACATATTCTTACCTTTTCATGCTACTATTCTTACCTTTACCCTATACGCCCATACCATCAAAGGAACACATGTAAACAAAATCTTTAAACTGTAATTCACAGAAACTAAGAATGATACATAAACTGAATTTCCCGAACACTCAGGGTCCCTGCTCAGTGTCTTTTTCTCTATCTCTCATGTCTGTATGTCTGTCCCTCTGAGGCTCTGGCAGGCTCTCTCACTCTCTGCCTCTGAGAGGAGACCACGCTCTTTCTATGGAGAGTTACTCCTTCTCTAATAAACTCTCATTTTGACTCTAACTCTGGTGTGCATTTGAATTTTTCCTGTGCTCAGTCTAGAACCCTTTTCTCTCGGGGCAGGGCTTGAGCTCTGCCCGCCATCCCCAGCTCAGGGGAATTGTCCTGTCTGGCATCAACACCTTGCCTTATGAATCTCTTCCACTTGACTGTTCCTGAGTTATATCCTTTTATACTAAACTGGTGATCTAGTACTGACTTTTCAGGCATCCTGCTGGTGTCTCAGAGTTGCTTGGTATTGTGTGGGAAGCCATGCGTACATTGGAATTGAGTCTAGGAACCCATATAAGATCTATCAATCATAGCAGTTATCATATGCTTTTAATTTCCTTATTTATTAACTGTTGCATAGCTCTCCTTTCTCCCTTGAGCTCCTGAGATTCTCACCTAATTATTCTGTTCCTCTAAAATCAAGGTAATATCTTCTAGATTAGTTAGAGCTCCTAATGTAAATGTTCAGGAACAAATTTCTTCTCAAAACAAAAACTCAGGTGAGTTGCTAAGATAGCATATTGATACTTATGCAAACCCAGACTAATTCAGTCTTTACACCCCAAAACATTAACATTAATAAAAATTATGTCTAACTTCCATAGGATCTTAATTCAATCCTTCCAAAGAGCCTAATTTTTAGCACTCAGAAGGAAGTCACTGGGAAGTCATATTAACAATATAATCCTTCCACAGAGTTCAATTTAATTAAAAACCAGGTGGCCCTGAGTTTTTCTCCAAGGCTCTACGCTAAAAAAAAAAAAAAAATCCGTTGATCATGCTTTCCATAATGAAAGATTCAACTATAAATCAGAAGGAAAATGGAAAAGATGAATCAAAATATCCTTTCATTTTAGTTAATATAAACCTGGTATCTGAAAAGAGTTCATAATCATGACACTGAAAGTAGAAACCATATGGAAAAAAAAACCTGATATTTAGCTAATTAAAAAAATATATCTTAAAAAACCTACATAATCCAAATACATATTTTATCCTAAATACAAATACAAAGTTAAACTGATTTTTTTCTAATATGTTAAAAATTCTTCTTTTGTGTCTCATCTAAAATCTGTCCTCCGTCCATTTTTCTATTTGGATTTTAGCATTTTATGTATTAACTTGTATGAGTTCTTTGACCAAAAAGATACAAAACTTCTGAAATAGTTGCTGCCAATTGTTTTTTATAGGTTATTTTTAACAGGATTTTTGTTGTTGTTGCTGCTGTTATTCAAAAATTATTAATTTTTTATGTAGTCATATCTATGCATTTTCCCTTTGTGATTTTTTTCACTATTTTATATGCTCACAAATATTCATAATTACTAAATCAGGCAGTCAACTCTATTTTTTATAGTTTCTAGAGAGCTCATATTTTTATTTCACATTTATCTCTTTAACTCATCTGGAATTTATATTTCTATATGACATGAGGTGAGACGAGATCTAATTGATTTTTTTCCACACGTGTTAAGTAATTGTCCAGGGACCACTTCCTAAATACTGAGTTGATACCAACTCAATATTAAGTTTTACATATTTGAATCTGTAGATGCTCCTTCTTTTCCTTTGTTTTTATTAAAATGACACTGTCTTAAGTATTGTAGCTTTATATCTTATAAGACAACTGTACTATTTGCCCCTGTTCATTCTGAGAGATGAACATTAGATTTACTATGGCAGATTTTTAAAAAATTATTTAACAGATAGTATCAATTCTCTGAATTAATATAGGAAGAATAAACATCTTTTAATATGTTTCATCTGTTTGATAAAATTGTCTCTTAAGTCTCAGCAAACTTTTACCATTTTCATTATAGAGTTCCTACATGTTTTTTCTTGCTAATATTACATCAAGATATTTCACATTTTGTTCTATCTTAAATGAGATTTTTTTGTTACGTATTTTCAACTTCTTAGAAAGCACAAAAGCAGATCACTCAAAAAAATTATTCTAAAACATGTTTTAAAACCAATTCTGACACACATAATTTGGAAGCAATAAATAAGCTATAAACTTTTCACAAGGACAATGATAAGTAATTCAGAGTAGAACTTGGTGAATAAATAAACAAAAGTATAGTATGACAAACATCTGTATTCAATAAAAGAGGTAAATTAAGGTTCTCTCATAGATTTCCTTCCCTTAAAATAAGAGATAATCTCAAAATAAAAGTTGGAATTCACCTTTTCAAAAATCATCAGACAGTACATATACTAAAATTCCCCCAGAAAGATTTGTATCTAAAATTGGATGGTACCATAATGTTCTGGTTTACAAGAATCACATTTAAAAAGCACAGTGAATTAAAATAGCTAATCAATTTTCTTGATCACACACTATTAAGAA
>NW_006434709.1:11506494-11509174 GCF_000325575.1 Pteropus alecto | reverse complement strand
GAATGCCCCCCTACTGTGTAACATGAATGAGAGCAATAGCTCTTAAGGGGAAAGCTTAATTCCCTTGGATTCAACCCTACTATACAACAGATGTGGGGTTCCTGTGATGCAAATTGCCAGGGAGGATTTAAACTGGACTAAGACGACATCCTTTACAGAAGATTAAGATATAAGAATTTTTTTGGAGATTTAGGCGCAAGCAAATAGTCTAAATTACCCCTGGGTGCTGAGAGTACGACACCAGAAAAATCCATAGTACATGTTCCCTAGAAAACACAATCTGATTTTCCAGGAAAAAAAAATCTCTAATGTAAAGATATGCTCATTGGTTATTTGTTAGCTATATTTAATGATGACCTAAGAGCAGGTACTAGAAATAATCACAATCGACTCCAAACCAAAATACAAAGGATCTTAAGGAATAACGGAATCTCAGATTTAAGGAATTGTTTAAGTCAGTATTTAATCCAACTAGTTCACCCACAAAACCGTGTTTGCAGGATATGGAACACTGATTAACTGAGAAGTAAGTACTGAATTTTCATACCAACGCTTTTAAAAAAAATCTTTGCAAAGCGTGTTCTTTTATTTTTCTTAATAACTGGAATACTAAGTAATAATAGTCTATTATTATTATAGTGAATTTTATAAAATCATAATTTTGAATTGTTTCTGGTATCAACTTACTTTATAATCAATTTTTTTTTCTTCTAAATATCAAAAAGGATTCCAGTCTCTCATGCTTTCAGTATTTCTAAAGTAAAATTTAACAGTCCGTGTCGATATTATTAACCAAACAGAAATGAGAAAGGGGAAAATAAGATTGATTTGCAAAACTGTTGGTAAAAGATAACCAAAAGTATTCGCAATTCTTTAGCTTCATTAGTCAATCTATTATCTGCAAAATCCTCAGCTTTTATTCACTAAAACAATACCAGATTTAAAATCAAAGGTACAAAATGTGAGCTTTTATGAGAAAACGTGACATGAGAAAATACCTCCCATTTAACAGAAAACTCTTCGATGAACTAAAAGTGAATTTCCCAAGAAGTTGGATTAATTCATGATTTCAATAGCAGCTACATTTCATTTTGTGGTGTCATATTGTTTACTTATGAACTGACAAAACTGAGAAGTTTTTATAGAAATCTGATTTGTCTTCAAACACAGAACTCAACAAAATAACTCATGAGAGAATGAATACACATTACCCAAAGTCTAAAAAAGAGCATTTTCTGAAATAAGGTTGACTCATAAGCTATGGTTCTTTAATAAAAGAGAAGTTAGAGCTATACAACTCATTAGCACTCAGTTTATAGAACATGACTAACATAAACTCTTTGATGAAAAATATCTTACTTAACTAAGAAATTATTCCGACTAGTAACTGAGCCTTAGTGAGAAAAAACAGTTTCAGCTTACATGGAAATGAAAAACTTTTAGATGGAAAAGAATAGGGTGAGAGAGATGATGATGATTCTCATTTACACTGGATTTTTAAAGAAGGAATTTAACAAAGTGACTATGTCTTTTTTAACATCCAGGGAACAAAGACAGAGATCTAAGAACATTTAAGTTGGTGCTATAAAAAAAAGGTTAAAAAATCACCAATTCTAACAAATGTAAGTAGGTACTAGATTAAATAAAAGTAATCTTTAATGGACAATGGTACACTGTTCTCTTAAGCTGTCTAATGAGGTGAAGAATGAAAACAGAACCATTTTAGGAAATGACAAGGCTGAGATGTATTGTGATCTGTCAATTGCTGAAGGTATTGAAAGTTTATTTAAAAATCTGGTTGCTAAAAAATCAGGTTGCTATTATTTTTTGAAATATGCAATTCTATTTGTAATTTCTATGACAGTAAATGAACAAGAAAACCCAGAGTCCTAAGTCAAATATAACTTTCTTCAAATATTATCTTACTAGTTCTCAGAAAATAAAGGCAAAAATCAACTATTAACATGCTCCCTCAAGACTCTGATCTACTTATATGTTCGTATTTGAATTTTAGTTCCTTTTAGCGATCACTAAAAGCAAGAAATGAAAATATGTTTATAGCTTTCGAAAGAACAGGTTATAAAGAATGTAACACTTAAAAAATAAAAGCATAATGCAACCCGGTAGATATATTAATAATAATAAAGCTGGTAAAACCCAAGTAAATTATTGCAATTGAAAAAAAAATGTTGTGAAGAGATATATGCACACTCACTACAACAGCTAAACCTAAAAAGATTAACACCACCAAGTGGTGGTGAGGATGACGCATAATAAAGCTCTCATAAATTGCCGGGTATACAAAATGCTACAGCCACTCTAAAAGTTTGTTTGTTTTTTTTTTTAACAAAATCCAACATATGTGTACCATGTGACCATGCAATCCCACTACTAGATATTAACCCGAAAGAAATTAAAACTTATGTTCACACAAAAAACCTGCATGCAAATGTTTCCAGCAGCTTTATTCATAATCACCCAAAACTGAAAAGAACAGGTCATCAAAAGGTAAATGGAAACAAACTGTGGTACATCTATTCAGTAGAATACTACTTAGCAATAACTTGGAAAAATCTACTGATTTACACAACATGAACAAAAATTGAAAAGTATTATGTTAAGTGAAAGAAGCAAGACACAAAAGAGCACAAACTGTATGTTTTCATTGATATAAAATTCT
>NW_006434709.1:11476067-11506459 GCF_000325575.1 Pteropus alecto | reverse complement strand
GAAAGAAAGAAGATCAGTGGTTGCCAGGGGCAAGGTATGTATATGCAGGAAACTGACTTCAAAAGGGTAGAAGAGACATTTTTGGGGTGATGGAAATGTTCAGTATCATGATTGTAGTGGTAGTTGTGGCTATACAGATTTGTCAAAACTCACGGAATTATGTATTCAAAATTGGTAAATTTCACTGTAAATAATACCTCAATAAAGCTGATTTTAAAAAGTAATACAAGATAAAAATTTTAGATATAAAAAATTTCTAATCTGTATTTGCCTTAAAAAGATAACTGATGAAATACTTAGAGAAAGAAAACATCAATGATGTGAGGTCATAACAAAGATCATACTTATTAATAAATCAAATCAATAAACCTACATGATATCATGAATGATTGGCTAAATAACACTGACATGGCTCTACAATGGGAATATTGTTATTAAAAGTTGAAAAAAATGGTGTCATAATGCTATGTAATGGAAAAAGCTGTTTTAGCTTGAATTCCATTCAAGAAGTTACTCTTATTATTTCTCTACCACAGGAAGAGAATTGTAAACTTCTTCATAATAGGATGGAAGAGAATGCTAATAGAGGCAGAGTAAAAAGACATAGGACAGAACGCTCAACTAAGACAGAAAGAGAAATACAAAGCCAAGGAACAGAAAACATTATTTTGGTTAATGACCTATATTTTGTTGAGCTTAGTGAAAGAAGCATGTATATATGTAAATTCATTAAAAATACAGGTTATCTGCTATTAATTTTAATTAAATGAATTTAAAAAAAAACAAAAATGAAAAACTTTTTGAAAAAAATCAAAATAAAAATTCTGAAAAGCAGCAAATTCTTAGCACAAGCCAACAAGGAACAAGAGTAATATAGAACATGCAACCAAACTGATTAAACTTTCCCAGAAGTTTCTAACTGAAACTAAAGATATATCAGTTTTCTACATTTATCCTGTTTTTTTGACTATACTTACACAAATGTATGATAAAATGCTTGTAGTTCTCAGTTAAACATGTGTTCAATTCTTCTCAAGCAATTCTGTTGTCATCAAATGTAGATTATTGAACTGTACAAACTATATTATGGTCAAGAGTAGAAAAATCTTAAAAATGTTTCTCTAAGCTTAAAAAATCAGTAATTTGGATCAAATGAGTATGACAGAAGTTGAAGAATGAGAAAAATTGAAATGATCAGGAAGATTTTGTAAAAATAAACAAATATACATACATAAATGGGCACATGTGTTCACCCATGTGTGTGTGTGTGTGTAATGTCCTGTCTCCTTGAGTTATAGTTTTCTTTTTTCTTTAAACCAGAGTATGAAAAAGGTTTTTTTTAACAAAGTGCCAAAAACGGTATATGAGTCAAATGTGCAGAGCCACTAATTTTGTATACTTCCCACATCACTTAGCTTTTAACATTATAACTTATAAAATGACTTGTTATAATAGATTATTAGTACATTAGACTGATAGTCTGAAAGAACTTAGTTCTCAGTGAATAATGTCAATATTGCTTATATAAGTTTGAAATACAAATTTGATAAAATACTAACACTATAAAATAAGTGCTTAACTAATAGAATGGAAAAGACAGGGCCTCAAAAGAATACAATCGAAGGAGCTAATAATGAAAAGTTGGAGTAAAAAATGCATTTATACAATCAAGGGAAAATGCTTAGCAAATTTATATTCCCATCAAATCAGAATTTTGAACTAATGAAAGGAAATCCTTAAAAACAATTATTTGCAAGAAAACGGAGTCCACGATCATTTGCTCTTTGAAGAAATGGGAAATGTTTTCATCACTCAAAGTGTGCAGACACGTTAATATTAGTTGAATAGGTAAGGCGCACATCTTAAGTTATTTATTAGGACAAAACTGAGTTCTGTCTAGCTTAAAAGGCAATAACTCGATTTTAATGATGTGGGTTTAATATAGCTTTTACTGTAAACTGAAGGAATTATAGATCTTTGCTAAAATTGATGAAATACTCAACAAAATATCTCAATCCTGGATAGATAACAAATATGTCTGAAAAACAGATGTATATTTTATAGAATTTGTGCTCTAGCTAATGAAAAATATTAATGGTGGACATGTAAGTAAAACAGGTTCAAGTCTTGACAAAGAGCCAACATCAAGAAACTACTAATTTTCAAGAGAATGATCATAAGCAAATGCAACATTCTACTTCCAAAGAAAAGAACTGATGGCAGGCCCATCAAAGTAGCTTTCTAACCCAAACTACTCATCAGAGGAGAACAATAGACAAAAATAGAACAAGTCTTATTTCATCAACTTTGCATGTAAGTGCATGATGCTGTTCCTAGCTGGAAATTAAGTGAAAAATTATTTGCACCCAAAGCAAACTGTTTTTTATCCAGTCCATTTTTGGATTTGACAGCTCATGACTTCTTCCAAATTTTTCTCCACCTTTTTCACTTCTACATTTAGGGTTGCTCCAAACAAGATAGTTCCCAAACCACAATCTACAGACTACAAGATAACCATCTGTTTTCTTTCCTTACCAAAAGTAGCAATATTCATTTCCTTTGCTCTCATATTTTCAAAGTAGATGCTCTCTATATAAAGCACCGTTCATTTTTGCAGTATTGTCCAAAGGGTTGATGGTATTGTTTCATAATGACATCTTTCTTTCTAGTTCTTATAGAAATAACAGAAGAAAAAAAAAATAAGAAGAAAATAGAAAATGTTTTGCTCCTGGAAAACTGCAAATTTTAATTCCACACCTATGTATCCCCAACTACTTCTACTCACATACATTTATTCTACTTCTACACTCATCAATCTTGCAAATGCAACAGCGGGCATACTCGGCCTTCTTCTAAAAGCTACAAGGAGATTGGCCTTTTTCAAAATTATTCTGTACTGTTCTGTGGCCACAGTAGCATTTTTCACAGTTAGGATTATTCTCCACATTGTTGTATCCAGTCAAAGCCACTCAAGAATTCCTATGGTCCCAGCAGCACTAAAAATACATAACAGCCTCCTTACAATAATGGCTGTGAATCACAGCATTCCTCGGCTGACATAAGTAGTTAAAATAGTTGAAAAAAAAAAAAGTGAAATAAAACTTTTTTAAAAGTTCAAGTTAAAAAAAAATGAAAAGGGGGTTGAAAAGGACTCCCCTACCGTCTAACAATATTAAAGTCTGTCTCAAATTTACAAACGTCCTCAGCAACATCAAATGCCGCAGCTTCAAACACACGCGCCAGCTTCAAGCCCGACAGCTTCAAATGCCGTAGCTTCAAACACGCGCGGCAGCTTCAAACGCGCCAGCTTCAAACAGCCTTGGGGCAGCCATCTTGCACACGCTCTAAGGAGCACAACCTCAGGGCCCTTAGGCGGCCACCCCGTCCCAGAGGCCACACAGAGGCTTTGTTGGGGGAAAAATGGGAAAAAGGGAAAAAAGAAGAAATATAATTTGCAGACGTTAAATTAGCCCATAGAGGGAGCTCACATAGTCCCATAATTTCACAGTAATTGGAATCTCCTATAATTTAAAATATAGCTCCATCATTTGTTAGAGAGAGCCTCCGGGGGTCGAAGAGATCATGTCTTACTTCATACCGATCTCTGCATGCCTATAAAATGCAATTCCATTTAGACCCCCCTTGACCGTGTGTTTTGTTATCGCAACAAAAAGATGATGATTCTTGGCTACCTGTTCTCCAAAAGCAGCTCAGAAATTAAAGTGGCTATGTGTGCTGTTAAGGTGACTCCAACTGAATAAAGACCATAATAAGAATAAAGTTCCAACAATTAGAATTGTCATGGCAATAACCTAAATGTCCCCCATTCATGGCATTTGGTTTAGAAAGCTACGTGCTCTCTTTCAACCTTGACTAGAGATACTCTTGCCGCTATCCATTTCTCTCGCTGTCTAGAGTCCTTAAATAAGGCATGCTGCAATGCCTTCAGACAAAAGGATAAAACCAGAAAACGACATGATATAATGGCAGAAAGCCTTTTCAGTAAAGCATGAGAGGAACAAAATTCCAATATTCTATGGAAAGAAATATTGAGGGGAAGTACACTCAAAAATAAAAACATCTAAATATGCAGTTGTAGGTGGGAATCTATCTGCTCTTGTGAAACTAATTTTGAAAGGAAACAATAGTTTACATTTATGTAATTCTTAAATATTTAGAAATATTAAGTATATATAAAACTAAAGTGGTTTCTGAAAATGTTTAACCTTTGAAGTAAAGTTATTTCTATCTTAGAGTAGACAAAAACCAAGAATGTGAACAAAGGTCAAAGTGTAGGACTTAATCAAGAATTTAACATATGTGGATTTTATTCTATTTGGGATAATCTATTAGATGTTAAGAAAAACATATCTACTTCATTTAAATTAACTTGCACGCTTGTATGTTATTACTGTTTCTCAGTAATATAACTGCTTGTTTGGGGGGCTATGATTATATTTCTTATACTCTGCAGTTTAAAAATAAATCATTAATTTGAGACTATAAGTGACATTTTAATTTTACAGATACTATATCAACAATAGTAAAAAGCAAACCATATATATTTGAGGAATCATTTGCCTAGAGATGTGGAGTAGAGCTCAATTTCAAACCCATAATAATCACATCTAGCCAAGATTCCATTTCAGGAATAAAAAGTACCTGAATATTATCTAAATTTCCCTTCATACTCAACAATCTTCCATTGCTTCATGTATTTCCTATCATAGAAAATGCCTCACTTTTTTGATATGCCTGATATGTTCCTGATTTTTATCTCTAATTTCAGATTCAACCAGAAAAACGTCAAGAACCTTGCAGATGTGATTCATCAATAACAATACCATAAAGCCCAGGTTTTCCTAAGCATTTTAGAGCAAGGTAAATGGGGATGCTCACCCTGGTTTGGCAAGCATTTGGACCAACAGAAAACTCACAAGGAACATGGTGCATAAGGGGAGAATCAAAAGAGAATCCTTAAGGTTTAAGATCTCAAAACCATGTGGGGCTGTTACAAATTGTGAAATTATTCACTAGTAATGGCATATACGTGCCATGAAACTATAAAGACTTATCAATTGTGCATCTGTTAAGTTCCTGAAGGCCAGCAGCTAACATTATCAAATATAAAAATGTTCAAGTAGTTGAGGCTATGCATAATAGAAGATAATAATTGATGAATTATCTTAGTTAATGATTATGAGCAAGAACAAAGGAAGTAATGCTTGTTTGTTGCTACAAAGGATACTTGGATACTTTCTGTTACCAGGCAATGAGAAGTAGGCAATCAAGGGTCTTCTAACGAAAAAAAGAAAAATGAAAAAGTGAGTGAAGCCTCTTCATTTCTAACTTCTTGTATTTGAAGAGTCATAATATCTTACTCCGTTATTAAGCCTGAATATCAACTGACACATATTCTAAAACTAAACATTTTGTGTGAGAAACGGAATAAGCATTTTAAAAGATGGTAGTCCTTCTTACTCACCTATAACATTGATAAGGGATATAATCAAGCTTTAGAAATAAAAAATGTAGCACTTAGGTTTCACTTTGAACCCTAACCAAGCTTGATATCTGATGGTAGAAAATACACATCCAATAGCTGACTACTGACTTTTTACCCCAACAATAAATATGACATCTTATTTCTGATATATCCGTAATCAGAATAGAAAATAAAAAATAAAACTATAGTTATCTGGAAGGCTTTCAAACTTAGGTAATTTTTTTTTTTACATTTTTTTTTATTAACTGTTAATCAGGAACTCTTGATGGCTTAATTTCCTTGTTTAAAATCTCTTTTAAAAATATGACTGTCCCTATTACCTATAGGTAATTTTTTAACATAAGTTAATTGAGGTCCCTATAGTCTCCTACAATCATATGATTATGATTATATAAAAACACTCTAGGTATAGATGAACAGAAGACTCAGCTGAATATACCTGATTCCATAAACCTTACTTTTTCATGAATCTTTGTGGTTCTTTTTTTTTTTTTTAATCCAAAGTTCAAAAACATTCACATTACTTGAGAGTTCTGACTTTTCAAGTGTATGCAAAACACACACTCTGAGAAAGACTGTAAGAACTTTGTGATATGGGCTCTACATGCCATCTGGTATGATGTCTAATCAGCTTTCTGATCATTTCTAGAAGGAGAAACTAAAGTTCAAAGTTTTTACTATAAAATGGAAAATAAATCCAAAAGTACACTTAGTTATCTATAAACCTGAAATAAGAAAAGCATACCTTTCCCTAAAATAAGAATTCAATGACTGATGATTTACAGAAATTAATATAAAACCATTGGTTAGTTACTATGAAATTTTCAACGGCATTCCACAGGAATAACTTGTCCTCACTTAAGTACATTTAACTGACACAGCAAATAATAATGGGAGAATAAACCCAAATGTTTGCAGTATAAACGACTAAAATGTATTAATATGGAGAGGTTTCCTTACTTTACCACAGGAAAATCCTGACAGAAGTTTGGGTAGAATTCATTAATCAAATTATAGAAGAGAGTAATATTTTCCATAACTGCCAAGCTAAAGAGCCCTCAATATACTTCTAACCAAAATAGAAAGGATATATTTCAGACCAAAGAGGAGGGGGAAATGTTTGATAACAAAAGGAATGTTTTAATTGATGGGGGTACAGTGCATGAATATGTAATATTAGACCAATTTTTCTTCCTTCAGAATATTATGAAACTTAGCTTTTTAAATCTAGTGTGGTCACATAATTTATCATCCAAAACATTACCTTTTGAGAGGCTAAGGGGGCACTAGTAATAATTATTCCTCACCTGGGCAAAACAGGTTGCACGGTTTTCCTACTTATCTGAAGTTCATTTGAAATAGCTACTCTCTAAGAGGAGATATAGATGACATTGGGCATATTTTGAAAAATTCATTATTTGAGGGCTACTCTGAAAAATAAGACTTGGAGCCAATTTAATAAGCATAAGTTATAATAGATTCTGAAGGTACTAGGTGAGGACTTGAGTCCCTTCAGATCTATAAAAGCTACTAGGCTTCATGTGTATCTAAACATCTTTCAACATGTTAGCTCCACTGCAATTAACTACAAAAGATAAATGAAAAGGGAATCATTCAGATACAGTATATGACTTTATAACTTCTTATCCATAAAGCAAGAAAGGATTACACTGTCCTATAATGATAGTTTTTTTGTTTCAGTTATCAATGAGACATAGGTTTGTGTGTGTGTGTGTGTGTGTGTGTGTGTGTGTGTGTGTTATGTGAATTTATATTTTATTTATATATTTAATATAATATATTTTTTAAGTCAACTGATGATAATGTATTTTGTTAAAAGTTACTCTTGAGTTGAAACATACTTTTTTGGCTTAACCATTTCAGAACATCTGTGAAATGCAACTACAAATGGAAATTGCTTAACAAACTATGCAGTAAGATAGCTATAATTTAGTTTTCCCTTTATCAAGGAAAAAATAAAATAAATTTTCCATCAGTCAGAATGAGAGCTAGAGGGGCTGATTATTCAAAATGCAGTAGCACCTACATTTCTCCAAATATTCCCCCAAGATACAGCATTTGTGCTGAGTATTCAATAATTTCCTCAAGCTGTACACCTGAAAAATATATGTCTCAAATCTGGTGTTCATAATCTGGTAGTCAACCACATGTGTTCACAGCCCATATCTTTGAAACAATTATTCTCTTGGGTATGCAAATGTACTGGGCTTGCAACATGTTTATTCAAAAGAGTAGTAAGAATGTTTCTTATGTGAGCATCTGCAGGTTTCCATTGGAAATCTGCATACAACAATACATTTCTGTATGAATTCATTTTTTTAAATGACAGTTATGTTTTTTTGAGGCTTTACCAAGACTTAACACAACTCAATTTGGTAACAATTTTTATGGAGAAAAGCACATGAAAGAAATGAAATTAAAGTACATATGTTAGGACCTATTACCTGGTTTATTGCTTGGATTTTTCCATGGGCCAAAGACACAAAAATCCAAACATGTGTTCCTCACCCACCAGACCTTTCGCCATACCATAGCTACTCGCCATCCCACTGCTGGTCCTAGTTTTACCCTCACAACGATTCAGCAATTTTTTTCTTTTCATTATCAACCTGCTCACATATCTCTAGGCATAAATAAATTTAAAACTGTTAAAAATACTTATAAAAAAACAAAAAAATCCATCATCATAGTAAAATATATTAATGTACGTGTATTGAAAATTGATATATAAAGTACATAACAAAGAAGTAAATATATATAATATTTGAAAAAATGATGTTATTAAGTGTTATAAATATATATACAAACACTGAAGTTAATTGATTTGGTATAATGTATATGTAAATAATTAAAATGATATATACAAACAACATTGTACTCAACAAAAAATAAAACAACCATTTTCTCAAATACCCAGGAGATATTTACACGTATTGATCATGCATTATTACAATACCAGAAAAATTTCAATAAATTTCCAAAAACACATATGATAAGGCCATAGTTTCCTTTCCTGATACATTAAAAATATATATATAAGGAATTTTTATTTCCAATAATGATGACTTACTTTATTTAGATCAAACTTCCTAATGATAAAATTTGGGGTAGAATATTTTAAAATCCCTTTAAAATAATTTAAAAGCTAACAAAGTGGTACCAAACTACAGACACAAATGTAAGGATGGGGAAGAATGAAACACAGAGATGTAAGTTGTACACATGAGCACCAAGCTGCTTTTACTTTGAAGTTTGCCAAAATGTGGTATGGGCAGAGTTGAGAGAAAGGTTAGGCTCCCTCCTTGCAGCAGGGCGTCCAAGAGGAAACTCTCTCTCTCTCATTAATTTGAGACAAAAGGGTTTTGCACCTAATGTAAAACTGATTCATAAGCAATTTTTTTGTAGGTACTTGAGGGAAGACTGAGAAAAAAGGTAAAAATGTTCTTTGAATAGATGTCGTCTCCAGCCAGCCTTCCAGTAGATTTGTTCTATAGAGATTCCCAAGAAATTCAATTTTTATATTGGGTTAAGAATGCCTTCCACAGGTCACACCCATATATACTAGTTAGAAGCAAATGTAAATCTTCACTAGTGGAAGATGCCTTCATCCTGGCCTCAAAGAATATTCTGTTTCAAGAACAATAGCAGTACACAGGCAAAAGTAACAAAGCACAGAAAGAAATGGGGCACTATGAGCCAGAACCAACAGAAAAAGCATATAGTAGAATAGATATGCATCAGATATTGAAATTATCAGAAACGATTTATGAAGCAACTATACTTATGCTTTAAAAAATAAAAGACATGCTTGGAAATGTCTATAGGGAACGAAGACTATAAAATGTAAAACAATGAGTTGGAGTTTTTCTATCAATAGCAAATGACGTTGTTTCAATTCTCTCACTAAGAATAAAAACATGATCTGGACCAATATATTTTCTAAATATCTGTCTGGGGAACCAGAGAGATACCAGGGTCTAAGGAGAGAAGGAAAGCCCATCAAGGTGAGCCCCTATGTCTGAAACTGTTTTTTCTATCAAGGTAATGACAAATTTAATACAAGGTAATAAGCTAAGCAGATTTATTAACAGATGTACAAGTCAAAAAGGCAAAATTTAGAGTTCAGAGGCTTGCCTGATATACACGCTGGCTTTCAGTTTGGACTTAAAAAGATTAAATCCTAAAAGTAAGTAAAAACTGGAAATAAACCAGTTACTGACAGGTACAAAAGCATAGCTCAAATCACTTCAATTTCTGATTGGACTAAGTTGACTACTGCCAATGTTTCCACCCTGCCTGTCCGAGGTAATGGTAAATGGATTATAGAGGATGAGAAAGTCATCTAGAGCAGGAGTCCCCAACCTCCAGGTCATAGACTGGTACCAGTCCGTGGTCTGTTAGGTACCAGGCTGCACAGCAGGAGGTGAGCGCAGGCAAGCAAGCAAAGCTTCGAAGCTTCACCTGTATTTGCAGTCGCTCCCCAGCACTAGCATCACTGCTTAAACTCAACCTCATCTCATCAGGCATTATATTCTCATAAGAGTACTGTCTCTGGTGCCAAAATGTTTGGAGACCGGTGATCTAGAGACCCTAGATATGTTTATACAGTCATATGCAATGGTCAACACTTAATCAAAAGAAAAAGATATAACTGAAAACTTACAGAATAAGCAGACCACATAAGGAATCTACAAGAAGTGTAGGTAGTGGGCCTAACAGATATAGTATTTAAAATAAGTATAATTAATGTGTCCTGAGAATTAAAAGATAATATTGATAATGTTGGGAGAAAACTTATAACCTACAATTAGAAAAAAACAACTGGAAATTCTAGAACTACAAAACACAATAAGCTAAAAATAAGAACTTAATAAATAGACTTAACAGTTAAGATAAAGCTGAGAGAGGATTGTAAACTGGAAGATAAATTAGAGGAAAATACTAAGAGTAAATTATGATGATGGTAAAGGAAAGAAAATACAAAAAAAGAGCATAAGAGACAAATGGGACATGGAAAAAATGTCTTGAGTTTTAGAAAGAGAGAGGACAACTGGTCAGAAAAAAATATTTCAAGACACAGTGGCTGAAATTTTTCAAAATTTGACAAAATATTGTAAGAAATAGATCCAAGTGGACCTAAAAATTCTAATAATGATAAATATAGAAAAAACAATCCTTGGTACATCATAATGGAACTTTTGAAAACAAAAACAAAGTAAATCTAAAAGCACCTAGAGGTAAAAAGATTTATTACATTCAAAAGAGAAAGAAGACTGACAGCTATCTTCTCAACGGAAATTATGTAAGCTAGAAAAATAAAATAGAATGGTATCTTGAGAATGCTTACAAAAAAATAACTACCAATTTAGAACTCTCTACCCAGTGAAAATACAATCAAAATAAAGTTATTTTCAGAAAGAATAAAAACTGAGGGAATCTATAAATAAACTCATACTTAAATTTTAAAGAGGATTCTGCAGTTAGAAAATGAAAAAAGATAGCAGATGGGATTTAGAGAAGCAAGAAGGTATTTAGAGCAATCAATAGGTCAAATATCTGGATTAATCTAATTAAATACTGTCTGAATGAATAACGGTAATACTATTTGGGAGGGTGGTTAAAACTATATATACACAACTAAATACATTACAGTAGTGAATATCAGAATGTAAACTGGTACAGCCACTATGAAAATCAGCGTGGAGGTTCTTCAAAAAATTAAAAATAGAACAATCACATGAACCAGCAGTCCCACTTCTAGGTATGTATCAAAAGCAAAGGAAAACAGGATGTCAAAAAAGATATCTGCCCTCTCATGTTTATTGCAGCATTATTCTCAACAGACAAGATATGGAAATAATCTAAATGTCTGTCAGTGGAAAAACCAATAAAGAACTGGATTTTTTTATTCTTAAAATTGTTTTTTATTCATTAGGAAGATAAACACAGATGGAAAGTCAGAGATGCTAGAAAGAATAAAATGGCAAATATAATAAGCCTAAATAAATATTATGAACATTGAGTTTATAAGACATGATAATGACTGTGTATGCATATGTATTTTTTAAGTTACCGGACAATAATAATTAATCATTTGGGAGACAAGCAAATGGAACCAAAGTATTCTAAAAGCCATACATTTTGGGGAAGAAAGGTAAAGTGTTAGTTAATATTAAACTTTGATAATTAAGGAGTGCATGTAATGGTAGGGTAACTATAAAAATAAATTTTAAAAGTTTTATATCTTCTAAACCAATAGAGGGAAAAATAGAATAATAAGAAACCATCTGTCAGAAACCATCTGCCAATCCAATAAAAGAGAAAAACTAAAAACAAAATAGATCTATAAGAACAAAAATCACATAATTTTAAAAACAATTAGTTACTTCAATAAATATAAATGTACTACATAATTAAGTTAAAAGATCAAAAAGAGAATTTACAACAAAATCCATAAATAAGTATTAACTTCTTAAATTAAACACATGTAAAAACAATATAGAAATGTAAAAGGGTAAGAAAAATATGGCATAAAAAGCTGTTGCAACTATATTAATATGAAAAAACAGACTTTACGGCAAAAAGTATTTCTATAAAGTTACATCATAAATAAAAGATCAGATTCAATAAAAACAATGAAAAATCTAAATAACTATGCACTTAACACTGCTTCAAAATATATTAAAAAAAAGTTGACAGAAGAAATAGACAAACAATCATAGTAGGGAATTTTAAAAACACTTCTCTCACTATACAATAGAACTAGCAGGGAAAGCGTAATAAGGATATAAGATTTAAAGAAAGAAATTGTTAAATCTGACCTATTGGACATATACAGAGGAACTAGAGAATCCAACTTCTTTTTGAGGACTCAGAAATTTATAAAAAATTGACCATGTACTGAATATGCACTAGCAACTCAAAAAATTGTCAAATGTTTGAAATCAGAGTATTTTTTAGTCTAAATAAAATGTAGTTGTGCTGGAAATCAACAACGAAATAATTAGGACATTACATGTGTTTGTGCATTAAGAAAATACTTTTAAGTAACTTACGGATCAAATTAAAAAAGAAAAACACAAAGACGACTAGAAAATATTTTAAACTGCATAATAATAAAATACTACATAGAAGAATCTAAGGAATGTAGCCAAAGCAACACCTAGAGGAATATTTATAATCTTGAATGTTCATATTAGTAAAATAAAAACATAGAAAATTATTAAGATTAGATCTATCCCAAGAAGATAAGAAGAGACATAAAAAAGAAAAAAAAAGGTTGAAGGAAGAAAATAGAAGAGCAAATATTGAGAGGATCAATATCACATTCTTATTCTGGTACAACTGATCAAGAAAAAAAGAGATGAAGTATAATAAAGTAATATCAGAAATAAAAAGTAGAATTTAACTAATGACCCAAAAGATATTAAAAACAATGAGCTTTTGCCATAGACAATTATAAAAATATAATTCAAAAAGAAAACAAAACAATTTTTAGGCAGTGGCAGCAAGGAACATATAACTGCAATCCTTGAGAGAAGGGCAGTGCCCACATAAACCCCATATTTACCCTGGTCTCTCCCTCAGCATATTTTCTTATCTGATATTCATGGAAATAGAGTGCAATCAGTCTCCCAGGGCAGAGAAAACTGCTAAGCTTACTGAAATTTGGGGAACTAAATAAGAGAAAGACACAGATCAGGAGCTAAAAATATATCATATGGCATCTTTGGATCCTTGGCTGACTCTGAATCTTCACAAGCATAGTGCAACAGTCCAGGAATTCTAGCTGAGAACAATTATGGTGAGGCTAAGATCTGAACAGAGAGTTCAGATGTGGTACAAAATGAGAAAGATGCTAGACTTCCACCTTCAGCCAAAAGAAAAAAATCCTTGGTGAATACACAAGAAATTCTTCTGAGATCCCAGAAACATCATGTCTTTGAAGTAAGGCCTGTAATGTGGAATAAAGAGCAATATCAAATTAGACACACCCTCTTAAAGCTTAAAACCAAGCCTCCGCATAGTCTAGCTTATTAGCCAAAAATGTAATTAGTTCTCAGAACAAAACTCAATCCTCATACATGGAAGGTAAAATCATTAAGATTCCATGTCATTCGCAATATCAAATATACAACTAAAATGTGCTAAATGTGCAAGGAAATGGAGAAAATGGCTGATAATAAAAAATAACAGTTATTAGAACTTATGCAGAGATGACCCAGATAGTGAAGTTTAGCAAATCAGGAATTTAAACTAATTGTGACTAATATAATAAATAAAATTGAGAAAAAGATGGCAAAAATAGATGAAAATCTGATGTATTTTAATGGAGAATTACAATCTATAAAAAAACTGAATGTGCATTCTAAAACTATAAAATACAATGAGAAATTAAGAACTCGCTGAATGAGTTTAACAAAAGACTATGCACAGCATAGTGAATAAGAAATGAACTAGAAGCGAACAAGTGAACTAGAAGGCTGGCCAGAAGAAAACCTTTGAATATATAAATTAAAAAAGAAACCAGAACAGACTATAAAAGTGATTTGGGACACTATGAAGATGTACATGCTTTTTACATGAGAGAATGTGAGGGTCAATATTTGAAGAAATAATGGTTAAAAATTAGAATTTCTTGATATAATGAAAGACATCAACCAAATATTCAAGAATTTCAGTAAACCATCACAAAAGAGGTAAAAGGAAAACCATACATAGGTATATAATAGTCAAGCTGCTGAAAGCCAAAAATAAAGAGAATCTCAAAAACAGTCAGAGTGTAAGGTCAGGGGCAGTATTTCTGTTCAGAGGATGACAATAAAAATGAGAGCCTACTTCTCAACACTGACCATAAAATAAAGAAGACATGAAATTATACAGTTACAGTTTTTGAGGGAAAAATGCCAACTTAAAAGTCTTTACTCAGTAAAAGTATCTTTCAAAAACAAAAAGAAAATAAAGACATCCTCACAGAAATGTCTTGTCAGTGAGCCCACACTACAAGAAAACAAAAGGAATTTCTTCAGTCTGAAGGAAAATGATCCCAGATGGAAGAAAAGATGTGGAATATTTAAAAAACATGATTAATGGAATTGCTCTAATATTCATACCTAGAAAATTATATCTAACAACTGCAAAATACGCAATTTTTCAAGTGCATAGGAAATTTTTAACCCACAGAACATATTCTGGACCATAAAACAAGTCTCAATACACTTCAAATTACTGAAGTTATAAAGTATATAATCTCTGATGACCATGGAATTACATTAGAACCCAATATCTAAATGCTTGAAAGGAACACTTATATGCTACTGGAGGGAACGTAAACTAGTACAACCATTATGAAAAACAGTATGGAGTTTCCTCAAAAAACTAAGAATTGAATTACAATATGAACCAGCAGTCCTTCTTTTGGGTATTTACCCAAAAAACCTGAAAACACTTATCCACAAAGATAAATGCACCCCATTGTTCATAGTAGCATTATTCATGGTGGCCAGGAAATGGAAGCAACCAAAGTGTCCTACAATAGATGACTAGATAAAGAAGATGTAGTACATAAATACAATGGAATATTACTCAGCCATTAAGAAAAGACTAAATATTGCCATTTGCAATGACATGGATGGATCTTGACAGAATCATGCTAAGTGAAATAAGTCAGACAAGAAAAGTTGAAAACCTTATGATTTCATTCATATATGGGATATAAAACTGAGAGCAACAAACAAACTTGACAAACTAACAGAGACAGTGGATTAGCAGTTACCAGAGGGAAGGGGGTAAGGGGGGAGGTAGATAAAAGTAAAGGGGGTCAAATATTTGGTGACAGAAGGAAAACTAACTTTGGCTGTTGAACACACAATGTACTATATATATATGACATATTGTTGAACTGTATACTTAAAACTTATTTGATTAATAATAAATGTCACCCCAATAATTTTTAATAAAAAATAAAATTATCCTAGATGGACATCAAAACTTTACATGCATGCACATATCAGAGAACTTTTAAAGCCTCAAAATCAATTATCTGATTATCTAGCAAAAAAAGTTAGAAAAAGAATAGCAAGTAAACTCAAAGAAAAATCACCAAATAATAAAAATAACGGCAGAAATTAGTAACATATACAACAAATATGCAATAGGGAAAAACATCAACAAAGTTGTAGTGGGCTGACTAATGGCCCCTAAAGGCAGAATATCCAGGTCCTAATTCCTGCAACCTTTGGATTTACTTTATGTGGCAAAAGAGACTTTGAAGATAAGATTAAATTTTTAAGAATGGCAGATTATTCTGGATTACCTGGGTAGGCCCTAACAGTAATCACAAGTGTTTTACAAGAAGGAAGCAGAGAAATAGCTGACTACAGAGACAGAAGGCAGTTTAACTGAAGCAAGATGTTATGCTCTGGGCTATGAAAATAGGGGAAAGCCCACAAGCCAGGGAAAGCAAGGAGCACAACTCTAGAAGCTGGAAAAGGCAAGGTAATGGGTTATCTGCTACAACCTCCAGAGGGAATACAGTCCTGCTGACATCTTGAATTTGACCCAGTGAAACACTTCAGATTTTTGGTCTCTAGAACTGTAAGAGAATACATTGGTGCTGTTTTAAGCCATTGTGTTTGTAGTAATTTGTTACACAGCAGCAGGAAATCAATATAAAAGCCAAAATTTGGCTTTTGAAAAAAAAAATGTGTGTGTGTATATATATATACATACACATATAAAATATATATAATTGATAAAACTCAAGAAAGATATTTAAAAAGTATTGAGAACAAATTAATGAAGAACATTATAGATTTTATAGATACTAAAAATATAATGAGATTATGAGCAAAATTTGCAAATAAATTTAAAATTTTAGGTGAAACAAAGTGCTTGAAAAAAAACAATTTAAAAATGAGCACAAGAAGAAATAAGAAATTTCTATATTGCTAAATCTATTAAAGAAATTGAATGAGTTTTTAAAAACGCTTTCTACAGATAAATCCCCATCTTGGATAGTTTCATTACTGAAGTCTTTCAAACTTTTAAAAACAGCACAAATTTTATACTAAGCCTTCCAGAAAAGAGAAAATAGTTTTTGAAACCAGTTTAATCTTCATGCTAAAACCTGATGAAACTATTTCAAGAAAGAAAAAAGCCTAACCATCATGAATAGTGATACAGTAACTCTAAAAATATATATTAGCAAGTGAAATTTAGCAACTTATTTAAAAAATACATATATATCACAAACAGGTTGCTTTTCCCCCCAAGAATGCATGGTTAACTTTAAAGTTCCTCTAGTGCAAGTCACCTTATTAACAACAAGATAAAAATCATATTCATATCATTAGCTAAAATTCAAAACTACACACTACTAAAACTAATAAATAAATTTTGTAAGGTCCTAGTCAGTACAATAGGGAAATATGAAAAAAATAAGCTATATAAGTAGCTTATATGGGAAAATAAGCTATATAAGTAGCTTATTTGGGAAAAAAATCATAAAACTACCATTATTTGTTGACATTTATAAAAAATTAAAACTAATTTAATTGATTAATAATAATGTATTAATTGTTCATGAATTTAGTAATGGTTAATATTGATGTTCTCAATATTAATATCAAATATTATCAATATTATTATTAATATTGGTTAGTATTATTAACAATTCTATAAGGATGCTGAATATAGGGTCAATATATAGAATTCAATTTTTTCTATGTACAGTCATGAACAATTAGAAAACAAAAAATTTTAAATGATAAAAGTTAAAATAGCACTAAAATTTATCAAATACGTAGAAATCATTCTCCAAAACTTTGATAAGAAAAATTTTTAGAAGGCCTAAAAAAAAAAAAATGAGATATAACTTTTTAGTAGAACTATAATGGGACAGAAATGATAGGACAATCTAAAAGAATAATTATGAAAGTCTTGCAATTCATGTGAGCAAGACTGATTATAAAACTTTGGTAATGAAAACTGGTATTACTCCAAGGACACATACACAGGCTAAGAGAACAAAATATAGAGACCATAACAAATTCATAAACATACCCACATATATATAGTCATTCGATTTATGAAAAAGGTTTTAGAGCATGTATATAACTGTGCAGTTGAAAAGAATGATCTTTTTCAATTATTAGTGCTGGATCAAATGTGAAAATATGAAAAATATGAACCTTGATTCATATACTTATTTTGAAAAATAAAACAATAAAGCCTCTATAATTTAACACAGGATAATATGTTGCTGATCTTTTTACATAGGACACAAAAAGCCCAACTACAAAGGAAAAGATGGATAAATTGGACTTTGTTAAAAATAACTTCTATGTAGCTAAGGCAACAATAAGAGAGTAAAAATGCAAGCCATGCAATAAGAATATATGTGAAATATACACATCTAACAAATAAGTAATACCTATATTCACTAAAATAGAAAAAAAGTGAAAAATGAGCAAGTAGCTTGAACAGGCATTTCACAAATGAAAACATCAAGATGAACATAAACATGAAGGCTTCATTATTCATCTGAAAAATATAAATTGATATCACTACACACCTTTCAGAATGTCTATGATTAGAAAACACTGATAATTCAAAGTGATGGAGAGTTGTGAAACAACTGACGCTCCCATATTCTGCTGATGGCACTGCCCATTGGTACAACTACTTTGAAAAACTAGTACTACCTACTAATGCTGCTGAACTATTTACTAAAGGTAGTATCTGCACACTACATTACCCAATAGGCTCACTTCCAAGTATATCAGAAATGCATATATATGTGCACCAAAAGGCATGTATTAAGAGTGTTCATTAACTCACCATTAAAAATTAAAAACAAATATCCATAAAGAGTATATATACATATAGAAATATACAAGAGAATAACTTTAATAATCAACAAAATATTGCTATATACCACCACATCAATGAATTTCATAAGTATAATGGCTAGCAAAATTTGCTAGACATAAAAGAACATCTAGTAGATTAATCATTTAGATAAAATTAAAATATGGACATAATCTAGAGGTTTTGAATAATATAATAATAATCTGCAGCATCATAATAATACTCTGTAATGTTAGAAGTCGGATAGTAGTTACATTTGGGGTGAGAAGCTATCTATTTCTTGACTACGTAGTGGTCATATAGGTGTTTCCTTTTATAAGAATTCACTGAGTTGTCAGAATTCATTGAGCCACTAAGATTTGTACACTGTGTATGTTCTACTTCAAAAGACGTTTATCTTAAGAAAAAGATAACATTTCTTCCTGATCTGATTTGGAAAATGTTAATTCTTATGATGTGTATTATTCTGAATTTACTATTTATTCATTCAATACACATTTATATAACATCTGAAAATCACATTGTGAGAATTTTCCCCTTGTTACTAAATATTCTTTGAAACTTATTTTCAATGACTACATAATATGTCAAAATATGTATGATTTTATAGTATATTTACTCTTTTTAAACTATGAAGCGTTTGTATGGCTACAATTTTACGTTATTACAAATAGCACCGAGATAAATATCCACTTACTTCATTTCTGATAATCCATAAAAATTTACATTTGCTGGGCCTATCAGGTATGAACATTTTTTCCCATATTGTTGTACAGAAAATGTGTACTGCTTTGCAGTCCCATAGACTTTCTGCAGTTTTTCTACAGTGGTTGCAAAACAGTGATGTTCATGGTGTGGAATGCATTTTCTGAATACCTTAATACATTAAGGATTCTAACATATTAAGGGTAGCAATTGTTCCTAATTGCGTGAAATTAAAATTAGCCCAGGTTCCCAACCCTCATCTTTGGGCTGCAAAAACATTTTAATTTATATATTTTGTATCAAGGGACAATCATGGAACAAGAAACTAATGTTTCAGAAAGAGCATGGATTATAAAGACCCATTTTAATCCTAGCCTTGATATTAGTTACCTGATTTCAGCTCTGAGCCTTAGTTTCCACCTATGTAAAAGAAGAAAATCATTACTACTACTAGATAGGATTGCTATGAACACTAACTAATATATATAAAGAGCCTAACATAGTGTCTCACACAGTTGTTATTCAATAAGTGATATTTTTTCCCTTCTCAATTATGAAATGCTTTCAATTATCCATAGTAATGGGTCAAATGGCATAGATAATTCTAAAACTTTATATCACACCAGACTTTTTAGCACTGATGATAAAATATAAAGGAGATGATTTATTTCAATTTCTCCACCTATTCCTGCCCTCCTAGACAAAGTAAGGAAACTGGATAACACAAACTGCAGAATCAAGCTATAAATAATTAAGAGCTGGTCTCGGGTCTTATTTTATGCTCAAAAATCTGAATCATTATAAAATTAAAAGCCCCTTTGCAAATTGTGTTTTCATTTGGCCTTTAATAAGTAACTTTCAAATGTCCTGCTTTTTTTTAAAAAGGCCTTTAAAAATCGTATCAGAGGTTAGGAAAGGGTTCCACTTAACAATATTTTTTTCCATATGAGTACTATCGTTAAGACAATTACCACTGATCACCTTTTAATGATATTTCAAAACCACTTGAATATTTTTAAAAAGGTCACCCAAAGCTACATAACTCATAAAGCTGAACAGCACAAATGGGGCTTTTGCATTTGTTCAGACATGTACCAGGTTTTAGTTCCTACAGGCTCACAGACGGTTTTCTCCTTAGCAGTTTGCCAAATGTATTTTAGAATGTCCAAAATTTAAAATGTTGATGTATGTGAATCAACTACATAATGAAAGAATCCATGCACCATTAAAATGATAACGTGAATCACTTCTTTTTTCTCGCAAATGTGCTAAGTGCAACTAACTATATGGAGAAGATCAGTAAGGTAAGTAGGTAATATTTTGAGTAGAAAAGATAGGTAGACTTCCCCGAGTCAACACTTTTTTTTTTTTTTTTGAGGATTCGTCTTCTCCTTCTCTTTCCAAATATCAAATTATGACCATGGAATATGTATAACAAGCTACAATGCAGTTCCTGATTATTCAGAGCCTAATCATACAGTTTGTGTTTTACCCCAGCCATTTGCTTCTACTTTTCCTGCCTGCTGCCTGCCTTTTGCCATTTCACTGCTTGTTAGTCTTTGGCCAGAGTATCTCAGAAAAAAAATGCATTTTTAAAAAAAGAGGTGGGGTGGGGGGGAAGCAGGCCAAACCATTTGAACTTCTTCCAGTTTTGTTTAAAGTTCCTAAAGGAAGAGTGGAGGGTGCAGGTTCACAAAAGATTCTTAGATTATCTTTGAGTCTTCTTGTATTTTTCCAACCCTTCATGCTCACCCTCTACTTCTATTAATACTGTAGAGACACTCATTTTGTGAACTTAACTGCTCTGCAGAAGAGAAGTTAGAGCTACCTGTTTTAAGGAGGAAAAATATAGTCTAACATATTTTGACTTCGTATATAAAAAGCAAGAATATTTAGTCTTCTGTTTGTGCCCTGCAATAAAATTGCCACTATTAGTTCTGGTACTCTCACTAAAACACATTGCATATTTCTTGACTGTGTCAGGATTCATCTTCCTCATATAGAAATACAATTATTAATAACTACTCTTTCTACTTCTCAAGAGTCATTCACGATTGGCTGAGATAACAGAAGTAAATGTTCTTTGAAAAAATAATTTAAAGACCCCATGCATACGAGTAAATGTGAATGAACAAGAATGGCTCTTATTAAAAGGTGCAGGGGAAAAATAACTGAATTTGGAACCTACTGGACTTGTGTTCAGATTTCATTCTGACACTATGTTTGTGACCTTGGAGAAGTTTTTTAACATCTCTAATCTCCATTTCCTTTTCTGTAATAAGGATAATGATAACACTAAGTGGTAATGAGGATGCCGAGCAGCTAGAGCTCTCATACATTGCTGGTGGGGATACAAAATGATACAGCCCTTCTGGAAAAGTTTGGCAGTTTCTTATAAAGTTAAACATACACTTACCATATAACTTAGCAATGCCACTATTAGGTATTTATTCTCCAAAAATTAAAATTTATATTCATGAAAACCTGTATGTGAATGTTTATAGCATCTTTATTCATTATCACCAAATCCCAGAAACAACTCAGATGTTGTCCTTCAGCTGATGGAAAATCAAACCATGGTAGATTCATACAATAGAATGTTACTCAGCAAGACAGAGGAACAACTGTGTTTTAGTTATACAACATGGATGAATCTTAAATATATTTTGCTAAGTGAAAGAAACCCTACCCAAAATGCCCATGTTATATTATTTCATTTATGTGACATGATGAATGGCTAAATTATAAGGGTAAAAAAATCAGTGTCAAGGATACAAGGTGATGGGTAGAGTTTTTTAAAAAGAGGCAGCATGAGGGTGTGTTAAGAGTGATAAAACTTCTGTATCATCACCATAATAGTAGATAAATGGCTCTATACATTTTCAAGACCCATAGACTTGTTCATATGCCAAAAAACGAGTATATGCATTTTAAAAAAATCAACCAGGATGTGGGGGGAACTCAAAATGAAATAAAACCTATAACAAGTGAATTAACTATGTTACAGCTGAATAATATAACTACAACGAATGTGGACGAAAAGAAAAGAATTAACCTAAATTACTTTGGAAAATAATATTTTGGCTGATATTACAGGCTAAAGTCAAAAGATATATTTATGCACTATACTCTAATTAAAAATATGTTTCTAATAGGGAATGGATCAGGCAATCTGGAACTGTTGGATATATATACTAAAGTTGATAGAATAGGTAAATATAATATAGATAAGAGCCAGATTTGTCACTATCAGAGAAAGAAGTTATAAATATGGAAGAGAAAGGCTAGCATCAACCTCATGGTATTGAATTGGAAATGGAAATATCAGTATGATTTCATTTTTTCAAATATATACATAAATACAGAAATAAAAATATATGTACATATATGCATGTTATTGTATATATATCTAATTTCTAGCTCTTCTGCTGAGAAACACTAGAAGTAATGGTGCCCCAGTAGCAATGAGCATACCTAGGACCCAAATCTTAATTTCTAAACTCTATTTTTCAACAAAAGAATCCATGACTTCCTGGTAAAGTGGTTGATTCTTGATCTGGGATGGAGAAAATTAAAGATGAGACTAGAGCATCTTGTGATGTCAAAAGAAAGAAAGTGCTCATAAAAAGATGTGAATATGTTGAAAAGGTACAAGCACCAGCAAGAAAGATTCTACATGGCCAAAGCCTGGAAAATTTGAGTATCAAAATGAATAATGATAGTATTGGATTAACATCCATAGAATAAAATGAGTATCTATGAGTCCACAGTGATATAAATAAACAGATTGAAAAAAAAAAATAGGAAGAAGAGACAGCTCTTCCTTACAAAGTAACTGCAATTTGAAAGCAAAGAAGGAATGCAGGAAATAGAAAAATCACCATTAGGGGATAACAATAATAATTGTTGCAGGCCAAGATTATCCAATGGATACCAAGATTCGTAAGTGGAAGCTTGAGAACAAACAGGATATCTGCATAGCCTCAAAGAATATTTACCAAGGTGTTTATTAATTACATGGGGAAAATAGTGACTTAAAGTGGAAAACCCAAGAGACACCACCTCAGATAAGGTCACTATTTAAGGAATATAACATTACATATATTCTGATAAGATATAATGAGAAGGGCACATCGCTTCTTCAGTATCCTTGCCAAAAATAACCTTAATATAATTATGATGAAACATCAATTACAAATTGAGGGGTATTCTACAAAATAATTGACCAGAACTCTTTAAAAGTGTTGAGGTCACAAAGACAAGGAAAGGCTGCAGAACTGTCATATACTAAGAAGACTAAGATATCACAATCACCTGAGTTGGATCATGGAACAAAAGAAAAAGAATTAAAAATAAAAACTTTAAAAATTACGCTGAGTATAATCAGGAAGCAAATTAACTCTTTCCGCATCATCCTATCAATCAAAAATGGCTAACTTCATTTTCAACTATTGAAGAATTATTTTGGTATATGACATACTTGAGGTACAAATGAATTTTAAACAACAATGTTGTTTTGTTCTTGTTGTACCTGACATTAAAGGTCTTTGGCAATCTTATTTAGCTATTTCTTGCAAATGCTAAGATCTCACTCTGATATTTACAAATCAGTGTCTTAATACTGTTTGGGCATGGGGACAGTATTAATTTATTCTAGTTGCTCTTTTGCATAGGAAGGACAGGAATGAATTATAGTACTGAATCAAGCCTAATAAGTACCTTGATTTATCTTGATTTAAAATGAAGAAAATATCAACTATTCAGTTTAAAAATGCATTTATCCAATGGATGGATATTCTCAGCAATGAGTGTTCAAAAATAAAAGTTAACGATAAGACTATTTGCATGTTTCATGGTTTTTTTTAATCGATACATTCTTATACAGTCATTTTGGAGTTTATCTCATTGCCAAGATATGGGGAACAATACACTTGATGTATTTTGTTGACTCAGTTCCTTCCAATACTTAATCTTTTAAGTATGATTTTCTAAAATTCAGTAAAGATAATAGTTGTGGGTTCAGTAAAATAGAACATTGGAGGAGACATACAAAAGACAAGTGAACTCAACAGCTCTGTCTATTATTTGGAAGTGTGCATTTTTCACAAAAGTTTTAAGGGCAAGACTTTTTTCTTTATTTTTAACCAAGTTTTATACTTGCATCGTAAGTGCATTTTTACCCCCTAGACTCAAACTCCACATGAAATTTAATTTGATGGTTCCTGTAACACATATAGCTTTATGATGATTTTACTTTTCTCACTGGATAGAAACCAAGGAATAATATCTCTATCATTACCAAATAGAGGAATTTGGGGATGCATATAATTAAGAATCTAAGATCTCTATCAGCTATTCAAATATAGTTTTTTGAAGAAAAATAAGGGATTTGTTGAATTAATCAGGATATTTAAAACACCTATAGCGTCTGAATTTTACAAGCATTTTACAAGTTTTTCCATTTTGAATCAATGGTTGCACTAGACACTTAAAAGTAGACAACCTGACTTGGCTCTTTTCATTATGGAAACAAATAGAACCATTGTTCTTTTGCTGACATGCTCTGAGTTAGACATAAATCAGAATTTACTAGTAGCAGTGAACCCATGATACTCTAAGAACTGCTACTGCAGCATTGGTCAAGTTACGTTCAGATGCCTTACATAAAGAAGTTCAAGTCTACAGCCATGCTACCTTGAATAAGCCCGATCTCGTCTGATCTCAGAAGCTAAGCAGGGTTGGGCCTGGTTAGTACTTGGATGGGAGACCACCTAGGAAGACCAAGTGCTGTAGGTATAAAAAATAAAAAAAACAATAATAAGGGATTGTAAGCTGACAAGGTCCTTGCAATCTGTGAAGTCAACCAAGGGTTACCTCATCTAAAAAAATTAAAAATATAAATAAATAAAAAATAAAAAAAGTTCATATTAGACAGAAAAATTTCAAAGAGAGAAATTATAAAAAAATGTCTAGAGTTTGTCAGCAAGGTATGTTTGCAATCAGCACACTGAGTAAAACATCCTTTATCAAATATTTCCTATGTCATATAAGCTAAAAGTGCCACATGGAAAGCATAAAGCACTTAAAATGTTGGTAATGAGTTATATACCATCAATAAGAAATAACTTATTGAAATCCACATTTAAAGATATTGTAGCTTAAATCTATCCTATAGATTGAATATAACTGTAGTTTTCACTTAACTGAATGACCAAGGAGACCATGAAAATGTAAGATTAAAAAAATATATATTAATGATGCTAGCACAACTATCTATAGAGTGAATATTACACATCAGTAATATATTTAATGCCTACTCTGTCAGGGCCTTTAGATTCTGTAACATTCACAATAACTTAGACAAGGCTGCTATTATCTTCATTTTACAAATGAAGAAAATGAGACTCAGGATTTAAGCAATATGTCCTAAGTCAAACAACTAGTGATTGTCTGACTTTCCAAATATTATGCTTCTTTCACAAGATCAGTCTCCCAAAAGCTTCTACTAATATTAAGAACTCATTGGAAAAGCATCCTAGGTCCTTACCAAGGCTTTTCTAATACTGATGGACTGCAATATTTCCAGTTGTAAAGCTTGACATCCACACTCTGAGGAAGTAAAAGATCATTTCAGATGAAAATTTCTATAAAATTCTTCTTTTACTCTTCTATCTGTCAAACATCTTTTCTGGTAACTGAATTCTTCAAGTTTGGAGTATAATAGATGCCATATTTACAGAAATACTTAAATGTCAGTGGCTTATTATACTTTCCAATACCCTTAAAGACTAACCTGAACCTTTCTTTGTGTTCTCGGAGGTGCTCAGAGGTAAATTCATGCCCCACTCCCACCATGTTGTATCATCTGTGTCCTATATCAGAATACCGTTCTGCTAGGCAGAGTTACCCTCTACCCTCAGTTAGCAGTCAATGTCACCAAGATGCCAGAAATACATTTTAGTGTGAAATAGAGTTAGAGGCTCCATTTGGTGGGGGCTGGGAGAAAATGATTTTCTTCACTCTGTGCTATACTTTGTAATTTCATCTTTGAATTCATAGGTTTATTCCTAGAATCTCAAAACTTCCCTCATGAATACTATGCCTTTAGATTTTAGTTCTGAACTCCTCTCCTTCCAGACCTGAAATCGGTGCAAAGGCTTAAGATGGGCCATTCTTCCCCATTCTCCACTATCTCAATAGACTCAGTGCTCCCTCATGGTGTTAAAGATTCCCTTTCTTTTTAGCTCAACGCACACACACAACACACTCTTACATTAAATTCATTCAAATAAATTCCTAGAACGCTTACCAGGACAGCAGTTCCATAATTGGACAAACTTTAAAATAAAATTTGAAATCATCATGAATATCCTACTACCTTTCTCAAACCAAACAGCTGCTACATCTCTCTCAAAACCCCTATGATGTCTTTTCTTATGTCTCCCAATCACAGTTGGTCAGCTCTGTGTCCTTTGACACTATCCATATTCTCCATATCATCTTTGTTTTAATGGCATCTTTAAGTGTCTATTCCCTTTTATAGATTCTGACCTCCTTAAGGGTATAGACCATTTCTTATTCAACTAGTATAGTGCTGACTAGTATAGGTCAATTCTGCTCAGAAACACTTATTGAATGGCTACATGACAGAGCAAAATAGTATAAGATTCAGAAATAAAAACATTAACACAAAGGCTAAGATAATTTATGATATACTAAAGATTAAAACAGCATGCTATGGAGATAGAGAAAGAAGTCAAAATTTTTAATTCAAAATTTCTCAGAAAAGATAGATCTTGAGCTATGGTTTTTGAACTAGGGAAGAAGGGTATTTTAAAAGAGGAAAAAATTGGACCAATATCCCAATGATTATGTGGAGTAGCTAAGACACACTAAAGAGACCAAAATAGCTGCTATTTAGGGTATATGGCTGAGAAACAGTCTAGAAAATAATGATAGAAGTATGGGAAAGAACTGTTGTGGAAACCACTGATTAAATCATTTCTATTATTTACATACTGAGGAAGGCAAAAAAGTCTTTGGAGGAGAATGACTCAGTATTAGAGCAAGGTAACACAGCAGTATACAGAAATTAGAATTTGTAAGAATTAGATGCACTTTTTAAGAGACATCAACTACCAGGATCTTGTTCTTTTACTCCGGGTCCCTGGTAAGAACTCTCACAGTCATCCTTCTCATCTTTCATATATGTATATTGACAATAAATGCAATATTAGCAACCTTTTCTTTGAGGCACATTCATTTACTTACCTCTCCCCAAGAAGGAGTCTCTGTGTGTCTCTTGTCCTTCAAATCCATATGGAAAAACTGGTTATTAATTATTGGCTTAACTGATTTATCCAACTCTGAGAGACAAAGTTTAACAAATAATGTAGCCATGTCTATTGACAAGTTGACTCTAATTCATGTGCTAAAAATAATTTATTCTAAGTGAAATCATTGAGATTTTACCTCTTCATCTCCTGAAAAGGAGAGACAATCAACAATGTTCTTCATAAAAGTTCTCAGATTTTGGTACCTGCTCTCCTTTTCTTATCTCCAAGATAATTGTAAGAAATATTTATAATAGGGATTATTCTATGAATTTAAGTCAGAATTAATAAAGTCTGGGCTAAGTCAATAGGAAGAAAAGAGAAAAATACATGGAAACTCAAGATATGTAGATTTAGAGCTAGAGCAATTAATCAATATTAATATCAATTATGTAAGTGAATAGAATTTGAAATGTCTCAGTGAACTGCCAAAAGCAGAGCGAGGTAAACACCAAGAATTGTATCTGAATACATTTCTGTACCAGAGGGTCCAGCAGAAAATGAAGGACCTGCTGGACAACAAAAAGGAGCCATAAGAGAGAAGAGAGAAACCGGGAGAGCAGCAGAAGAGAAGGCCCTCTGATGTGAGCATTAAGAAGGGAAGCACCTGTTCTAACCAGAGCTGGGTGCTGTGCAACTCATGGTCAGCTCACAATCATGCCACAACAGCCACAATTGCTGCTTGTGGTCAACTACTATTAGTATTTTCTAAACTCATCTATGTCAACTCCAAAATCATCAGCTATATCCTTATTAGGACATCTCTAGCATTATGATTATTATCATATTGAATGTCTCTGTGAAAATTAAATGCCAAGTTTGTATTATGTTATTCTTCTTCTTAATGACTTCCTCCAAAAAGATAAGAAGGAAAAATAAGAACAGTGGCCCTTATAAATGGTCTATCTCAAATGTGTGAGTATTATAATAATGGTGGGGAAGAGGAAGATGTCAAAAAAAAAATCTAGCTGTGTACTGTCTTTATAGTGCTTCTACTCACAAATCACCCATTTCTCCTTCCTCCTCTCCACAGTCCTTGCTGTTCAAGTTTTCCCAGGTATGTTTGGAAATCTAGAGAAAAGTAAAAAGAAAAATAACTATTATATTAGTAGGGGTACGGGGCAAACTTAGCTGCCTGGTTTGACTGTTCAGTCTGGGCTAGCAAGGTCACTGAGAAAGATTAGGTCTTGCTTGAGTTGGCACAAGCTGAGGAGGTGAGCGATATAAACTGTGGGTGAAAGTAGATCAGTATTGTGCAGATCCCAGAGGACAGGCAGCCGATGGCTCTGCCATGCCAGATGACCAGCCATAGATATAACTCTAAATAGAGATCTGTGTTTGTCAACCTTCCCCAGAGACACTGAAATCAATGTTCCATGGACAAGCCCACTGAACTGTCATCAGAGCAGATGGAAGCCAGAGTTCGCATATTCCCCAGGCTTCAGTTAAAGTTAATCTTTGGGTTAGTTAGATCTGAAACTCTGAATTGTCCATATCTCCTGCTTAAGTCTTATTTCTAGAGGGAGAAATCTCAAAAGTAAATTAATTTTCTGTGGTCTCCTGCTTTATATACATATGTACCCATCAAAATCTCCATCTCTTTCAGCATCCTCAATGCCTGTTCATTATTTTTCTAGATGTGACTAGTTGGTTTAATCTTAATAATTCATTTAATCTAGGATGCAACCAAGTTGGAATATCCTTTTCTGAATTTCAGTTCTAAAGAATGAACATCTCTTCTTTAACTGGAAGGAAATGTGCCTATGTCCTATGTGATGAAACTCTGATGGTAACCTGATAGTCTGAAATATAGATTCTTATTCTTGTAAACTGATATGATCTTTTAGGACATAACTGGCTCAGTGGCTAGAGATTCCAGGAGACCCAGTAAGGCTAAGGACTACATTGTTATGCTGAATATTTTAGATTCTTTGTAATCTCTAAACTATTGCTAATTTCCTCATTATTTGTTTTTGTTAATCTAAAGTAATTGATATAAATAAAATATTCTCTATGATGTTTGTTAAAGTTTTTAGTTTTGTCAATATACTCTAAACCTCAGAAGAACAAAAGAACAAAAGACATGACCCTTTTAGGGGACATGAGCAGATAAATAGCTTCTGATTGAGGAATAACTCTAGAAATTTCAAAAATAGATCCTCATAGAAATGTTCTCTTGGAAAATTAATATCTAAAATTTCACACACAGCTTTCTGAAACTCTGGCATGACTCAAAGTAAAAATCTGGAGTTCCTAGAGAAAGAATAGTAATGAGGTTTATCTCCAGGGCCAACTCTGACCACAGTGTCAGCCTAGAAAAAGAACTCTATTTGGGTAGTAATACCCGCCACAATTATAGGAAGAGGAAAACAGTAGCAAAATGTCATTTATTTTTCATCTCCAACTAAAGCAATGAATGGTATACATATCCTTCATATGGTCTTCTGTAAATGTTATTTATCTCATTGCGATCTGGGTTAGAGCACCAGTAATCCCACATTCTATCTCTGGTAAAGATCTACAATTTTGTTGTTCTCTACTGGTTTTTGAAGGTGAATTCAAAAGCTTCAGAGACCCAGACAAGGAAGTGGTAAGTTTGAAATATCCAACTGAAACCTAGAGCGTCTAACTTGGAATCACTTGTACTTGTAACTATATTCTCTTCTCATTACGTAACAAATATTGTCTTTGTTCAAGAATTTACTCAATGCAGGGAGGAAAGAAAGGGAAGGAGGTGAGGGGAAGAGAGGGAAGGAAGGAGGGAGGGAAGAAAGGAGGAAGGGAGAAAGGGAGAAAGGGAGGAAAGGAAGGACCCATCTGCAATTTTCAATGTTCAAAGAGAACCACTTCAGAAATTATAGTGGTTTTTCTTTCAGACATCTGCCTTTATATATAAGCACATACACAAACATAATCTTACATCAATATGATTTATTATACATGCAATTTTAGCATAT
>NW_006434709.1:11460391-11475911 GCF_000325575.1 Pteropus alecto | reverse complement strand
TTTTTTAGCCGTTTATCTCCTCTCTTCCCTCACAACATACAGATAATGTTGACAGACTGCTGTGCATATTTTTTTCATTTAACATTTTTTTCTTTTTAATATATTTTATTTTAAGAATAATTTCAGATTTATGGAAATATTAAGATAATACAGAGAATGCCCTGCACCTAGTTTCCCCTATTAACATCTTAATTAGTATGATATACTGTTACAATTCATGAACCAATATTGATATATTATCATTAGCTAAAGTCCATAGATTAGATATTTTTTTTTAGTTTGCTCCTAAAGTTCTTTGTTCCTTTCGGAATCTCACCCAAGATACGACATTACATTTAGTCGTAATGTCTCTTAGGCTCTTCTTGGCTGCAGTAGTTTCTCAGACTTTGTTTTTGATGACCTTTATGATTTTGAGGAATACTGGTAAGGTATTTTTTTAAGATGCTATATTAGTCAGGGTGCTTCAGAGAAACAGAACCAAATGGATGTGTACGTATATAGAAAGAGATTTATTTTAAGGAATTGGCTTTTGCAGCTACAAAGGCTGGCAAGTCCAAGATTTGGAGGGTGGGCCAGCAGGCTGGAGATCCAGGGAAGGAGCCAACACTGCAACTCAAGTCTGAAGAGCCAGTGTTGCAGATGAAGTTCAAAAGTAGTCTACTGGAGAATTACCTCTTGCTTAAGAATCAGCCTTTTGTTTTAGTCAGGCTTTCAACTGATTGAGGGCCCACTCACATTATGGAGGGTAATCTGCTTTTCTTAGAGTCCACTGATTGAAATGTAAATCTCATCCAAAAACATCCTCATAGAAACATCCAGAATAGGCCCAATTTGATACACTTAATTAACCATCTCAGATGCCTTCTAATTGGAACTTGTCTGATATTTTTCTCTTGGTATGACTGAGACTGAGTTATTGAGAAGAACACCACAGAGGTAAGGTGCCATTTTCATCATATGATATCGAGCATACATACTATCAGCATGATTTGTGATTGATGATGCTGGCCTTGATCACCTGACTGAGGTAGTTTCTGCCAGGTTTTTATGCTGTGACACTACTCTTCTCCCCCTCTTCCAAGCTATATACTTTGGAAAGAATTATGCACAGCCTACACTTAAAGAGCTATATTCTTTCTCTTTGAGTGCAGAATACTTAAATTATTTAAAATTACTACAAAAATGGACATTTGTCTCTTGATATTCATTTATCAACTTATTCAATCACTTATTCATTTGGAATCATGAATATTTACTTTACACTTTAGATAAAACAATACTATTTTATGTTGTTGTTCATATTGTTCAAGCTTTGGCCATTGGATTTGGACATACTCCTTCTTGTGCTCCTTGGACTTACTCTCATAAATTTTTGTTTCGTGTTTTTGTCTTTGATCATTTCCTTAATTTCCAGTAGTATAAGGAGCTCCAGGCTCATCATCTCAGGTATATTTCCTATCCTGATCCTAGAATCAGACATTTTTCCTTTTATTGGAGAATGGTATTACAAACCAATATCTCGGCACTAGGCCTATTCATTGCTACTGGGTAGTAGCTCTTATAAGCTTTCTCAGATGACATAGCAAATAATATGCCTATGCTAACCTGTACATAAATATTTCAATATCTAACCATCTATATCTATATTAAGCTAAACACAAGTCTCTACTAATATGTCCAACTCTAATCCATTACTACATTGGTATTGATAGCTCTTTCCTCTTGCTCATCTGTAAACTCCCACTCCAACAGGAAAAAAAACTGGCTTGTACCAACTGCCATTCATTTATTTAGTTGATCCATTAGAGTATACGTGCCCAACAGTATAAAAATTATTAACTCATTCCTCCATTGGAAACAACTTTATAAACTAGAGTATAGTATATAGAGCTTAAGTGTAGTCTTTTTCGCCTTTAGTCTTACAGAATCCACTTATTTCCAAACATACTTAGGTAAGCACCTTCCCCCCAATTCCTTTTATGTTGTTTTATATTTTATACATTTGTAATGTAGTTAGATTCTTTTGACATGCTCTACATTCCATACTGGGATCTTCCAACCACCTAATTTTTTAAAATTTGCATACATCAAGGTTCTCTCTTTGTTCTGCATAGTTCTATGGGTTTTGAAAAATGCATTAAGTCATGTATCAACTATTCTAGATCATACAGAATAATTTCACTGCCCTAAAAATCCCCTGCGCTTCCTCTATTCGTGCTTTCTCATTCCTCCCAAAGCCCTGTAAACCACTGATCAGTTACCTATTTCTACAGTTTTGCCTTTTTTGGATTGCCAAGTAAGTGGGATCACACACTCTGAAGCCTCTTCATACTGGGTACTTTTCCTTAGCACATGCATTTAAGGTACTTCCATGTCTTTTTGTGGTTTGATAGCTCATTTCTTATCAGTGAATAATATTCTACTATATGGATAGGCCACAATTTGTTTACCCATATATTTGATAAAGATGCAAAAATAAACCCCATCATTTTTTAAACTATCTGAAAACTAAACGATTGTGTAAGACCTGGCAAGTAGAGTGTTTGAGTCTCTAAGTTCAAGTTTTAAAATAATTTAAATGCTACATATTTTGTAATTTTAAGAATGGTTCAAAGTTCCTATTATAAATCAAAACAACTGTAAAGCAATCAAAATGTTACTATAATTGTTTTAAATGACTAAATTTTGTTTTTCAAGTATGATGTATTTTATAAAAGATGGCTTTGCTGACCCAGAGCTAATGGATATGTTTAAATAATATGGGCAGAAAAAGGGTCTTTAAATATGTAAAGTGTTGGGAAATATTTTTCCCTTTCTGTGTTACTTTAATGCATTGGCTTGAGGCAATGATCTCAGGGTCTTCTGAATGTAGAAATAGAAAACCAGACTCATTTTAATAAAGGATGGTTTTAATATATTTACAAATATACAAACAAGGCATCAAAGAAGGACAAGACAGTCCAATGGTGCTCAAAGTCCATATAAGGAGAGTATGAGTGGGATGGAAAAGTAGTCCCAGTGGAGGTCTGAGCTCTTGGGAATAGTGCATATAAATGGACTGTTTATATGCACTGTAGCTTGGTCCAATCAGGATATTCTTGTGAACTGAGAAGTAAAAAAATATTTTGAGAATAATGAGAACCAGTGTTCTCTATTTTAAAGAAACTTTTCCTTTATAATTGATATTTTGTAGATTGACACTTTTTGAGACTGTAAAATCCCATTCGTCATTCTACCTGCTCTCATTGGTTTTAGCATTTATTGAGATTCCTTGCCTATACTAATTATGACTATAATGGTTGGCAAACAGTGACTTTCTAATTCTACCACATCTTCCACATGTATTAAACAATCTACTGTAAGAAAGATCTTTCTTTTCTTATTTATTCATCTATTAAATTTTACCAGTGTAGATTCAATGATTCCTATTTTATTCAATAGGTTAAAATTTCTTACTATAATTATTTATTCCCCTACTCAAAATATCTCAGATTTGGCCAAGTGAAGCTTCTTCAAGCTTCCTCTTGTGTTCTTTTGAAATATCTTCATCATGTTTTGAGAATGTCTGTACTTTCTGGTTGAGCAAGAAATGTCAGGCTCATCATTTTCTTTCTCTGCCCCGACTATGGAATCAGCCATTTCTCTCTCCTAGAAGACATGATTCCTTTTAGTAGGCAATGGTATTCAGAAACTGAATCTTGCTCACTGCTTGTGGTGTCACTGCTCCCAGGACCTCTTAGTGGTCAGAGCTAAAAATATACTTATGTTGTATATAAATAACCCACAAATACATATGTATACACATATTTACATCTTAATTTATATTTGTAATTATAGAACTGAAAACCAGGAGTTAACAGCAATACCTCTGAATCCAATTCAATATCTAAGGGTTCTTTCTAGCTTTCTTCCTTTCCATATTTGTACCTTGTTTCTCTGACAGTGAGAAATCTGGCCTTCATATCCTCAAGATTTTATTCTTCCAATATACATGAATGTAGTCAGTATCCTGACTTCTCTTTAAACGATCAATGTAAACATTATCAGTAATGAGACAATTCAACATCATGTGCCATCAAATATGCTAATGGCACATCAGTGAGGAGACTATAAGAAGTCATCACATACCAAGGAGACTATATTATTCTTCTGTGGTATTTAGGCTCAAAATGTATAACTTAGGTCTAATCAATTTGGACCAACCCAAACTGAGGGACAGTTTACAAAATACCTGACCTGGAATCTTCAAAAATATCAAAAAACATGAAAGTCAAGGAAATACTGAAGAACTGTTCCAAACTGAAGGAGACTGGGAAAAACATGATTAACTAGATAAAATGCATGACCCTATAATGGATGTTTCTGCTATATAGGAAATTATTGAGACAGTGAACAAAACTGAAATAGGGTTTATGGATTTCATGTTGAAGTTCTTTGCATTATTCTTGCAACTTTTATGTAAGCTTTAAGTTCCTTTAAAAGAATTTTTCAATAATATTTTAACTTAAACACATGATTTTGGATGTAACATATAGCATGGTATGGTATAAGTATTATATAGCATGGTATGTTATATGTTATTAAAGCTAATAAAAACACATTCTGCATGATGCAAAAATAAAGTTAGTAGCTGAAACAAGAAGAAAATTATTTTAAAAACATTTATATTAGAACAAAAAAATAAAGTTAGAACTAAAGGAAAACAATGAATTTAATAAAAATTAAAATGTTTCTGCTTTGCCATTAGATTGGCAAATTATCACTTTATGTTCATGGCAAATATAAGTTCTCTCCCAGTGTCCATATTTTTATATCGTATATTAATTTCACTGTAACAAAATTGGAGAGTAACTAATTCCATGGATGCCTAGAAAATTTTATTTCAATATATTAAGAAAGCTATCAAATATATTTGCCATTGGTCTTAAAAAGAACAAATAAGCCATCTTAAACTCTTCATTTCCAATTTTTAATAGACTATTTGAATAAGATAGAAGTACACTCTATTGGAGCAAATTGAGTCTATAAAACCCTTTAGTCAACAATGTTACACAAAAATTGTCAAATAGAAAAATGTTTGCTAACTGGGTGACAAATATATCTACCTAAAGAAAATGATATGCTCAATTATCTAAAATATAAATCAATAACCCATAACTGCAATGTACCCGGCCAGTCACAAAGGGTCAGGAAATAGACAATGGAAGCAAATTTGTTATCATGGTTTTGGACACTAAGTAGTCTAATAGAACAGAATACAGAGTTCAGAAATACAGTTACAGGTATATAGACACTGCCTTCCAACAAAAATATGATTGCAATTGATGAAAGGCAAACTTTTATCAACTGAATATCTATGGGGAAAAAATGACCCTTGATCCCTTTCCTACAATCTAAACAAAAATCAATTCCAATGAAAATTTAAAAATTAAAAATTAAAACATTAAAAAATTCCTACTAGGAAAGATTACTATCAATTATAGAATTTTTAAAATATTTTAGCTTAATAAGAAAGTAAACAGAAAATGTAAAATGAAAAAACTGTAATAAAATATGAGAATATAACATGACATTAACATGTGTGAAATTTCTTAAATAGGATATAAAAAGCACTAATCATGAAGGAAAAGATCAATAATCAAGCATCATTAAATTAAGAACTTTTTGTCAAAAGACACCAGATATCAAAAGGCAAAACACAGAATAGGAAAAGATATTTGCAATACATATGTTTGACAAAAGATTCCTATCCAGAATATATAAAGATCTAAAAATCAATAAGAAAATAGAGAAATGAACGAAAGATCAGAAGAGGTACTACACAAAGGAGTTTACCCCAATGGTTATTAAAATAAAAGGCTTTCAAAATGATTAGTTATCAGAGAAATGTCAATTAAAGCCACAATTACATATAATTACACACAATTACACATTTATGAAAATGGCTAAAATCAAAAGAATTAGCAATAGCCAAGTGTTGGCAAGAATGCTAAACAACTGGAACTCTCAAATATTGCTGATGGTTATGTGAATGTGTTCAATTTATAAAATCCTTTGAGTTGTACACTTAAGATTTGTGTATTTTAGCTTATATACACTGTAAGATATACTTAATTATAAAGGCTTACAACAATTATCAGTTCTAGAGTGATTGTGTTTTTATAACATTAATACTTCCCAAACAAAAGCATCAAATAGATTTCTATTTGTTCCAAAATTATTTCATGATTAAGACTTTTTTTCCTCCCCACGGAGATCTTATATATTATTCACGACATCAGCTTAACATAGAATACTTGCCAGAATGGAAGATGTGTTATGGAGATCTGGCACGCAACTTTATTCAAATTGGCCTTCTCCTCACTTATTCAATTTTATGCAAACAGCATTATAAATAATATGTCAATTCTTCACTTGAAATAATGGACAAATTTTAAGATGGACTAAAAACTGATAAAGTCCTTATTCCAGAAAACTTCAATACAACCCTGACATAATTATATGAATTTAAAAATAGTTTTAAAGCAATTAAATTACTCATAAACTTGATAAACAGTGTTAGAAATTTCCACAAATGACTATGGGGGAGCTAAGTAATTTTATACAGTGTAGAACTTCAAAAACATAAGGAGAATCACTTCCTCACTTCCGTGAACTCCATTCATTGTTAAAACATTAACATTTAAATTATAGACAATGCTATTTTTTGACCAGTTCTAACAAATACTGAGAAGAGAAGGAAAAAAAGAGAGTTGAAGAATATAAAGCTGACCTTGTTGTTTTGCGGTGGAATTGTGCAAAGAGATAGTATGTACGCTTTAAATGAGTGGTATACACATGCGCACATGCACACGCACAGCATTTAAACAAGAACTTAAATTCCCAAAAGATATTACATTAATACAGAAATTACCACAATGCTATAGACAGATAAATATGGAAATCATCTATGGAATATTTTTTTTTATTCAGGAGTATGCTTATAATTCCACAAAAAAGATCAGTGGAAAAATGTCATATATTTCAAAGGAAATAGCTTCATACTGAAATTTTAAAAATTTATTCATTTTATGAAGCATTATAAGTGAGACTAGTTTAAGAAATAGGTAACGTCACTGTGAGCTCCTCAAGAGCAGAGATCATAGGTCATTCATCCCCAGTGCACACTGTAGCATGTGACACACATTAGATACCTGACTAATATTTACTGAATGATAAAGGTAAGATATTAAGAAAGCAACCCAAAAGCTATGCTGGAGATGGGAAACTGTCTTCCACTAGATAAGTTTACTACTTCCATTATTAGGCTGGACTACTTCCATTATTTAGGTTGCTTTTAAGAACTAGAAATCGAGCCAGAACATCAAGTGCTGGCAAGCTGATCACTCAGTTCAGAGTGGATTTTTAAACATTTGTGAAAATTTTATCTTTCCTTAAAAAACAACATAGAGCAGAATCTATACCCTTCCTCACAAATAGGTGTCTATTAAAAGATGATGTATAGTTTGACCAGGTCTTGGGGCGGGGGAAGATTGTATCAGAGCTAGAGACGTAAGGTACACTTTAACATTTAGGTCATCGAGCCCTCTTGCTTTATAGTTTATAAAATGTTTAAGTAAGTGATTCCCAATAAGTTACAGTTATGTCTAACCACTATGCTATATAGCTGAAACTAAAATAATGCTGAATGTTGATTGTAATTGAAAAATAAAAGGGAGGTGGGTAGTTAAAAGAAATAAGAATGTCAAACTTCCTGGTATAAAACAAATCATAGGGATGTGGTGTACAGCATAGGGAATATAGTCAATAATATTGTGATAATGTTGTATGGTATCAGATGATGACTGAACTTATCATGGTGATCACTTCTTTAGATATATAAATGTTGAATAACTATAACTTTATAAATGTTGAATAAATATTGTATGTTAGATTTTAACAAAAAATCTTTTTTAAAATGTTCAAGTAAGAACCTTACTGTGTGGAATAAAATAGTAGAAAATATCCAGCAGAAGCTAGTTCTCATGAAAATGCCTCAAATATCATTAAGCGATTTACTGCACTAATCCCATAAACTGATTTGGGATTAGCTTTTTGGAGGGTGAACAGGGCAGATTCATATCCTAGTTGAAAGCTTCAAGCTAGGAATCAATTTGAACATACTCTGTTCTTTCATTCCTTTTGAGTGCCAAGAGCAGCTTGCACTTGGCTCTGTAAGAATCTAGAAGAGTTGCCTTGAGTCTATGTCTCCTTCATTTGCTCTTATCTTCAAACAGAAGCCACCCTCCAGGAGCCCAAGAGAGCTCTGGAGATGAAGTCAAGCCATGACAGTGGCCTAAACTTTGGAGACACAATCTGGCAGGATAAAGTATGTGCTGCTTATAAGGATAACTTTTCTCTTCTTTGATATATACGATTATTCTAAGAACTAACAAATTTGTAAAACATGTATCTTCCTAAATTTTCATAGCACTATAAAATGATGAACCTATGTCTGGAAAAAGCAAAGAGAAAGAATAGTCTCTGCAGTATTTTGGTCTATAGGTTGCATGTTTGTGTACATATATGTTCAAAAACACTGACTTGTACATTTTGCTCTTATATTTTCATTTTCTATTTTTATATTTATTTAGTTTCATGTATACAGTATATTGGTTAGACATCTATAGAGTTCATAAAACGATCCCCCCAGTTGCTCCCTCCATCCCCTGACCCTCCACCTAGCCAACATATTAATGCTAACTGCATTCCCTCTGCCATGCTCCCCATCCCTGTGACTATCCATCAACTACTAATTTATGCTTCTTTAACCCTTCATCCTATTCTCTCAGCCCTCTCACCACCCCCATCTCCTGTCTGTCACCAAACTGTCCACTATATTTGAGTCTGTTTTTGATTAGTTTGTTCTTTTTATTCCTTAGATTCTGCATATAAGTGAAATCATATTGTGTTTATCTTTCTCTGACTTAAATACCTTCTAGGTCCATTAAAGCAATATCTTTTTCCATCTCCTTCTTTTCAGTCTGTGTGTGTCTTTTAATCTGAAGTGAGTGTCTTATATATGCAATATGGAGGAGTCTTCTTTTCCTTCCCTTTCATACATTCTATCTTTTAGTTGGAGCACTTAATTCTTTTCCATTTGAAGTACTTATTGATAGGAATGTAGTTGTTACCATTCTTTATTCCTGTCTTTGATACATGTTTTCTTCTTAAAGAAGTCCCTCCAACATTTCCTGTAATACTGGCTTCGGTGGTGATAAATTCTTTTAGTTTATTTTTGTCCGGGAAGCTCTTTATTTGTCCTTCAAACTGTAAATGATAGCTTTGCTAGATAAAGTATCCTTGGTTGTAGATCCTAGATCTTTATCACGTCGAATATTTTGTGCCAAGAACTTCTGTCCCGCATAGTTTCTTTTGAGAAATCAACTGCCAGTATTATGGATGTTCTCTTGAAGGTAATTATCTACTTTTCTCTCGCTGCTTTTAATATTCTTTCTCTGTATTTAACCTTTGGCATTTTAATTATGATGTATCTTGGTGTGGGCCTCTTTGAATCTCTGGTTTTGGGGATTCTCTGAGCCTCCTGGGGTTTTATGTCCATTTCCTTCACCAGGTTATGGAAGTTTTCCATTATTTCTTCAAACAGCTGTTCAACACCTTGTTTTCCTTCGGATACTCCGATTAGATGAATATTTTGACTCTTAATAGTGTCCCATATGTTCCTCAAATTATTTTTATAGTCTTGGCATCTTATCTCTTGCCATTCTGATTGAGTGTCCTTGGCTTTCCAGTCTTCTAGATAGGGCATTTGATCCTCTTCTTTATTCACTTTGTTTATTCCTTTGTTTATTCCATTTAATATACTTCTCATCTCAGATGTGTTCTTCATTTCAGACTGGTTCCCTTTTGTAATTTCCATTTCCATTTTTATGTTTTTTATCTCTTTGTTGAAGTTCTCACTGAATTTATCTACACTTCCCAAAAGTTCATTGAGCATCTTTATAACCAGTGTTTTGAACTCTGCATCTGTTAGATTACTTGACTCCATTACATCTGGATCTCTGTTCTATTCTCTCATATGGTTTCTGCATCTTGGTCTTCCCGTTTTGGCTGCCTTTCCATATCTGTTTCTAGGTACTAAGCAAAGCTCCTGAATCTCCTGATTTTATTAGTGTGGATTTGTGAAGTAGGTGTCCAGTGGCACAGACCTGAGGAAGGTTCAGCTGCAGGCCAAATTTACCCCACGCCTCTACCCCTTTGGGGCCACCTGTTAAGATTCAGCAAGCAATCCATAGATGCTATGTTTAGAGCTATCTCAAAAGGCCACACCAGACACCAAGGTCAGCTGGCTCCAGTGTGAGTCTAGGCACTGCTCAGATTCACACTCTAGACTTGCTGATGATATACCTGGAGGTGGCCTAGGTGGGGCCTCAAGTTTGGGGAGGCAGGGTCTCAGGGAATCCTTTGGGTGGGGCGACGTCTGTTATCCAGCTTGATGACGTCTCAGCTGTGGCGGTGCTGTGTCCATTCACTGGGAGGAAGGAGGTCTCAACAGGGAACAATAGCGTGGGCACTTCCGTACAGAGCGAGTCTCGCCTTGGCCCTCACTCCAACAACGTCTCCCTGCAAGTCCCTGGTGCCCCCTGCGTGCAGCCGAATCAGCACTGGTGCTCAGAGTCCATCATCATGAAAATCCGCTCATGGACACAGCCACTTTAAGAGGCTTCTGCTGCTGCCACTGCTGCAGCTTCCATCTCACTCAGCTCAAGACTGGTCAGCCCCACGTCCTCGCCCCATCCTACCTTCTGCCTTTGAAGAGTGATTTCTTGGATTTCTCCCTAGTTGTATGGCTTGTGCATCTAGATCCCAGGTGATTCTTTCTTGCTGTTTGCTCCTTGTTTCCATCACAACTTTGATTTGGTCGCCAGAGGGATGAACAGAGCCTCTATCATCTACACCATTTTCCCCCCCTATTTTCATTTTCTTGAGTCTGAAAGGTTCTTGGTTTCTAAGAACCCTCTAATGAAATACAAAAATATCACGTGAATATCAAATTAATGTCCCTGTCAGCTAATTTCCAGGTACCATATCAGAACATTGCAAAAATAGGATATAGAAGAACTGTGTTATGTCAAAAACAAGGAAACGAAGAGGCTAGGATAACCTGTTGACTATATAAATTAGAAAATAAGGTGCAATTTTTTTTTCCTTTTTATTTGAACCTAATATAATGTTAATGCCATTCCTAAGTATACTGATCCATAGGCAAGGAAATAACTTTCAAAATAGGACTTTTCCGTGTCTCACCCTCCTTCTGTCTATCTAATCCTAATGACAGCTTCATAAGAATAATTAGAAACAGCCCTATCTTGCTGATTAATAGTACATATTTGCCTATAGAAGGTTCATTTTTTTCATGCTATATAAAAAAGAACCTCTAATATGAAAAGAATATTCTCAGGAATAAACACAAACAGCAGAATTCTTCTCATTATAAACTACAGTGAAATAAATTCAGGACTGGGATAGTATTATATACTCATAGTTCAGAACATAGCTGAATGTGTGGTTCATTCCACTTACATTGTATCTTCATAATTAATGATATTTGTGGAAAGAAGATCCTTTGCATGGATTTTGGGATAACCACAAATATAAGAAATCATTTCTCGATTTTATTTCAAAATGACCATTCTCATCAAACTGAAAGTGCATTTATTTCTAGATATATGTTATCTGATAGGCTGGCAATGTCTTCTCTTATGTATTATTGCAGTAAAAACACTGACAGTCGGAGGTTATAATCATCCTACAGGAGAAACTATCAAATCAAATTTCCACACTCTTCCATTATTTTTTGTAATGCATTCAACTCCTCATTTTAGCTATCAGTTCTTCATTTCTCATTTTTCAAACTCTAAGAAGGTGAATGAATATTAACTACTTAAAGAAATATTTTAACCTATTCTTTGCTCTCTATACTCAATATTTAGATATTCAGAATTACAGTATGAAATAAAACCAGTCAGTATATATTTACTTAAGCTATTATCTAAATAATCTCGGAAATCAAATAAAACACCAACACTACACTTTAGCATTTATGCTTTATGCATATCTGTCATGCAAAATAATTTTAACAGAGAATTTCATGGTAAACCAAAAGAGCTAAAAGTAGAGATGGGGCAGGTGGTCAAAGACAGAAACATGTAAAGGAAATCTGAAACTTTCACCATAGAAAAACATAAAAACGTAGCTAGGTGGCCACAGGACAGTTTTGTGTGGGATTATTTTTGTGAGAGTGATGAATTAATACACCAAAAACTAGAGTATATCTCTGTATCTTTAATTAAATTAAACTTCATTTTGGAGCCCCTTCTTCTTTAAAAAAAGAAATGTGGTTTTTTGTTTTTTTTTTGATATTTACAATGTTTAATATTTACTTGGGTTAAAAATATTGAACCTGAGATATTTTCTATAATTATATTTTATACATGGTAACTAATTATCATATTACTTATCAAGTATTTTTATACTTTAAACAATAATCAAAAGTAAAAATAAATATTGATTAAGTTTAAGAATATTTTATTGTTTTTCAATTCTGTGAATATTCTAAATCCATCCATAGTTGATATGGAAACTATTCATTTACAATAGTATCTGATTACGTACAACAAGCATCAGGAAACTGTCTCATGGGCTAAATGTAGCCTGTGGCGTGTTTTGTATAGCCTGTGAATTAAGAATGAAATGGTTTTTACATTCTTAAAGGAAAAGAAGGTGGTAGAGGAGGAGAAAGATGAGTAGGAAGAGGAAGAAGAGAAAAAACAGGAGGCAGAGACTGTACATGGCCCACAAAGCCTAAAAAAATTACAGAATACTGTTATTTACAGCAAATGTTTTCTGACCCAAATCTAGATTATCATCTTCACCTAATACTCCAGAAGTAAAAACAAGTCTCTGTGCTAATAACCTGATTGTAATATATCCATTTAATGTTATATGTTTACATAATATATATGTAGCCTATGTTCGCTTCAAGATCTTCCCATATTATTATCTCCTTGTGATCATGTAAATTTTTCAATCTGTGACTTTGTGAATGATTAGTTCTAGAGCTCCCTACTAAGTCTCCACTATTTACCCAGTCCGGTCAGAAAGGTGTTGGAGAATGTGGCAACTGTAGAATGTGCTTGGCCTTAGTCAGTTTCTGCCTCCCTGCTCCCATGTCCTCTATTGGAATATCTGGTTTCAAAATCTTAAGCATGAGACTTAAAGCCACTTGCTACCAAGAGCATCTGCAATCAGCCCCAGCCTGCCCAAACCCTTTGTTTAGTGGTATGTTAAGCCTTTCAATCTGTCATTAGAGAACTTCCATTCTTTGTAACCCTATTTAAAACCAGACAAATTCATTTTCAGCTGCAAGTTAGTGAGGTAGCAGTGTCATCAAAAAATGGACAGGTTAATCCCACAAATCTAATCTCTATGGATTAGTGAGAGAGTGTTCTATTGTTTAGTTCTTTCACTGAACAGTAGCCATTTGAATTCAAGGGAACCTAAGATATTACTTATGTTTCTTAAATTGCTAGCTTATTTTCCTTATTCTTTTGCTAAAGCATATCTTAAAATAATTGTACCTTTCACTCTGGGATACAAGATTCAAATCTAATTCATGTCACCACTGACTATATATTACCCCTGACTATTGATTAACAGAGTCAGTCCAGATTCAAGAAAACATGGAGATGTTTGGGACTTAATTAATGATGTCGAATTGCATTTAAGCCTGTTGAAGAGGCATGAAAGCAAAGTTATCCTAAAGCTTAGAATACTGGGATGCTGGCCACCAAGTGAGAGTTTAAGCATACCATCATGGGGAAGTTTACAGATCTATAGTTGCTGATTTTGGGGACTTGTAAGCTCTGCTGATAATTTACTTGGGGTATCAAAAATACCATGCTTTAAGACATTTAAAATATCAATCCCACATTTACTATAGTAAAGATGTCTTCTCTAAAAATTTTTTAGTTGATCTTGATTCATCTAAGAATTGGGCATAGTGTTGAGTCGTGAGAATATCTGGTTCAATCATACATTTCTAATCCTTTTAAATAAAATATTTTACATACCATTTTACCAAATTTTCATACATTAAATTTCTTACAAGTGACATATTTAACAAGTTATGTATCTTCTTCATGCAAGGTGCTCTTGTCGATATGTAGGGATTCTAAAAGTTAATATGACATTACATAATTATTAATAGATTTGTAATGTAATAGGCAAAATTATTTACATATAGAACTATATACAATAGAAACAATAAAACTAGTAGCTTGAAGATGATTACAAGGTGTTGTAATGGTTATAAAAATAAATCAAATTCTGTACAAAGAAAAGGAAATACTTCACACAAATGTGAAAATTGTGCTAATGCCTAAAAGACCAGTAATATTTAATAATAAAATGAAGCAGAAATAAACCTTAGACCAAGAGAATAGCAAGAAAAAAGGAGGAAAGCTGCACAAGCAAAGATACACTTGACTACAGCATAGGAAATGTAATATAAGAAAAAGAGGGATCAAATCCAATATGGAAGCCTGAATGACCTACTATGGAGTTTAGAAATTACTCAGTGGTCAATCGGAAATCACTAAGGTTTTCTCATAATACATATTCAAATTATGTATTGGGTTCTTCCTGTACATCAGGACAGACATAGTCCATAAACTTAAGAATCTTGCAGTCTAATGGAAGGATAGAAAAAAACAAATACAATGTAAGGTGGTATGATTTATTATAGAGGTTGGCCAAAATTGACTTTAGTAAAATTTATCTGAAAATGACTGAAGAATTATAGAGAGAGAGATAAAAGGCTGAGAAGATACAGCAATGAGAAGCAGTGAAGTGTCCTGGAGAGGCATCTGAAGTTTGCAACTCAGTAACTAGATCTGAATTCCAGCACAAACACTTACTATCTGTATAACCTTGAACAACTTGTTTGACCTTTCTTAGGGAGAATTTCTGTAACTATGAGTTATAGTTAATACTGCCTATTCCCTAGGAACTTGTGAACATTAACTGAGATAATGCGTAGAAAGTACCTGGTATCAAGCAGACAGTCAAGTGTGGTGGCAATTATTACAACATTCAAGATAAAATGTTATGAAAACTTCAGTAGGGTGTTGGCAATGAGAACAAAAAGGAAAAGTTGGAAAGAAGTTATAGTCAAAAGCTCAGTCTATGAAAATGGGATAAGGCAGACAATACTGCTTCTTTTATAAGGCTTGCTACAAGATCTTTTTAAATTAAAATTTCATGTATTACCTGGATTAAAAGTTTCAAATAAAATAGCTGATTGTATATTTTTTAAAAAGTACACTCTATAGCAGTGGATATCAAATTATTTTGTGCCCGTTTTAAACTGCATGTTTCCTCGTCTCATCCAAAGAGATTCAAGAAGGGAAGACTGACACAATCCAAGTGATTCTTGGTTTACAGTCCATATTTTGGGAAA
>NW_006434709.1:11445195-11460311 GCF_000325575.1 Pteropus alecto | reverse complement strand
AGAGGATTCAAAGATGCTCAGAGCAGGTGTTAACTCAAAGATAGCGAATCCTTAACGTGCTAATGGATGGAATATAAAGAATTTAAGAATCGCCCTTGGATATAGGTTTGTATGAATGTTTGCTTAGAAGAAAATCCATAGCCTTCATCAGATACTCAAATGGATTTCTATTCCAAAACATTTAATTTCATGATTTAGAGATTGTGGGTGTAACAGGGATAATGGTTAGCAACAGAAATTGAAAAGTTAGAACAACTAATTTTGTCTGATATACATCCTGCTGGCAATTGATTATATGACCAGGAATTAGGTACATAGTTTGTTCCAGAAAGTAAATTTAGGAGGTATTCGTGGAAGGAGAAGGAGGAGGGGGAATACCGTAATAATGGGGAGAAAATCTTCAAAAGGAAAAATGAGAAGAGAAAATACAAGGTAGCCAGACCTAAAAGTTTGGATAATGGCTTTATAGAATGGATAAAGAATGAGTGTCCAGTGGAGAACAAGAAGAAGAGTCCTGAACTCAGTCAGGGAAGCCGTGGGAAGTAAAAGTTTCAAAAAGGAGAAAAAGTCAACAGTGTTAAATAGCACAGAGATCAGATATTGAGAGCTAAGGGAAGGGTATTCGGTCATCATCAACACCAGAAGCACAATTTCCAAAAAAGAGACTGGGGTTAGGGTGTAAAGGGTTAATGAAGGACCAAGTTAGTATTAATCAAAATACTTGTTCTATGTTCATAAATTATGACATTTTCTCTGAAGAAAACAGGATTTCAATTAAAGGCCTCTTAGACTATTCACTGAAATTCCATTTAAATTGCTTACTCTGGTAGCAAAAGAACCACAATATGGGGGAAGGCAAGGCCACGGAGATGCAGCCTTAGGCTTAATACTTAGAATTTCCCATTTCCAAATGAGGAGTATCCCCAGTAGCCATAGTGACTGATTCAAAAGCCAATTATTTCTGTATGCTTCTATCCCCTACTTGGTCTGATTTGTGGTAAAGGCTATGCACAGAGGGAAAATGTCAAATAAAACATTCACTGTCTCCATAAAATACCCTCACATTACAAGAGGATAATCCTGCTTCTTTGAACTAGCTAAAAACTGACCTTCCCTTGCTCAAAACTGCCTGTAAGAGTCCCAGGACAGGTTGTTCTGACATTCTTTTAACATCATCTCATCATCACAGCCAAAACTAATCACAAGAATATTACCCGTTGACAGGTGCATTTATTCTGTCAATTAAATCAGATGGTTAAATCGAAATGTGCCCCAAATCTCTCTTGTTTGCATTATCCATATTGGCGTTTCTTGGCTGTGTTTCATTGCTGGCTGGAAGTCGTCCAGCCCCCACAGAGTCACTTTGCAATATTGTGCCAGCAAGTTTCCATGCTCTGCAGCAGCCGCTCGGGCGAGGCCAGAACAGCACTACAGGACTGACCTGGAATGTTATATTGCTTCACTAAGATTTATTAAAAAATGGAAGGAGAGAGACTTAGATCAATGTTTTTGGAATAGAGGAGGATATATCACCTCATGGCTAAGCACAGGTGACACATAGGCAATGAAGCGAAGATGCTAAAGACAGGCAGTGAAAAAGGTTCAAGGAAGGATAAAATCAGCCTCCAGCTTTCAAGCTATTTTCTAAACTCCCCTTTGCCAAAGTGACCAAAGAAAAGCAGTCCTCTAAAGACTAATTCCTGTTTTTAAGACCATTTTCTCAAAAAGATATGTAAGTATACCCATAATGAGCAATAGAGCCTAAATTCTAAACCATGTCCCTATGTTCTTCAAATGGGGAGTAAGTATACACAACATTTTGGCCACAATAACCAATCACAATGAGGCACATTAACAACAGGTCTAGAATTCTAGTCCCTGATGTACAGTTGAAGTGCCAGAATATTTTGGCTCCCATTTAGAAATCCCTTGCTTTTTCAGCCGGTGTCACCACCTAAGCATAGCTATAAAGATGCCTGATTTGTGTAGGGTGTATTTGAAAAGCAAATAGTTCTTGCTTGGAGACTATGAATAGAAAACATAAAATGAAATGAAGACATAATGAGTGAAAAAATATCTAGGGTGTAAACAAGCACTGACATATTAGACTATAATGGTAGAGTCACTGGAAATGTCATGTCCTCTAAAGGTGTGTTTGGACGTACCTACAAATTTCATTCTGTGCATTATATACCTGAAAGGCCCTAATGGCCTCTTGTAAACATTTCAGATAGTCAAATAAACATACAAGTAGACTACTGTTATTAAAGCTCACTTCTACATTATCTCACCTAAATAGAAAGTTCTCAAAACCTGTAAACTGTATTTAGCTTTTACGTCAATGTACATTAGCTACTCAAGGAGCTGAGGTGATTTTCCACAATCTTTTGGCTAAATACCAAGTCAGCGTTTGGTTTTTTTGGGGGTCATGCTTTTTACCTTTACAGCATGGCATGAGATTTTAGTCACTCAACTCTCATTGATTCTAATGGTTTAATCCTCACCACTTAAAGAGTTAGAGTATGATTTATCCTCTGGACAGTTACAGTCAGATAAATATCTATTCTAGGCAATTTGTAATGTAGATATTCTATCTACTTGAGAGAACCTGTTTTAGCCTATTTTGTAAATTTTTATGTGAGCACTTCTAAAAAAAAAAATGTGTATTTTATGCCCAAGAGAATTATTTGATCTCCGGCTTAGCTAATTAACATTTAAGACATGGATTGCACATAATAAAAAAATATATTAACTGTTAAGGGAAAAAAGAGCCACAAAATATGCACACTAACAGTTTGGAGGATTTATCATTCAGGAGTTCTGCAATATCATAGCCAGTTCAGCCCTGCTGAGGAGGAGGAATGGGAGGGTTCCAACAGGACCAGATGCAGAGCAAGACTTAGTCTACATTTTAACTATTTCTCAAGGAAATTGATGGTAAAGTGTCTCTCGGATGTTCCACTGGCCAGGCTAATATTATTGCTACAACCAAAGAGCCAAGCCTAAAGTCAGATGAGTGCCATTTCAAAAGGTACAATTTACTGTAGGCTTTTTGATTCTCAAGTATTGTGTCAAGTACTTTGCACATGTTATTTAATTTTGGCAATGAGTCTATGAAGTATGATTTGTTATACTCATTTGATAAAAAAAGGACACTGGGACAACTCAAATATTTTCAGTAACCTGACCACAACATATAAATAAAGTAGCTGGGATTCAAGTTCAAGTCCTTCTGACCCTAAAGCCTGACCACTGAATCTCGATATTCTTGTTATCCTTGACCATGCTTGTTATATCCAGGTAGGATGGAGATCATTGATTTTTATTTTAAATTGCTCAAAATTATACATCTTGTTAAGACACAGAGAAATACAGTCCCCTTTCATGAGAAAATGACTTCTGATCACTAGAGAATTCAAAGTCTAACTCATTGAGAGAGAGAGAGAGAGAGAGAGAGAGAGAGAGAAAGAAAGGGGGGGAGGAAAAAAAATCAGTATTACAACAAACTGAGACTCAAACTTAGCCACAGTTCTGATTTTGATCATTTCATAGATGTCAAGATCTACCTAATTCCTTTCTTTTTACCACTAAAACCTTGATAACTTTCAAGATGTGTAATGCATTCAAATGGGAAAAAAAAAGTTTGGCATGATTTCAAATCAATTAAAAATTTAGACTCTAATAAACAGTTTAATTTTCCACAAGGTTATTGGTTACTAATTTGGGGTATTCTATTATACCCCTATATATGCTCTATTTTATCCTACCACACTTTAATCCTTCCATATGTACATTGTAACATATCTAATTAACAATATGTAAATAACATATCTGTTAGTTCAGATGAAAATAAATCTTCTAGTTATCTCAATATTTTTAAGTAGCTTTTAAGTCAAAGCTACTTATTGAGGGCACCTTCCTGTCCTGGGTCCCCAACTCTGGGTACTCTGCCACAAATACGTTCTACTAATTATATTCTAGTACCTCTGATATAGTTCTAATACAATTCTCAAGAGTTTCACTTCTTCCCTTTCAGGGCTCACTCTTGGTGAAAACATTTTCAATTCCTCAATGTTGGCCCTATTACTTTACAGCACGCCCTTAGTTTTTTTTTTTTTAATTATTATTATTTTCCATTTATTATGGTGACATTAACAAAATCCAATAAGTTTCAAGTATACAATTCAATAGTAAATCATATATATATTACATTGTGTGTTCACTGCTTACATGGTACACCCTTAGTTTAAAAGAAAAAAAATTAAATTCCTTTCTTCCTGCCTCATTTTTTTTTTTTTTAATTACTCAGACATGGGAAGTCTGTAACCTATTTTAAAGTACTCACAAATAAACTCTCATTACGGTCACCCTAATGGTGGTACTATGAACCTATAGAGATAATCTTGTTGCTGGCCGACATCATCAAATGCTCCCCTAATCCTACATGTCTAATTTTTTTCTACATTTTAGAAGTTATTTCAATTTCTACCTCTTCCATTAGACTCCCTTATAGAGTCTTTCCATAGTAACATCTTTAAGTAAATGATCTTTCATAACTTCTGCTTTTTCTAACCAGTCATGACTGTCTTTGTCTATATTTTTGACACTCAACTGGGAACAATTCAAAGTCTGAAACTGTTCAATTGTTTGTACATCTTCCCAAAATACAAATCTTTCCATCACAATCATAAACTGACAGAACAGACTGTTTTATATTTCTTTCTTATGCTCTAATGTAGTATCATAAGAAAAACATATATTTAAGTCCTTAAAAATTTACCAAATATGTTCCTAATATGTTGTGAATGCAGTAGTGGCACAAAAATAGTTATGGAATTTATGCAGAATCTTATCAGTTTGGTGACTTCAATTTTCGAGATTCAGCTTCTTAAAGAAATCTCTGCCATCTTCTGATTATTAGCCAACAAGGAAGAAAAATTTGTTGAAACCAACTTCACATTGAATGAATAATTTATGTAGATATCCACACTACTATAACCCTCTAAAACCGTTGCATCCCTAGAGGTTAAGCTGTCACTAAAGAAGCTGCAGAAATGTGAGACTGGATCACTTAAGACAGGCTTCTCTATTCTGGCCCTGGTTTATCCAGTATTGGTTTTGACTGTAGTTGACAATGGCAACTGGTTTAAATGAATACTTATAAAACCATTACAACTAATCTTACCCTTTTGAGAGGATTATCAGTCCCATGAAGAATTTGACAAGAGCTACAGGCTAAAATAAAATGCAAGAGCAAACGCTAAAATTCTATAAACAAATTAGGCCCATGCTTGAAACAGTTTAATATAAACCCAATCAACTTGACTTTTATTCCTAAGGTCAACTAGGCATCATATCAATGTCAACAAACATGAAATAGGAGAGAAGAGGTCCCTGGAAAATGGCCAGATTTTTCAGATTCCATCCCATATGAGGTTTTTTCTTTGGGTTGAGCCTTGGCACCATTCATTAGTGACTTTGCTTGGGAGTAAATGAGTATCAACCATCTGACTTCCATTTGTCAGGAGATTTCTGATTAAAACAAAAATGAATGCATGGTACATTCTGGACTACCTATGCTCCCCAAGGACTTGGCATATGACTAAGCAAATATACTAACCCAATGGTTCCACTTTTCCAAATGAGTGGGCCTGGCTCCAGAAAACACAAATCTTATAAGGTTGCCTGGACTGCCAGCTGCCTCAATTTTAGCACAACGATTTAATGTATTTTAAATAAATGTAACATAAGGAAAAAAAATGCTTTGTACAAATTGGTCATCTGTTGTTTTTCTGGCTGGCACCATGATTTATGTAATATATCAGTAGAACGACATCTCTCTGTCTCTTGGATAACAAAATATATATGCAAGTTTCTTTATAGTGCTTTAACCCCCTGATGACTAGAAAGGTCCTACTAATAATTTATTTCTTATACAGTATTTAAGTAAGTTAAAGATGCTGTCAAATATTCATATATTTTATTCTTTGCCTGTTCCACTCTCCTTCTCCAGAAGACCATCACTTTCCCCACAATCAAGGCTGCAGCATTATTTTTCTATTGTGTACAAAAGCTAGCACTCAGATTTGGGTGACATCCATTGCTACTCAAACTAGCATTAACTAAATTGTCATAATATACTAAATTAGTCTTTACCGATTTAGTGCTAAGTGTAAGGGCCACATGTATATATTTATTTTCGATTTCTTCTTTTCTCCTTAAGAAAAAAAACTGAAATAATATATTCCTCCAGTGTAGCAAAGCATAATGCAAATCTTGTGTTTTTGGTAGAGTACCAACACCAGGGATAACATCAGCACAAATCACTGGAGCATGAAATAAAACAATTGTTTTTAACCTATTTTGGATCATACACACACATTTTGTGAAAAATCTTAAGAAAACTTGGAACCCTTTCCCTGGAGCAATGTATATTTGCTCTTACATAAAATTTTGCATAAAATTTCAAGAGGTTCACAGCCAGAAGAACATAACAATATGATTTTTTATGTCTTTCAAAGATAAAGCATTGTTTTAGCTCTCTAATTAATCCCACAGGAATAACATGGTGGATTTGTGTTGTGGCTTTCTTGTAACAATTGTTTCTGGGCTAGTTAGCTTTTTTTGGATGGAGCTAATGAGGAAGGAGGTCATACGTTCAATTCATTTAGGGGTCAGTTGGTTGTCATACAAAGAAAGGGCCTTTGCCATATTGCAGGCCCACCATCTTGCAAATTTATGCATTTTTCTCACCAATGAGAGAAAAGATGGCTAAGAACAAATTATCATTTCTTCTGGACGGAAAACTCATAAGTGCTTTTCCTTGCTCTGAGGATATCAATAATTATATAATTATTGGAAGTAGCAATGTGTTATAAGAAGAATATGATGGTCAAGAGATTAGAACCCAAGTCTGTCATGAACTAGATGACCATGTAACTTTGAGCAAGTTATTTGGCTTCTCTGGGTCTGTTCTCTCATTAAATAAGAGGTCTAGACTAGATTATTAGAAACATTTTAAATAAAAAATTCTAATATTAAGGACCATTAAATATGAAGAATTGCATATAGTAGCAAAAATGAAAGTACATGCAAAATGGGGGACCCCGACAGTATTCAAATGATGCAACAGTAAAACAAATTTCCCAGAGAGACACATTCTTATCACTGTCATTGATTATGAGGAAACTTAATTCACAACAAATGTTATACGCTGATTTACTTTCATAACTGATGGACATGAATTTACATTAATAGATATATATTTAGCGTTGGAGCCCATGTATCTTAGTTTTTCAGGAAGAAAATACACATGTAACAGTAACTTAAAAAGGAGAAAAATATGATTTTTAAAATATTTACAACTTCTTTGGTTCAACAGAAAAGGGTAGGAAGAGATCTTGAAAGGAACTAGTTACTTCTATAAATCAGAAATATCTGATAGTTTCTCTGTATAGACTGATGAAGTAAAGTACAAATTAAAGCACACAGTTACTTAACTTTCACTTCTCATGGTAAAAAAAACACTACCTATCTAGGAAAGCTGTCTATATTTTCTTATGTGCAACACACACACTAGATAGAAACTGCTAAGTCATATTTTACAGTTTGGGGGGGGGGTAGATTGTAACACCAAAAAATGCCTCTATTTTCATTTGTTTTATAGTCTGATAATTTGGCTACAGAATTAATGCCTATTTAAGGGAATATGGTGTGGGACGACTGTGCAGCAATATTAAGTGAGGAAGCCATATGTTTCTTAGCCCCACCATACTGTCTGTGACTGCCCCTCACCTCTTGTGGATTGGCTTTTTCATCTGATAGGCCTGCAGTGGGTGGAATGTCTTTTTTACAGGTGTTTGGTGGAGATCACATGCAAAATGAAAATTTCTAAGGGGAGTAAGGCTATGTAAAACATCCAGAAATAGCAACTTGTTTTCACTTAGAATGCAATCCACAGAGGTCTGCTTCAGACTCTTAATTTATAGTATTATCTTTACATATCATAAGTGACTGCCTGCCTCTAGATAGCTGACACAGTGCCCAGAACATTCAGAGCTGTCTGGTTTTGATCATGGTATAGTTTGTCTAGAAAAGTAGTAGAAGCAAACTTATCATAGCACTAAATTGTGACCAAAACTGAAAATACATTTCATCAAAAAGACGGCTTCATGTTAAATTCCAAGAAAGGGTACACTTTCTGGTGAGGATATTAAAAGCAGTGAATCATTAAATACATCCACAATACAAAACCCCTTTTTGCAAGGTGTCAGTGTAGTCTCTTGTAATTTTGTTACTTTTTGGTACCATATGGCAGCAACAGGCAGAAACATACAATAAAGTCAAGAGGGCCCTCAACCAAAGAGAAGGTTAAACATGGGCACTGACAATCCCCATCATCCGAAATAATATTATCGTGGTTTCCTTGAGCTCAAGAGAATTCTCTTCCACTGATTCATTTGCTGCTTCAAATTAAAGTGTAGGTGCGTGCCGCCTCAAAGAGGAAATCAAAGAAGAGAGAGGGTATAAAAACAATACAAGTGGAGAAGCCAAGGTTTATATTTTTATGCTAATGTGCTGGTAAGAAAAGGGCTCTATTTGGGGAGCAATAAAGAAGAGGTTGGGGGAAGGCTGTGAGAAGATCTCAGTAAAAGACACAGAGGCTTTCTATGCAGATGGGGGATTTAAAAGAAGTAAAATGATAACCACATAGTCAAGAGACTAGAAAAGAGACCTTGATGTTTGATAGTTGTAATAACCTGCAGAGTGCTCTAATGGCTCGGGGATCAGGTGCAGAGCTACAGCAATAACGAGAACTGAATAATTATCTCGGCCGTATCTGTATCACCAAAGTCCCAGCGTATGAGCTATATAAGGAGGCTTCTGCTGCCTCTCCAAGATTTCCTGAAATGTTAAATCACTGATTTGGGAGCACTTCCAGCATTAGTACTGCCCAGTTAGAAAGAAATAAAGCTCAGAATTCTCCTGTGGCAGTTCTAATGTCTTTGTTAATTATGAATTATGGGTAAACATGCAGACTCACAGAGGTCACGGCTGTCAGCAACAATAGTTTTCAAGAAGGATTTTTACGAGGGTCTTTTTCACTCCACCATAATGTCCATTTTATATACATAAACAGAGCCAGGCATACAAAAAATGGTGTTTGCTTTTTAGGAGAGTTGTATTTTTTTTCCCTTTTACTCCCTCCCCCTCCTCTTGTGTAGAGGCATGTAACCACTACCAAAGCAAAGTGGTTCCTAACTAGAGTTCTCCTCTGTGACTGATAACAGCTGCACCATTCCAAGGACTAGGCAGAAGGAGTCGCTGGGGCTGAGACTGGGTTAATGATCAGATACTGAAAACCACCTCTTTCTTGTTAACAGAGTAAGCAGCCAGTTGGGTAACCCATCAGCAGTGGTCACCTTTCACATACAATGGAGAAACAAAAGCTGCATACAGTATGCTTGATTAACCTCACTTAAATGGCAATGCTGATCTCAAATCTATCCCGAGTGTATATAAACAGGATTAAAATTATATTATGCATGGATCCAGCCCAACAAAAGCAACTGGCACAAAATCATTTTAATTAGGTGTTAGTGCTGTAACTCACTCAACTTTGGCATTAATTCTTTTTGTCCCATCAAAGAACTTCTCCTTCATATAAGACAGTGTGAATATGGAATAAAGAGAACTTCAGTGAGCAGTAAATCACTCTTGTGCCTCAGCTTCTCACATAATGTATAGGCATGTTGATGGTAGGTAAGACAGTACAACCAGATTAAAATTTAATCAGAATATTACAAACACGTGACAATCTTGTTACATAATTTTTTTTTTCCAGGTAAATGGTATATTTAAAAAAAAAAGTGGCTTAGCAAATTTTACCATGCTGTCCTTCAAATGTCAAATCATGTTAGCATTAGTACTCGTTTTGGAGACTATTTTCTTTGCACAGAGTAAACTTAGAAACTACATTAACTTCTTGATAAAGGAGAACTAGATTCCAGTGCCAAGCCCTCATTTCTTTCTGCCTTTTCTTTTCCTGGTCCATTTAAATGACATTTTCTCATCATGGGGCCTATAAGTCCTTTCTAGATTCTAACTCAGAACAGATGTCACAGGGCAACCTCCCATTGACCTTTTCTGAGAAAGGTCCTTTGTTTACTTGAATTGACTTGTAAAATGAAGGCCAAGCAAGGTTAATCATACCCAGATCACATAATAGAGAAATGAGATAAAATCAAAAGCCCAGAGACCACACAAGTAACTCCAACATCCAGAAGATAGTTCTGCCCAGCCCAAGTGCTTACCAACAACATGGTCTCACCATACACATCTGAGTTATCCATAAGCCTTTCCATTTTAAGGATCATCCTATTTTCAAAACTGTTTCCTAGTAGAAAGAGCACCTAAGAGTAAGTTGATCTTTCTTGACCAATTCAGAAGGGCGCATAGAGTCCTGCAGATTTTGCTCCCAGTCCTAGGCTTCCTTCCCTCCCTCCCAAGGCCTAGAGGAGCCCCACAGTTCACTCTGCCCTCTTAGAAAGGGCAGCTAGAGGCCCTTTCTTTTACAAGAACTCATAAGAAATTTAGGAAACCAATACATACTGAATATTTATCGTGGAATACGCATTACCTTCCCAATAATCCTAGGATCCTCCACCACATGATTCCTCAGCCCTGGGTAGCTTTAAGATAACACCTGAACCCTGGGCCTCACCCCCAAGGATTCTGATGCAACTAGTTATGCAGTCAACACATATTTGTCATTATTATTAACATCACTATGTAGATAAAGTGAATTAACCAATAGGAGTTTTAAAAAGGGAGAATCTGTCACTGGCTTTAACTAGAAATTCCTAAAATACACAGAGAGATATATAAGTGGTTTTCTTAGAGGATAATGACTTATAGGAAGTCTGACTAGAAATATCTCCAAGTTCTGGGAAATCTCAGTGAATTTACTGGATTATTCTGAATAACAGGCAAAAATGTAGAAATAGGAAGAAAGAAAACTGAATTCGGTTGTGGAAGTTAAGGCAAAGTCTCTCTGACACAGAAAAAAGTCGTAGTAAGAGAAAATTCCAGAGTAGCAAAAAAAAAAAAAAATGAACTACTTTGCTAGCTGATTTTTAAATGACGAAAAAGAAATTGTTTTATAGAGTTCATAAACCAATTCTCTTTTCATAATTTCTTAATTCTGTTTGGACTAAGGAACCAAACCATGTCGCGTAGGAGCAAAATAATTTTGACAGTATGTTAACAACGAATCTTGCTGCATTTAAATTTTTTTTTTAATTTTATAAAAAAATCAGCTTCTTCACAAGCTTACCAGGACTCAGAGAACCCCAGGAGTCAGGAGGAAAAAGGTGGGGTTGATCTTGGGTTTGGCAATGGCTATTGTGAGAGAGGCAATTTGATCCACTCAAATGTCTCCTTGAATCAAGCTTCTATTTTCTCCTTTCTCTCATTTTCACTTTTGCCTTTTAATGTTGCCTGAATCTATTCCAAGTGTCCTTTGCCATGGCAACACCTGCAGGTGAAGGCCCTACTCCTCACTGCCAGCCTCGCCAGTGATGAAGAGGCAACTAATCACTGCACAAGGAGAAGAGTGCAATCTCCAAGACACCCATGGGCAATTTGAGTATGAGGGTGTCCCTGAAGCACACTCTTCTCACAGGTGTTTAACCTGTTTAGCCATACACCACAAAAAGGGAAAATAAACAAAGACCCTTTCTTCTTCTGTTGTTTGCATTTTATCATTCATCTCCTCAAGATTGATGCATTCTCTAAATTCACATTAACAGCCCCAAGGTGTCAAAGCTATTTTAGTGGAATGTCATAGAGCCCTGACAGTAGAGAAGAAACTTTCTGCTTGCTTTCCCTCTCCTACACATTCAAGCCCATGAGGATCTGAGGCCAGCTCAAATGCTGTCTCTTAGATACAAAGTAACAATAGCCAGGGTTAACGTATATGACATTCCTGCCTTCCGGACCACTGCCAATCATTCCCCATTTTTGAAAAGACAGACTCTTATTCAGAGATATTTCAGTTAAAATCATCTATGCTTCTTATTCATGCTGTCAATAAAAACAGAACACTACCCACTTATGTTTGATGTTACAGCCTTTCAAATCAGGCTTTTAAAGCACTTCATGAACCTTGTCTTGGTGCCAAGTACTGCCTTTCTCCCAATGGACAAACAGGCATACAAGAGTCAAGAATGTGACCCAAAGTCTGCCTCAAATGAGTCAACACCAAGGCCAGAAAGAGCCCTGAAGAGCCCTGTAGATTTGATGTCTTACCACCCACTTACCCAGCTTCTCTTTGTTGGTTACTATTTCTACAAAGCATTATACACCTTGGCAGGTCAAGGAGACCACACGTGGCCAAGTAGCATTGTTACCTGTTGAGACTTGTTGCAAAGTATTCAGTGTGATTTAAACTCTATGTAAACTTGCTACTTCTTTTTGTTTACAAAGTTGACATATTATTCTCTAAAGACTGCAATAGATGTACCTCTTATTCTAAGTAAGACAATCACAGGGCTTGAGTTTAATGTAAGGCCTGAAAATATAAACTCACAGTATAAAACCTCTGTCCAATTTTTCTGTTTTCAGGAAGTCCCTTCTATAAACATGGCTGTTATTGACATTATATTTATCCCTCCAGCAAATGTCAAATCAAAAATTCAAGAGAAATTTTTGCTTTGGAAACCTCTAGGGTCAAAGGTCAGGAGGTTAGTGGCAGGCAATTGACAATCATCAGTTTTGTGAATCATCTTGATGGCACAAAGAGTGTTCCCAGTGGCCACTGACTCCTCTCCACTCCATCCTCAATGACCCTATAATCAGTTTGGCTACATCCTCCCACCTTTCTTAAGTAGTATATTACATTTTATTTGTTGGGATAATTTTCTGTCACTCAAGGATTGATTCTCTATGGGTTTTCAGATCATGTTTTAGGAATCCATGATTCAGCCCTGACCACTGGTCCTGTCAGTTCTGCGTCCTAAATCTCTCACAAATCCATCTCCTCCTCTTGAATCCACAAGTCCTTCCTTCTAATTGTACATGAACTCTTCTAGAATTTAAGGTCCTCAAGGACAAGAATTTTTGCCTGTTTTCTTCATTAATACAGTTCAAGCATCAAGAACATAGTACACAGACTGATACATAGTGGGCACACACACACACACACACACACACACCAAATATAGGTTAAACAAATGAATAAAGTAATAGAATGTCATAAATAAGTGGAATAAAAGACAATTGTATTATTCTTAAAGCTGAACTCCCAGCTTCATAGCCCTCCTTCCTAATCTACACACCAGAACCATAAATACAACCTCTAAAATATACATCTGATTATATAATTCCATCCCTTAAAGTCTCTCAGTAACTTATTATCCACTACAAGCTAAAATCCATACCCAGCAAATAAGACTGTTCAAGATCTGGCCCCTGTCTCATCTCTAGCCTCTTATTATTCCTCCCATACATAGTGTGGAATCTAACTATGCCGAGACATTTTCAGTTTCTTAACTGCACCGCTCTTTCACATTTGCTCCCTGGCTAATGTCGTCCTCCCTGTTCTGATTCTTTAGCTTGCTGTGTTTGCCGGTCATTCTCTACTCCTATTAATATCGCTTTTTCTGACATGTCCTGTCTAGTTCTTACTTTCTGAGTTTCCATAGTTATAGCATTACATGGTTATCTTCACAGTAGACTCTGAGCCTTCCTTCAGTTTGGTATAATCCACATCTATCACAACGTCTGACACACAGTAGGTGCTCAATAAATTGACAATGAATTATTAAATGAGCCCTTGGCACTGTCATAGGAAACTCAATAAATTTATAATTAAAATTATTTTAGAATTTCTCAAATACAACCTTCAGATTCCTGGCCTGCCATCTTGGGTCAAGTTACTTAATCTGTCTTTGCTTCAGTTACTTCATTTGTAAAATGGGGATTATTAAAGTCCCTCCCTCACAAGGTTGTTAAAAGTATGTAAGGGATTAATACATTGCTTAGAAAAGTTCCTGGCTCATAGTAATCATTTAATAAAGGTTTATTGTGTAGGTGGAGGAAAAATTAGAGAGAAAGAGATAAGACACAGAATATCAGATAGTTTAAACATTAATTATTCACTTAAGGACACACTAAGTAGTGGTATAACCAGACTATAATTAAATTTTCCAAATCTCTCATGCACCGTATGACCACTACTATATGATACTAGTCCCCAAATTATCAAAATATTTACATATGAGATAAAAATACAAACATATTCCATGTTAGACATTTTAAATTTTGAATTAAAATTTTTAGTTTCCCAATTTATATATTTATGCTATGTGTATTAAGTTAAAGAAAGAGAAATTTAAAATAATGAGTTTGAAAAATTTATACACAGAAGTTCCAGTACTTTCTCACAATCAACTGATCATCCTGCAGTCCCCACTTAGGAGATACCTGATATTTTTTCACACAGAACTGTAGTTTTGTTTTCAAATGTCTACATAGTTTTTACATGTCTACTTCTTCACATGTGAGTTAGTTAAGACAAGAACAGAGACTTAAGTAACACTTGTCTTTGGATTTAAGAGGCATTGCCTGACATCATGTGAATACTTAATTAATACACATGTATTTATCCTATATGTATTCAATAACAATGTGTCGTTAGGGAGTAATGTAAGAAAGGGAAGCAGCATCACCTTTTATGGAAATTTGAGCTGATTCCAAAAGGCTCCAATTGAAATATAAATTCATGACTCTATATTTCAGAGTTCCAACTACAGTGACTTATACATTAAATATGCCCAAATGAATATGTGTTAATGTCTACAACTTAGTTGAATCTACACAAGCCAATTGTTTTTCTAGAAACTCGCTTGATAGGATCTTAGATTAAAAGATAAAGATGACCAAAGTGGAGGTTTGGGAATTATTTGAATGGTGCTCTACACAAGCATAGCCCACCGTCCACAGCTATCAACTCTTGAATTAAAAATGTTAAACTAAGAAGACATCAGTCACATAGAAAACCGCAGCTAATTCCACAAGACACAGCTACTAATAATTAATAATGATCCTGTTGGAAA
>NW_006434709.1:11425195-11442695 GCF_000325575.1 Pteropus alecto | reverse complement strand
AGACTATAATATGATTCTGTTTTTCTCTCTCTCTCTGATCGTTTACTCGGCTTTAACTTTTTAGCCATCTGTGTGGAGAGCCTTTTCTGTATTTGCCGTTCTGACAACGGAGTTTTATGTAGTAATAAAATAATACCATATTAGATCTTTTTTTCTACTCTCTTTTTAATGTGTTAAATTATAATGAAAGAATAACTTTAGGAAACTAGCCAATTTCACAGAGGTGAAATAAAAGCACCTTAGTGTAGCTGAAAAATCAAGCTGATCAGAGCTCAACAAAAAAGGCAGTGCTAAAGTCCCATTTCTAAAGTAAAGCAGAAAGGTTTCAAAAATTAACCGTGATTTAAAGAAAAAATTAAAGATCATTCTGTTTCTATAATCTTGATGGGTTGCACATTGCATGAGGTTTCTTCGAAGAAATCAGAATTTTGTCATGTTACCTTTTTTTGTGTGTATTTATGAGATGATCTACTCTTTTTTCTCTGAAAAATCTCATTAATAGCATAGGGTAAGTATCATAAATACTGCACTATATCAAAATGATATCATGTTGGGCAGCTAGAAATATTTAAATATATCTTTTTTCCAGTATTTAAAAAAAAATCAGGTAGTGAAACCTGGAACTGTAACATAGAATCTAGTCTTCTAACATATAAAGAAAAATAAGTTGAAGGAAAACCTGTCTTTTTTTCTATGAAGTGTTAAAGTGTTAGAATTAAGTAATCAGGGTTTGTCTCTTATAGCAAAAGAGTTACTTGAATGCTGTAGGTTACAGCTGGCTGGTTGCAATAGTCCTTATTTTTCTGATTACATTCCTTTCATAATGAGGTTTTGGAATATACTAACAGTTAACAGTTGGGAAGGTACAGCTTTAAAGATTCCACACATGGACTATTAAGAAGAAGCTGAATGTGTCATATAAAACGAGGGTGAACATCATAAGATTGGTTGTGTGTGTGTATTTTCTTTTTCCAGATTGAGTACTTTGCCATTTGCTTATTAATCGCTGTTACTTAGACTGCCTCTGCAATTACTAGTACCAGTTCTTTCTCATTCTTACTCCTTCTTTTTCTCTCAACCATTTCTTTCCAGCTCCACACCTTCCGTCATAAAATGCCCACAGCTGTATCTAGAACCATAGAGGAGCTCTGCCACCTCCTCTATTCAATACTCATTTCTCTGTGAATGCCCATGCAGCTTTCATTAAATATGAAAAGTACTTCTCATCTGCAAATATGTTTGCATTTTTAATACAAGCTTTATTTGTTGTCAGTCTCAGCACTAGAGAATAAAACCTGTTGAATGAACCAAGAACCTAGACTCAGCATCTTTGAGGAAGCAGCAATTGACTGTGGAGAGCTTAGTTTAAGGCCCCTTCCATCCATGGCTACAGACTCCTCCAGGAGTCTGGGACACATACTGTTTCACCCATCTATGTGCATGATGCCAAAGCAAGAAAAGGTCACCAATCCAACTTCACTGCACAAAATTGTGGTGGAGGTTCATGATGAGAGAAGAGATCTAAAGTCAGAATTTAAGGAATTACAACTCAAAGTCTGACTTCCAAGTCACAACATTATTTTGGAAGGTTCCCATAAATTCTTTCTGAGTTTCTCCTTGTTTTATCTTGCTGGCTGTGTGTCCTTGGGCAAGTTCTTTTCTTGTGCTCTCTCAACCTGAGGTTCATCATTTCACTTATAAAAATAATAGCATCTCACAGATTTTTGCTTGAGATTAAATGAGATAATTTATATGTAGTTCACAGTTTTCAACTCTTAATAAATATAAGAAATATTGCCAGTGTAATAGTATACTATATACTATGTATTATTGAACTAATCTAGTGTTATTTTTCAGAACTGCTTATCTAGTGCATTGAGGAATTGTGAGCATTTTCAAGCTATTATTTTGGAAAAATCCTTTTGCACCTGATTTGGGCATAGCACATGATATATTTCCATTAGAACAGAAGAAATATTTATACATAAGCATCATCTCTTTTTCTTACCAAAGGGATGATACTAGCTAAAAAACTGGATACAAATATAAAAGTGGAATACTAGGTCCCAGTGATCTTTGCACATGCACTTTGAATTTAAGAGCTAAATTCTTCCATTTGAGAACTGGAGAACTTATCTAACAAACTTCATGAATAGAAATCTATGGGTATTCTAGACACTTTTTATATACAATTTAAGCTCTGTATTACAACCTATTGTTTGCTTTGATTTTTGTTTTCACTATTTGACCAAATTAAGCAAAGACAGATGGCTTTTCTGACTTACACTATTTTAAGCTACAAATATATTACCCACTTTTGAACCTAAGTAGTTCATCTGAAATCTGTCAGAATAAAATTAAACCTTTCATATTTTTAAGGTGGAGACAGTGTGGATTAGATTTAGAATCAGAAAACGCAAGCTCTCATCTTGGCTGAGCTCTGAACGTACTTACTACGTGACCTCTTGTGAATCACATCATCTGGCTGAATCTCAACCTTCTCGTCCATGAGGTAAGTTAGACTAGATCAGAACTTCTTAATCTTTAGTGTGCATACTAATTAGGGATTTTGATAAAGGGAAGAGTCTTGGTTTTGCATTTCTGTCAAGTTTCCAGGTGATGCCAATGCTGCACTTTGAGTAGCAAAAGACTGGATATATTCCTGAACAAATACTACATAATTTGAGGTTTCTATAAGATTATTCATGAGAGGGCATGTCATGATGGCCTCAAACAGGGATCAAGCATAGACATATACTAACAAGCATCTAGTACTTTACAGTTAGCAAAGTGGGTTCATATCCATTTAGTCATCACCACACTTCTGAAAGGAATCTAAACTCAGAAAATTTGAATCATTGTCTCAAGATCACACATTGCATTATCAATATGTGGCAAAGCCCAGACTCAAACGTAGGGCCTCATCTCCAACTAGCTGTGCCCAAAAATCTCTATGTTTTCCATGGTCACCTTTGCATTTAAGAGGACCCAAAATGCATGAAGCCAAAAAAGACCCAACAGCCTGAGTTTCATACACAGCCATATATTTATGAATTTATTTAAAGTTACCTAAATATTGATAAAATCTAGTGTTTACCTATTAAAGTTTATTTAAGACTTCTTTTCTTTCTTATCTTTCCATTATTTTTCTGCTGCATCCTATTCATCAAGTACAGAAAATCCTCTCAGGCCAGCGTGTACATTTCCAGTTTCAGTTGCTACCGTACATGAGTTCTAGATCTTAAAGGCCAAAAAGCATCTATTTGACTAAAGAGCTATAAGGCAGCCATAAAAATTATGGATCACAGAAATAAGCAATTAGTGTTATCTTCAATTGCTTTATTGGCAGTATTCACTCGTTAGAATAGAGGCAGCCGTAAAACAGATTGCAACATACTGTATAACAGCATATGGGATTTTACATTATAATGCTATTCTCTGCCAAGAAGTCATATTTTCATTTGAATGCATGGAACAGATTATCACAGGGTTTCCAGCATTAGAAGTGGATGACCCTCACTTTTTTGGTAGTTGTTAAAAGGCAATTCCTGAAGTTAGGAATAAATCAAAATCAATGTGATAGCGAATAGGATTGTGTTATATGCCCGCATTCTGGACCACTGGAGACTGGGCATGGCATGGAGCTACGGCAGATAATAAAGTCAATCTATTACATGGTAGATAGAGGGAGAGTTGAGGGTTTGCCAGTCTTCCAAACCAGCTGGCGTCAATTCTGGAGGCTGCTCACCCGCCCATCTCATAACAGCTAAAGGACCACAAAAGACACCGTTAGGACAGGGGATAGAAATAAAACAATAGGAACAATAATACAAAAAACAAAAAACAAAACAGGATCTTTATTTAACATTGGGAGATATTGTCTTGACATCTACTCTGGCATTTCTACAGAATGTGTGTGTGAGCATGTTTATATACTGCAGAATATATATACACACCTTCAAATACATACACCCTGGATAACGTTTTAACAGGCCAAGCTTTCAGGAATCACCCAGAAGCTTAGAGTACAAGAGTTTCTCCATCCCCTCACACATTTTGCAAGTTTCAGTATGGCACACCTGAAATAGGGCTAAATACCCACACTTCTGTTTCAACAATTCAAATTGGAAAAATAGGGAAAAGTATACCTAACAGATTCTCTTTTCAAGATCAGCCTGTGATACAGCAAATGAAAAGCTTTGAAAGGCAGGATTTCTAAAAAGGAAGCTTGTGTAGTTTCAAATTAGAAGTCATATTGTTGTACTCACAGTTGATCAAATAAATATTAATCACCAAATGTATTTATGTCACTTCTCACGCAATTGCAATATATTTCAAATGTGTTTTTAAATGGTGGATAAAACACACTGGGAGGGCAAAAAAAAAAAACCCTCCTTTTATAGAACCTCACATACTAGGGAGCTAGAGGCATATGTAGTAATTTACCAGAACAAAGAAATATGTTTGAATTAGTTTCTGTGTGTTTTCTGCCATTTATTCTGATCTTGTAAAATCCAAATAAATTTATAAAGTCTTTAGAGTCAATGTACAATGAAATCATGTTAAAAGTAAACTTTTATATAATATTCCAATGAATTAGTGTATTTAAGTAATTTTTCTTGTCTTAAGTCTATAGAACATAAAATTTTTAAAGTTTAATTGTAAAAAAAAACCTTATAATTTTGGAAAAAGATTATCCTAAGTGATTTCAAAGGCAGTAATAATGCAAAATAAAGTATGCCCCTTGGTTACATGGAGTAAGTAACATTTTCAGTTCTCGATTTCCATATTTCTATATTTAAGGACTTTTCCTTTTCTTCATAAAATGATTTGGTGAAAAGAGTAATTAGACTAAAAATGCAAGCATTTTGCAACCTAATTCTGCCTATGCTATTCACTAGCCCCAAAGGCTTGCATATTACAGGCATACCTCAGAGATATTGCAGGTTCGGTTCCAGACCATCGCAATAAAGCAAGTCGTAATCTTTTTGCTGGTGGAGGGTCTCGCCTTCAATTTGTAAAAAAACCACAACATCTGTGAAGCGCAATAAAGTAAAGTGCAATAAAACAAAGTATGCTTGTATTGGCCTACTGTATAAATTCTGCTTCAGCTATCATAGGTTTATTTATAAAGTTACCTAATGACTGTAACACCTACAGCATCCTACCAAATTGAGCTTGAAAAAATTTTTTAAAGTATTTCACAAGTGTTTAAAGTAATTTCTCATGAATAACTACCTTGTCTTATTTTCAGAGTGAGGAAAGCTGGTAGCTTTCCAGGAGCCAAACAAGGGGGCCCCTTTAAAAACTCTAAATGGAAACAGGAACCAAGACAGTGGCTAGTTTATACTTTGAGGAAAAAATGCATGCTGACAAATTGAGGGTGTTCCACTAATGTATAACATACAGTGAAGCATCTGCCTTTGGTTCAATAGCAGTATTTCCTCAATAGCCTTCCAGTTTTCTCAATTTGGCAGCTCTTATGGCTCTGGCTTTGTGATTGAGGTAACCTTATTACAGAAATGTTGAGAATCAACTGTTCCTCGGGTCTACAAAATAGCAAATTCAAGGAACTACATGTTTTTTAAATGTCAATGAATGTGTGTGTTTCGCCAAAGAGGGTTCCACTGAGTCAGATGACAGTGACATCAAAAGTTAATAAACTTTTTTTTCTATATTTATCTTGTCATGCAGTAATGTTACTTAATTCAGCATTGTTCAGAACAAATCAACAATGAATAGGATCTTGCTATATAATGACTAGTTTTTCTTTTCCTTGCAATAAAGCATTTAAGGGGAAAAAAAACCACACACACACACAACCATCTCAAATAGCCTCTGCTTTGCTGCAAAAATAGACTGTGACGAGAGTAACTCTTCCAATCAATTATGCAGCATGGTTTTAAATGAGGAAAAATTTCAACATACGTATCACTTCAAAATATATACAGCATATATCTATATGTACTAACTGCGTAAATTTTGAAGGGCTACGAAGCATATATTTTGCCACACCAAAGCTCTGACTGTTAAATTGATTGCAACAAAACTATAATTTCTTTTGCTGAAAAACCATAGCAATATGAATCTTACTGGGATTACTTAAACTCAGTGGTGTGTGTATACATCTATATGTGTGTGGGTATAAACAACAGGATTTCTACAAATTCTGTTCTGTAGGCTCGAAGCAACTCCTCTAAAATATTCCTCTGAAATTTTCTCTTTAAAGTGATGATAGTAAACGAACATACTTCCAGTTCCACATTCTATGCATGTGGACTCTGAACCTGTTCTACAGAGAGGGGTCACTCAATGTTGTTTATTGCCTTTATATACATGCAGGTTCTCTTAACAGTCTCCCCTAAGAGCATTCTTTCAAAAGAATAATCTGCCACTTTAGCCAGAGCAATGTGACTTAGATTTTTTACACATATACAAATATATGTATATGTATATATATGTATACATACATATATATATACATACATATATATATATACATATATATATATATATATTTCATTTTGGCTGAATTCAGGAATGAGTCTGTGGGCTAAAAGAATCTGTCACAGAGCAACAGATTGCAGTTAGAGACTGCCAACAAATCACAAGCAACAGTAGGTAACAACTAATTGTAACAAGAATGAGGGAACAGAGGATGGAGATTGTTTCAGAAAAGGTAACTGAAAAAATTATCTTTCCCAAATGAATCAAACATTTTTGCTTTGATATTTATATTGTTAAATCAAATAACAAGCACAGCACCTTTGATATTCCCGATATAGTGATACTGATCAATTTGACAGTTTCCAAGAGATCTGCAAATTTTCTATCACAAGTTGCCTTTTCTGTTCCTTTGTTTCTATTAATACTATTGAATGAGGCACTTTTGAGGTTTCTCAATGAATTATTATTTTAAAACACTCTTTAAAGCTCTATAACCTAACACTTACAGAAAATCTTAACTATGACTCCCATGTTGTAGCAATGAATATGCAACACAATCTATTTTTAAAAAAAGAAAAGTAATTTATGAAGATTTACAAGGTCCAAGAAATAGAATGGCAAGAACAATCATATCCATCTCTTTTATTGATTAGAATGTTGCAGTTTTTAATTATGTATTTAATCTTACTTCCTCAGACTTCCACAAAATACTTTTTTTCTAATCATCAACATACACAAATATAAATCTGTTTATAACTGAGTTAACCTTCTAAAACTGTAATCTATAAAATTACTCAAAGCTTGAAGTGCTTAAAGGAATTAAACTCTACACGAAGGTTCAAATGCTTTGGGAATGTTCTGTAAATTTTGCTCACTGCAATGAAGATCAAGATTTTCTCCATAGTGGAAACATAAGAATTTTGTGGCTCCCGGTAACTGTAGAGATTGCAAATCATATTGGTTCAAATGTAATACCACATTTTCAAAGGTCATTTAATTTGTTTAAACTTAAATATTTAATTTCAACCAATATAGTGTGGCAAGATTGTCCATATACTTATTCCAAATGTAAAAATAACAATTTCCTTAACCTTACAATGTAGGCTACTTACCATGATCTTTAGGTAATAGAACCCATTTTGTCTCACTGCTATTTTAATTCCTAAGTTCTATGCTTTCTACAAACATATTGAATATCAGAATCCATCTATTTAATAGTTGTATCAAATATTTTTTACCTCTTCATTATTCATAGAAGAAATAAATGAAGGAACCTAAGGATTGCCCTCTTTTCTTAGACATTGATAGATGCCTCGAACTAGTTTCTCAAAAACTTAACCCTTCCTCTGATGGAAAAGAGAACGATTCTAGAATGTGAACTTCAAAAACTAGCCATTAAAATGGGAACATGAAAGAAAAAAGAAAGTTTGTAGAAATATGTATCAGAACCAAATTAGACGGAAGGAGAATGAAAAATAATGGTGAACGAGGAATCGTAGATTATTGAAGCAGTGTGTATGAGGAAAGAGAAGAATCTCAGGGCAAATGAGATGGTACAAGGGAAGCAGGAGGAACTTTATGAGAGATACCAGGAAAAAAATACTAAGGAAAAATTTTAAACCTGATCAAAAGAAGTTAATTCATATCAGAAACCCATAAAACACTAATAGAAAAATTAGACTTAATACTTGACTAAATTTTAAATAAATTTTCCCTCTATTTTGCTTCTATTTTTTTTTTTTCTGAATCTTCAATACTAATAAATAGCCTTGCCTAAATCCTAATTGATATGGATCATAGGCTTGGAATTTTCCATATGTTCTTGAGGAACTTATATGTATAATTGGTATGCATCTAAACCATACTTTTGTTTCCAATGTCAGAATATTTTGGATAAAAATCATACATCGACATCTTGATAATTGAGAGTCTGCTAAAGCCATTTATGTTTATCATAAAACTATTTGAACCTCCCAAGGGGTGAACTGCAGATGACTTTATGTACCAGATTTCAACACATGTGCATCAATCTCCCATTATCACCTATATCCTTTATATCCATAGTACAAGGGCCTAACTATTTGAAAGTGGTAATCTACCCTGGCCAGCATTTACGTCTTAGGTGATGACAGAGATAGTGTAATTAGGAAACACTAGCACAAAAAGCCAAACACCAGTGTTATAGACAGTACCCAGTTCATTAAGTACAATAGAAACACTGCCAGTAATTTTCAAGAACTGATGAAATATCATCTGAGGTGGATCCCCTCAATCATTCAATCATTTGTTTGTTCATTCAATAAATATTTATCAAACACCTACCCATCATGTTCTAGGTATTATACAGTCCTAAAGGCCTTGGTGTGTTAACATTCTAATACCACACATAGTCACCCCATTCACCACAATAACAGTTATAAACTTGACTTGCCGCCTCTTTTTCCCATGTTCTGACTATGCTTGGCCTTTCATTTGGTTTATGCTCATAATTATTTCATATATTTGAGTAATTTCAGTTAGGTCTTTCTCATACATAACTACTTTATAACAGTTGTTATAACGTGAGCTTACATGAAGCATTATTCTCTTAAGCTAAAAATATTTTCGGATATATTTCACCTTAATGTGAGTAAAATAATCTCTCAACCTCACCAAGAAAAAAAAGTCTAAAATGAAAAAACTGGAATTCTAATGCTAGACAGAGAAAGGCCTTGAAATTAGCAGATGGAGAAATAGGAAGCAAGGGATGGTACCCTTACTTCATAATGATGTCAAGGGTTATCTTCACTTTTGCTCCAGGATGCATAAATTAAAATACTTCAGATCTAAATGAATTGGCTATTTCTTTTCTTTGTCTTATCCAAGTTTCAAAGTGATATCTTCTATAATTACATTCTATAATCTGATGTCTAATCCTTTCAATTTATAATTTTATAGATTTCAAATAAAATGATGAATCTCTACTTCTGTTTTCTTTCTCCAGACAACTCTTATAGTTGCAGGCCCAGATTATGTACTATCCTAGGTATGCCCTTCTCTCCATTTTCCATAGGTTCACTATTATTCCTTTGAGGCATTTTAACTAGAACTACATATTCTATTACATACAGATTCAAGTTCACATAAATATATATCGCTGTTTAAAATCACTATTCATACATATTCCCACCAAAAAAAAATGTTTTCCTCAGAAAATGAACTTAAAGCAATTCTAAGAGTTTGATCAACATCATTAAATCATGTGTTAAAGTAAATAGGTAATTAATGTACTTTCTATCCATAATAAGTCAACTATGAGCACAATTTGTGGCAAATTTTTGCTAATAAATTCCAAAATAACAAAGAATTAGTGAAACCTGACTGTATTAATTACTTGACATAAAATAAGAATTAGCATTTTAGCTCCTCATTTTCCTAAAATAAGTTGTTTGTAAATGTTAGTAGCTGATTAAATAATTGTAGGAAAAAAAAATTACCAGTGCTTTGGAAGACTCCCATAAAAACAAAACAAAATGAACAAAATCTCAGATTTAATCACTGTAGACCAAAATTTGAACTTTCCTTTGAGCTGTATAGATTTAGACAGGATCATGGTATAATTGAGCATTTCCTGAGAAAAATTATTCAATTCCCACTTGTTCCCCTTCGCCATTTCAAAATCATAGCTGGTGACTTCAAACCGCAGGGAAAAGTGGATGATAGCCTCTGGGTTACTATTGAGAGCAATTCTCACAGTATTTTTAGGTGCTCCCTTGCTTTTCCAGAAGGGAAAGTGACTCTTGAACCAAATTTTGTATGCATGTGGTTCCTTCCAGTTTGCACTGCAGCATATCCGACTTCTCCACTCTCAGGAGCTGTCCTTAGCCATTGCGACCTCAGTTCCTGCAGGTGACAGTATGGCTTTCTGCTGATTTATTAAAAATCTCCCACTTTATGGCTCCTGTGTACTCTCTGGAGTGTGATCATGTGACCAGTATAATGACAATCTGTCTCCCTGCTAACATTTCTCGACTTTGGTTATTTGTTTGATAAAGTGAGGAGCTTCCCTTTTGTTGCCCTTCATCAGAGCTTAATGTCTTTACTTTGGGATCAATATACTTTATGAATAATTTTATTTCCTTCTATTTTTATGGTCTTTTCTTCTCATTATCATACTGAGTTTATTAGCTGGTGCTGTCAGTATCTTTACCCTGTCATATGTTCCTGAGGTACAGTAAATATCACTTGTGTTGTAATTAATATGCACACCCTCTGCAGTAATTAAAGTACAGACCCCTTCAACCAGCTGAGCTTCCTACACTAATTCCACCTTATCTTCATAATGAACTTATTGTAATCTGAAACTACTAGTGAATATTGTTCAGTAAGGCTAGAAGAATGAAATCTAACGAGATGCAATAATATTTGTGAACATGTTAATATAAAAAAAATGAATTTAATTAGTTTAAGTCTAATTAAATTTCCTGTACAATTAAAAGCCTCCCCTTCCATTTTTTAAAAGTGAAAAAATGACGCATTATTGCCCTTCCAGTTATTCCTACAAAAAAAGCATACTGGACAAATGCTTTTTTCCCCATAAGATACACACAGCAAAACCTATAGGAATCAGAAATTACACAGTAACATAGAAGGGAAATAGCTGAGTTCCTTTGAGGAATTACTATCTGAAATAGAGGGCTTGCAAGAGTTTAGACAAATCAGAAATCTGACCTTTCTAAAAAAAAAGAAAAACTCAAGCAAAATAGTTTATCAAACCAATCTGTGAATCAAAAAATATGTTTTTAAAAGATCCAATACCACATGCATTGTCAGGTTGTCTAAGGCACCATCCCTTATGAAATACATATTTCAATTCAGCAAATATTTATTGGGCATCTTCCGGAAATAACACAGACAATGAATGTCATAGAATTTCTAAGCAGGATGAAAAAGGGAAAGTCTAGCACTAAGCTTGCACCTTGAGAGACAAGGGAGAGAACATTTGCGTCAGGACACTAGCCGGTGGAAAAAAGAGTCTGTGTAAGTTAGGAAAAAAATAGACACAAAAGACTAAATCAAGATACATAATTGGCACAAAGGAGGAACATGTGAAAAACTGCATGAACATTTAATATTACACTTACATTGTCAGGAAACATTTCAACAAGGAATATGAGTGCTTTAAGTACAGACCCACAATAGGCAGAGAGCTGGCAAAGGAGCCTGAAAACTGGGAGAAGTATCAGGCATGACCACAACCAGGGCCAGTAAACGGGATTATTTCAAGGTGGAAAGAAGTTACCAGTTGGTTAGAGCCCTGCTTTTCAGTTATTCATAGTAATGACTTGGATCTTGGAATGAAAGAAATCATTTCCAACGTTTTAGATTGAACTAAGTTAGCAGGCAGCATAGAATTGAGGATTGGTACAACACACATACACATAAATATGTCATCTTGAGAATTTTAAAGTGGATAAGTGGTCAAAACACCTGTCAATTATGACAACACATTTACTCTCGGTTGTTTTCTTTAAAACTATCTTTATTAACTGGAGATTTGTAAAACCCATTACCTAATGGATTACTTAGAAGGAAGTAACCAAGCGATGCCATCCTTGGAATAGAATCCAAACTCCCCCATTACCTGGTGCCTGTTCTGGTATTCTCAGAGCAATGATGGATTGGTTCCCCCAAGAAAATCAACACCTCCTCCCCTACTGGACTTGACATGAACTTATTAGAAAAGAATAGAGAAGCAGTCAGAGCAGCATCCATGCAATAGTTTTTGTAAAATTATCAGTAGTCTTGCTTTTAGATATGAGATGTGCTTTGACAACATGCCTATCCATGCCCCAATTACCAATGTTAACACCAGACATTGATTCTTTCACTACCCTGTTTTCTGTTTCATCCTGAGTCTCTTGAAGACTCATCTTGAGCATTTTTTTCTTAATACATTAAGTATATATAAGTTTGGAAACCTAAAAACATCTCATAACACTCCGTAATAAAATGAAGAAAATTTAAATTATATGTGAGTTATCCCAGTCAGAAGGCAATGAGTCCTATGTAGAAATCTGACAGTCTAAAAAGTTATCCTAAAAAGCAAACTTCTAAGAGCTCATCACAACATAAAACTTCAGGGATGAAAACAAATAATATGTTGAGATATACTGCTAAAGCTCTGCATTACAAAGCAAAGGCATTCTCTAGAAGAATGCTTACTATATTTTAAGGAAGATTTAAATGGACTTCAAAAGGGCAGCATAGAGAAAATGGAATGATACCAAAAATAAATTATAAAGAAAATCTTGGGCTGTTTTGCTGCTAAAAATAAAACTAAAACAGATGTTGTCATCTACCTGATAGTGAATATGTTTCTTAATGTTGATCCTGACCATCAAAAGGGCACCTATGCAGAAGGAAATCTGATAGGAATGAGTGGAGACCCTAAATGATATACTTTTTAAATTCCTGTTTTATATGCCCCTGAAAATTACTGAATCCAGAATGTCAGCCCATTTTTAGTAAAAGCAAGGCATGTGTGTATAGTGAGTGTATGTGTTTCTATGTTTGTATGTGTATGCACTTGTACATATGAGGAAGCAAAATTATAGCTCAAAAAATTTAGTGTAAAATTTCCTTTAGTATACTTTTTCAATATATTAACCGAAAATATAATCACTTGTCTTAATTTACATTTGTTCATCTTTAAGCTTTGTGTTCAGTTCACTGTAGGACCTGAACCTAATACTGAAGAATAGTCTCAAAAGGCAGGAATAGTTCTAAAAATTAGCATCAGTGTTACTCATGAATCTGTCTGCATCGTTTTTGAAAATTGTTCATGTGAAGGATAGGCTTGGCTTTGGAGCAAATATTGTGTGACTCATGATTTATTTTGCATACTGGGCATAGTTTGGGAGTAATGCTAATGTTTATGGATTATTGCACTAAGTTAGAAATTATAGTCTACATTTGTAATTCACTGGGAGCTTTTTTGGAAAGCAGATGTACTTTTACTTGCTCAACAGTGAGGTTAGTGGCAAAGTCTAGAAACCTAAGTAAAAGACAGCTGTCAACTCTATACAGGATTTTTGTATCTGTGGTGTATATGTAGAGGTAGGGGTACAGGGAGTAAGGGGCCATTTCAAACCTCTATTTGGTGATATATTCTTGATTCTATAACAGCTTTTCAACAGGCTGTTTTCATAAGAGAAATATCATTAAGAAGGGTTTCATTGTGAGGCACACACTGTCATCTCTAGCCCTTCTGGTCAATTTATGTATTGGACCATTGATCCCTTTACATTACCCAGTTGAAACAAAGAATAAAACATGACAACTAAATGATAAATGATATGGAAAACAGAACATTCTAATATGCTTACACGAAAGACATCCTTGAAAGAAAATCTTGATGAAAAAAAGAAATTCTAAAAACTGGGAAATCTAAACTGTTCTCCTTCTCTGTGTGTGTATATACATATACATGTGTATATATGTGTATATACATGTGTATATATGAGTATATACATATACTATATAGATATGTTCACATTTAAAATATTTACTTATTTTTTATATATATATTCTTTAATAATTTAATATTACTGACATATATAAAATGCAAATAGCAACACTTTTCTTTCCAGAAATGCTGAGATGAGTTTGCAAACATATATAAAATCTTTTAATCTATTACCTGTTGGAAATGTCATAATTTTCTACGGCAGTTTATCTGTTTCTTTTGGTTGTAAAAGCCCTAATTGTATTACCAGATGTAAAAGCAAAACCAAAAACTCCAGTTTGTCTTCCTTTATTTTTTCCCAGCTTACCCAATGGGATTCTAAAATTAAATTTCAATGACTTACAAAACTCTTCTCTCAAATTAAGATAGAAGTGATTGAAGACATTTTTAGCTACACCTGCTCAACCACTAATTTAATGAGAGAATAACTTAGAAATTACAATATTGATGGTAAAAACTAAGAGATGGTATAGATAGTCTCACAGTGTAGATAGTCTCTATAATGCTCTGATTTCCTCCAACTTTCTCCATACCTAGCTTTTGTCTCAAAGAATGTGTCCAACTGCTCACTGAGTGTCCAGCATATTTGGGTGTGGCTGCTAAGTCATGTATTGACAAATGGTATAGTTAAGTACTAGAAAAATTATTCTCCCGTATGTACTCAGTATTAAGACAGAGAGTACCCGTCCGCTATTATTTACCTGCTCCGCCCACATCACCAATATCCCTGCCGAGCTGTGGGCCTGTATCCTAAATGCTGGTGAGCAGTAGAGCCCCCAGCCGCCTCCAACACCTCCAAACTGGCCTATTACCGGGTCAAAACTTGGCCCAGGAGCCATTGCAGTGAGGGCTGCTGTTGACCCGCCATGAGAGTGGCACTTTACAGTTCTGCAATGCTGCCGGTGTGGCACTGCGACTGCTCTACAAGCTAAGCAGAGCTGGCTTCTTCCAGGACTACAAGCACACCGACAGCCTGGCCTTGGCCACCAAGGATGATTGGACGCCCTTTCTACAAGGTGAGTTGCTTCGACTTCTACAGGAGCGATTCGTGGCTAGGCAGAAAGAAGGTAGTGCTTGTGAGTAGACAGCCCAGATGATGGCGGCTGGCACTGTGGGAGAGGTGCTGGAGCTAAATGATGTGCCGAGTCAGTGTGGCCAGCATGGACCTTCTCCAGGAACAAGAGAAGATCACGTGGACGGTCCCTGAGTAGCTGAGCCTGTGCACAAGGCCGCTGCCGTGGCTCACCCAGTTCCAGCTCAATATGCTGGTTCCGGGCCTACCGTCATGCTTCACACACCAAGGGGAGCCTCATGGCCTTTGACACGAGTCATGGCTTTGGCCTCTTCCACCAGTAGCACAAGACCCCTGTGCTAGCTAAGTACACTCTTCACCCCAACCACCCCCTGGCCATGGAGTAGCCACTCTTCTGTATGGAGTCGCTCAAGAAGTCTCTGCACCAGTCTTTCCAGCTCACCCGCAACGGCCGCGACTCGGGCAAGATGCAGGCCACCCATGCCAACATCAAGTTGCAGGAGGCCACAGCTGGCGGAGGAGGCTTGCCCCGGGATGTGGAGATAAGACTGGTGAGGTGCCACATGGACCCTGCTTGGGTGACAACTCCTTCAGGCCTTGTGTGCTGCCTTTATTTTGCTGATACATTCTTTCGAGAAGTAGCCCACCACGGACCTACCATGTGGCACTTTCTCAGTATCCATTGTTTGCCTACAATTTGGAGGAGAGGGAGGCAGGAAGCAGCCGGAGTGGTCGGAGTAGCCCACACGCGGCAAGGAGACATAGCACCTGCACCGCGCGCGTGCCGGTGGTCGCCCTCGCGATATTGCAAGTGCGCGTCCACCTGCTGCCCGAGATCTGAGTTCTCGTGGGACTTGGCACAAGTGCCAGACAAGCAGGGAGACGATGCAATATTCCTTGCATCTGACTAGCCGTTTGAGGTGTTCACACAACTCAAGGTGAGCCACAACACCAAGTTCAAGCTCAGAGCCCATGAGAACTGCCCTGTGCGTAAAGTGGCACAGCCCATGTTTGCCAGAGTGGTCTGTGAGGACTATGCCGAGACTTTTCTGTCCCGCTTCACCAAACTGGGCAACGTACACATCTTCTTGGTGGCTGGCCTAGGAACCCAGATATTCTACTTCTGTATCTGGAAGGACATCAGCAACTCAGTCCCTGTCTGAGTTTAAATACTTCTCCCTATGTGCCTGGTAACACAGCCACTTGGTCTGTGGACATCAGCTGGCCCTATGATGCCTCCTGTGCCAGCAACAGGCTCCCAGAGTTGCCCAAGCAAAACCAAGCTTAACAGGACCCTGGGCATTGTCCTGGCCCCATGGAGCCATGATGGAGACCCTGATCCTGTCTGCAGCGAGGGAGCTGACACCCCAGAGCAGACCGCAGCTCTGCTCTCACCTATGTCCATCGATTCAGCCAACAGCATCAACACCATGCTGAACATGATGGAACATCACAGTGGGGGATGTGAAGGATTTCCTAGGCTCTTTGGAAAAATCTGGAAAGAATCCGAGGAATCTGGTGGAAGACGAGGCTAAAGCCTGTGCCGTCTTGATCAGGTGAGGAAGGCCAGAACTGCCGGACCACTACCTGCCCTGTTCTGAACTGGGATTCAGGACCCCTGGCTCCTACATGGCCCTTCACATAGACCCGCACCTGCTAACCTGTGGGCTCCAGCTAGACCTGCCAACCTGGGCTTCAGGGTGTGGGCCCCAGACTGAGCCCAGAGCTTCTGGGGCACACTCATTACTGGCTTCTCTTACAGGCAGCTACTCTGGAGGCCAGGTGGCACAGAGAAAAGATAACTGGGGCTAGCTGCCCATGCTACCTCCCTATCCACACAACCATCCTTTCCCCTTCCTTTGCAAAGGGTGTTTTTCTAATGCCTGTGCCAGGTTGGACAGTGATTTCTAAAACTATTTTGATACTTACTCCTGAACCAGCAACCATCCCCTCCAGCCTGTGCATGTGTGAACACATGTGTGTGTCTATATGTGGCTTTGATCTCTGCATGGCATCCAGGTCTAGGGTCTGGTCAGATGTATCTGTGTGTGTGCTTGGTAGTGTGTGTGTGTGTGGGAGGGGGGCGATGGCAGGATGAGTTTCCCAGTAGGTTGTACCTTATTTTTTTTTCCTGTCATTTTGTTAAAAGTAGTGGTTTTAATCTTAAAAACACTGATTTTTTAAATATTGATTTTTTAATATTAAAAATGAAAGCATTTAATAACTCTTTAAGGGATGAAAAAGATAATACCAATAGAATGAGCCAGAACAAATATTTCAATTGTAATTCTATTTTACACAATTTTCTATACCCAGCCTTGTAACCTAGAATGTCATCAAAGACATGGGAATCAGATTCTTATTTTTAGCTAAAACATTATGGAGTTTATGCCTGACTTTCATAAGCGATAAAGTTACCCATGTGCCTTTGAGAAAATGCTGAGAAACTTTCTGAGCCTCAGACAGAAAATATAAGTTGCAAACTTTAATGGCTGTGCCTTCCGGTAGAACAA